>NC_073725.1:4807438-5122022 GCF_023634155.1 Falco peregrinus
TTCTCTCCCAGTTACGGGTTGAGCCTCCTAATGTGGGCACAAGCAACCTGTGAGCAGAGGTGGAAATACATATTTCTTCCTGCCCAGGTTGAGACATCCCTACAAAATCCCGGAGCTATTCTAGTGCATCAGCATTTGCCTGAAGCCTCAAACGTCACAAGTGCTCTGCGCAGCTGCGCGGTGCTTAGGGGTCTTGTCAATGCCAAGACACACAGCCACAACATTGCAGGATCTGCACCAATACTTGCAAAGTGGGACTTAAGCTCTTAAGCAACATCTCCTAAGGTTTCTTGGGTTCATCAGAACCAATCTTCTTTATCGTTTACAAATTTCTACTATATCTACCTGTAAAACAGAGCTCCAGAATGAACTTTATACCGATCAAAAAAAAAAAATCTGTTAATTTAAAAAAACTAATTTAAAAAGCCTTTCTGGGAAGACAGGACAGATAAGTGGATGGCTGGACAGATGTTTACCACACTTCTTGGAAGAACTATATTTAGTGCAGTTCCTTCCTGAAACAAGCATCTAAAATTTTCTTTTACATCCAATCCAATGAAAATTAAAAATGGGGAAAAAAACCCACTGTCATTGGAAAGAAAAAAAATCCCTCAGTGCCAGAATCATGAACTGGATTCAGAAATTTCTGTATAAGAATGGTCACTCCAGAAAACATATTTTTAGTGAAATGGCAAGTAGAGGCTGTTGGGCATTAGAAGTACGTATGTGCATCACAATGTAATCGCTTCCCACATCCATGACTATTTTCACAGTCATTAGTTTGAGGGGGTGAGATCAGAGGCAGCCTGAGCCCTCCTGTGAGACTGGTCCATCTGACCTCTGGGAAGCAGTCGTTCAATACACACCATAATTTGCTCTCAGACTGGACTGGAGTCACCACTAAATCAGACATATGGGGCCAGATCCTTAGCTGGTGTGAAGTAAAGTAGCTCCACAGAAGTCAGCTTATGGCAGTTGAAGATCTGATCTGTAGTGTTAAGTACACTGGTAAAGTTTCAGCTGTCGGGCAAAAGTGATTTCTCACCTGTTTTCCAAACATTTATTATTCATGGCTGGATTTCAACTCCTTTCCTCACAGTGGCTAGCACGTTCCTCAAGAAAGAGACCTACTGAGATCTCTGGTATACGTGGAAAATAGAAAAAGGGCTCAACAGGAGGGGAGCAGGATCATCAGTGCTAAAAAAGCGAATGCCTCAGAGCTCTCAAATCCTAGCCTTTTTACAAACTAAACAAAAATCCCTCTCGTGCCTGAAACCTATCCTCAGAAACTTTTAAAAATATGGTTTGTCAAACATTTTTTATTTTACTTCTAATGAAATGCTAATAAAAATGTGGAACAATAATTTAGTTGTGATGCCGCACTCAAAGAGTGAGAATACTTGGTAGCTGTGTGTTCAAGATGAATTGCTGGGAAATGCCTTTAAAATCTGTCCTGTCCTTTACCTGTTTAGATTTATACCACCTCAGATGTTAACAGCCCTTAGGTGACTTCTTAATGCCAAATGTAAATACAAAAACAAGAAGAAAATATTCCTCGTGCATTCATACTTACCTTTCTTGGCAGAAGGCCACTTCTGTCACTCAGGGCTCAGACTGTTCTCCTTTTAATTTGGCATCAATTCCATGGCTGCTGTTAATAGTAGTATTGGTGTTGGAAGTAAGCCAGACACCATACTTTTCTAACCAATTTGTTCAATAAAAGGGATTATTTTGTTAGTTAATCTGTCACTTCTTAAAAAGAGAAATCTTTAATAGCATTTTTTACAAATATTCTTGGTTTACATCTTATGTTTTCCCATTACTCTGCGTCAATACCAAAGCTTCTACAGGAGCTAATTAAGTTTTGATACATTCACAGAAAAATGGCCATTCAACATTGAGCTGAATCTTTATTTTGACACTCTTTTTTTTCCTCCAGATGTTAAAAAATGTGACTGTTTCAACTCTGGGTTGATATTTTTTTGTCTTACTGCTACAGTCCTTTCCCCCAACAACGCATCAGCCTTTTCTGTGTAAATATGGCACAAGACACAGCAAAACTGACAAAGCTGGCTTCTCTACAGTGTGCATGTCCCTGCTCTGCAGTAACTCCAGCTCTTTGCCTTCACCCTCACCACCATTCTGCCTTCCCTTCTTCCCTCCCCTTCCCTCCCTTCCTTCCTGGGCTTCACGCCATGCCCGTGATGAGTGCCATCAGCTCCCTCCTCCTTCCCCTCGCTAAAACCTGAGCAAATGGCTGGCTCCAGATGAGGCGCATGTGGCTGAGCAGCCCATACAGGTGCAGGTTTGTTGAGCTGGAACACTGAACAAGACTAAATGTTTGAACACACCCTATGGATTTTCTTTCCTGAACTGTTTTTCCTTCTTTGCACATCTATCAGTTTTCAGACATTTAAGAGCTCATGTCTGAGAGCGAGTCTGCTCTGTCTAGAGACGTTAAGAATGGCCAGCAGGTTCAGCAGTTACTGCAGGTGACCTGGCAGATGAGCAGTTGAACAGGCTGGGGTGTCACCTTCTCTTAAAGAGGAGCTGGAGAACACAGGGCAGAGAACAAAACATGAAGTTCTTCGTAAGTAAGTCTAATAAAAACGTTCATACACAAAAGTCAAATTGATAAAGTATGTTGTATTTTAACAAAAATCCTACAAACAAACAAAGAGTTACCACAGAAGTATTCATTATTTCCTGTGCTGGACTGCAAGAGAAATAGAGCCAGACCGTATGACAAACACGGCTTATTGATTGACAGTCTGGTTCTACCTTTAATACAGCTTAAATCAGAAGCAGGGTAAACAGGGCTGCAAGACAGTGTTGGACACAGGCTGGGTAATCCTATTTGGGCCTGGATACCGCCTCTTCAGCAGGGCAATCTTCAGTAGCTACTGTTCCCTCCCCATACAGATTCAGGTGGTTAAAGTGCATTTCTGCAGTGTATCTGGGTCTTGAATATTTTCTAAGCGGAACGTGGGCAACTTTCTGGAGCTCAGCTTAACCACTTTTATTTTCTTTAGCTGTAATCAGCCGTACGCCAACAGCCTGGTTTGGTGGGCACTCCCTGCGCCAGGTGAGCCCACAGCCCAGGGCAGTGTGACAGGGGCTCAGCCCTGTGCCTGCCGCTGGGGCACCATCCTGCCCGGCCGCTGTCCTCATGCACCCAGAGGAACCGCCGGCAGCTGCCCGCTGCCCGCTGCCCTCACACCCCTCTGGGCAAGAAGGGCTGTGCAGGAGGAGAAGGCACCGATGCCCAGACCACTGCCTACTCCGCACTCACTATGCCTGCAGGAGCTGCGCCACGATGATGGCAACACCGAGCTCTACTCCGAGCAGCGTAGCCTGGCCAGCCACATCAGCGTAGTGCCGTGCCCAGCTGATGTTCCCCCAGAAGCCCGCCTGCCTGAAAGCTGCTCCTTCTCTGGAGCTGCAAGAGTCCCGCCGGGCTGGCTATATAACTTGGCCTGCTGAAAATTTAAACCAAAGGCTATTTCCTCCCATGTTTAGGAGTATAAACTTTATATCTGACATCTCTTAACTCAGGGAAAGGCTTTATACAAACATGTGTTTGGTGTCTTCTGGTTTCTTTCTCAACTAAACCCTTTAGAAAGTGTCCACACACTTCATAGTGATACAAGCAACATTTTCCGACCACTGCATACTGGAGGGGTGCTTGGCATAGCGTTTAATTCCAGCTTCAGACTCCGCATTCAAATCCCTTGCACACAGCGAGGCTGAAGCCTGGACTCCATACTTGCTGCTCCTGCTGACATGTGCCTGGACTCCAAAGGTGAAGGTTGTTTATGAGCCCCAAATCTTGCACCTGGTCTCCTGCACCGCCAGCCATGTCCCAGTACAGCCCTCCAGCCTGGCTGGAAGAGATCCTCTGCTCTCTGCATTCTTTGGAAAGCATCCCTTGTTTAACAAAACTCAAACATTTTATTAACTAAGCTCACATGGAGGCTCTGCAGTTTTTAAATGAACAACACTAGCCATTTATGACCAAACAGTGCAAACCTTACAGCACTCAACATTGTGTGAAGTCCCAGAGGCAACGCTCTGTGCTATCCATGAGGAACACCATGATCCAGGGCTGCGCTACACGTGGCATTGCTCACCTGTCCATTTCCAAACGGACTGGGGTTACCAGACTGGTCTCCACGAACCTTCTCTCTAGAAAACATACTTGCCTCATGACTTGAAATAACAAATTGACAGAGCTTCTCTTAAAGGTTTCAGGGGGATCTCAGTTTCTGGAAAATATATAAATATATAATAAAAACAGAAACATCAGTGAGCAATTTACTGGAACTGGAGACTCAGCTGTTTTCTAATCTGTAAGTAGACTACAGAAGCCATTTCTTTGAAGGCCTTTGTGTTTTACACACCGTGTACCAATTTGTGCACATTTATGTGCTTACACTGCAGACACCTGGAGTGCCCCAGAAAGGATAGAGCACCAGCAAGGAGCAGAGACTTGGGGTGAATTCTAAGTTTCTGCATACATGGAAGGTCACTGCAACCATATTTGGCAATAAATATCCCAACTAGGTTACCAAAATTCCTGGTAGTCAGCTTTCAAGATAAGACAAGTAGCTCTCAAGAGAAGTGGTCTTATGCTACCTATTTACCAGACAGGAGTAGAGCCCATTGCAGTGGGGTAAGGTAGAAAGAAGTAGCCTGAAGAAATCCCTCGAGCCCAAGTAACCTGCCCAAGAACAAGAGATGCATGTCTTGTAAAAAGTGGTCCTGGAACTTGTGTCACTTCACACGCTGCAGATAGCCAAACACTGCTAGGCAACTGCAACCACAAAAAAATCAAATTACAGCTAGCTGGAGGATTTATAGGATATCTAGTTTGCTCAGTGGCTTCTAATGAGCTTTGAGGGTCTAAGAGATTGCCTCTGTCCTGAGCTTGACAACAAGCTTGTGGACAAGGAGCTGCAAACCTCAACAGGATCACCAGCCTGACAGCAGCTCAGACTATCACTATCATAAAAAAAGGAGTTTAGGAGCCACTGCTGGTGGTGACAGAGCCACATAAATTTTGAAATTAATGCCTTGGAAACAGACAGGTCCTTCCCGAGAGATTAGGGAGCACAAAAGGATGCAAGAATACAAAGTTCAAACTGTTTTGTCCAAACCCCAGAAGTCTTATATATCAGCACAGAAATGCTATCGACACAAATAGGTGTACTAGCACTTTTTCTCAACCCTAAAAATCAAACACTGGTGTTGCATAATAACAAGCATCCCCTTCGCCGTCTTCATCCTCAGCTGCTCCCTCAGGTTTGCTCTTTTACCTGCACTGACAAAGACCCCACAGCTAGGCTCCTGGGCACCATTCCCCACCTCAGCCCTGCTAAGTAGCACCTTACTCTGTCCAGGACCGGCCCACAGTCACTGCCAGCTGCATGCTGATGGACCAGCCCCAAACATCTCAGAGGTGCCCTAGCAGCCTTGGTTTAAGTCCCGTTTCTCCACTCTTCCTCCCATCCTACCAGCTGCTTTCCAGATGCTGGTTCTTTAACCCCTTCCCTGCCTTGCAGAGTTTTAAAACCTTGTTAACGATGGGGGTTTTATCTGTACTATGTGTTGATAAAACTCCTTTGCAACATAGGCCCGATTTTACACTCTCTGTATTTCTTGTGTACGCAAAGATCTGAAATGAGGGTATGGAACAGCCTGATTTGTACAAGTCTGATAGCTGGGGGAGGAATCTGGTATAAACGATTCCCTTCTGAATATAAAACTTGACAGAAATATTTTTCAAGAGAAATCTGCAGAGCTCCTTAGGCAACTTTAGATGTACCAAGCAATGCCATACCCATGGGTGAACGCTGCAGGTGCAGGGTTTGTCTCGCATTTAATGGAAGCCTTAAAAATTGCTCCTAAGTAGGCAGAGGTTTGTACACTACACGTAGGTATGGCTGCAGCAAAGCTCTATCAGAGACACAAAATTAATCCATCTCACTTTCTGAAGACTGCTGCGGTCAGCCCCAGTATCCTGCCTTAGACAATGGGTCTAGCTGTTTATACTTAGAAGCATGAAGTGCTCCAAGCAGAACTGAAGGGAAATGCTTGAGGTTCTGAGTCTCTCTCCAACCTTTGAGACCATTAAAAAAAAAAGTAAAATAAAATAAATTTTAAAATAAAATAATACAATACAATACAATAAAGTTTTAGGCAAATATCCCACAACAAGCTCAAGGTAGAAGCACACATGGCACAGTATTCCAACTTGGAGGTCTCTATCCTCACATAACACTAAATAGCTTTAGCATTAAGTATTTCTAATTTATTATCATTTGTAAGCATCTGGACAACCTGGCAACTGTGGCAGGGTTGGGATTTGAATCACGGGGTAATAAAATCTGTAGTGAAACCTGTAAACCAAACAGATGAACTCAGATGGGGCTATTAGTTAATGTGCACCATTGATATGTTAGCTTCAACCCCACGTCGGCCACACGGTGAAGGTGTTGGGATGAAAGTGCCGAGAGCTGGCAAGCCACTTTCAAACAAACTCTCTGAGAGATGTTTACAGGAGACAAGCACGTATCATTGCACCAACAGAGCAATTGCACCAACGGAGGTGTCAGCAAGCCACAGCAGCAGAGCACACTTCCAGTCTTCACACTTTCCCTCCAAGGCTGCAGCTCCTCCTGCCTTAAGGTCTTGGCTTTCACTTCCTTGCAGAGAGGCCCAAGAGTTTTGCTTTTCTGATCCTGTGCCCTGGCTTCAGCATCTTTGCATTTCTTTGCTTTTCCAGTGAATCCCAAAAAAAACCCTGAACTGCCTTTGGCAGCCCTGCATGGGGCAGGCATTTGTAGCGAGAAGACTGTTTTCCAAAGTAAGCCAAACTGTAACCTTTGACGAGGGATATGGTCCTTTTGCAAGGTCCTTTGTCTGGACTAGAAAAGACTATGCACATACCTGAACCATCGGTATCATATATTGCTTTGACCTAAACCAGGCAGGAGTCCATCCCCTCTCTGCATGGGCAGCAGAATTTTTATGAAACACCCTGACACCTCTCAGGTTTCTAAACTTTGGTGTTTTTCATACTAGCTACCTCCTGCCAGCAGTCATTAAAAGTCCTTCCCAGGCCCTGGTTGTCCATAGCACTTCCCAAGTCACTGCTCATGTGTTGGCAGTTGGGACAGCTCCATTCTCCTCAGCTGGGACTGGCCGCGTAGAAGCAGCACCTCCACCTTGTCATCCGCTCCCAGGGAAGAAACTCAGCCCTGCTTCCCCAGAAGGCCACAACAACAAGAGAAAAGAAGAAAAAAATAAAGCAGCTAGACTTCTCAAATAGACTTTTCAAAAATGTATCTCAAAAGGCTGATTTTTACCTTCCTTCCATGCCTCCTCTCCCTTCCTTCCTTCCTTTCTCCCTTCCTTCTTTCTCTTAGCTTATTTCTCTCATTTTTCCTTACTCTTTTCTTTCCTTCATTATTTATTTCTCTCCAGCTTTCTCTCAAAAAACAGCAGAAGAGAGGAAATGCAAGAGACAGAAAAGAACAAAAGAAAGAAAACTGAACATGAAAATCTAAATGGTAAACAATGAAACTTTACCAGGTTGTAAGGAAGGTGGTTGAAAATCCTGAACTGCTTTGTCAATATTTTTTAAAACTGACTATTTAAAAAAAAAAAAGGTCTTTTGGTCTTTTTGGTCTTTTCTACTTTAAATAATCTGTATCTATTTTATAACCAGCTCTAGCTGCTGTAGAAGATACAGACATTTGGTAGAAAATTTTTAGTTCAAATCCAGAATCTGAGAAGGCTTGTACAGCATCTCCCTTCTCTTACAAAGGTTTAAATACAGTAGATCTGGATAATTTGTGATGCTAACAACTAGTTTGTAATTTACTTAGGGAAGATTTCTTTTCAGTGGATTGATAATTTTTAACAGCCCTGATAGAAGACTGACCTGATTTGTGGGCAAATTAGACAGTTGTTGCCCCGGGCACCAGAATACTTCTCTTAGGTTGATGACCTGACAAAACAGCTGGAATAGACCACTCTATGTACCCAGGGAGAGGGTAGCATTGGATATTTCTCCCACAGGGGCAAAAAATAGCTAAGCCAGTTTGGTACAGATGTGAATGATTTTCAGGTTTTTTTACTGTTTTTTAATAGCAAAAAGGTGGCCCTTAATCTAAAAACTTGCTAAGAAGATAGTGAAAAAACATTTTAAAAAATTATATTTTTTTAGTTGTTTTAGAAGGAAACTTCATGTTTCTTGATTTTCCCATGAGATTAATTTTGGGCTTCTGGCTTCCAACCAGTAGTGTGAGCACGTGGCCCTCTCCAAGCTTTGCCCAGCGTCTCGTGAGCAAAGCATCACCAGTTGCCCCAGGAAAGCAAAAGCTGGTGCAGTAAATTATGCTCTTCTCAATGCCAGAAAGTGTAAAAGGTCACTTCCAGCTGTCAGGGATCAAAGTTTCAAAACTGTTCTCCATCTGCACATCCATCTAGCCAGCACCCATCAGGGGAGTAATCATCATTCACATTTTGGGTCATCAATTGTTATGTCTTATTTTGAGAGCTATGCTAGTATCCAACACTACAAAAAACTACATCCCTGCCTCAAAGAGTGCTGATCTCAAGAAGGAAGAGTCTGAGTGATGACTGCAGACTGGTACGAAGGCAAAGACAGGATTTAGCCCATGTAGAGATCACCAGATTCATTTGGCAGGGTTGTGCCTCGGCTACAGAAGCTGAGATTTCAGGGTTAAACAAGGCATGAAAAGAGAAATTTGCAAGTATTTTTACAGCATTTTGGTAGCTGGGTGAGGTTTGTTGACTGTCCCAGGCAGAAATGCAATGACCTAGAAACTCTGGGACTGTGAGGAAGGAAAGCCTTCCTGGCATGTAGTGGGCAGAAGTGAAAGCCAGAGAGGGTGAGCTGCCCTTGGACAAATATACCATGAAGAAGGGGCATGACCAAAAATGTGAATGAGGGGCATGACCAAAAATGTGAATGATGATGAGTCAGGACACAAAATATCTTGCTTTCGTTTAAGCCCAAGTTTAAGAAAAGGGCTATGAGGTTCTGGAGATGCCATCATTACGATGGAAGCATAAAACCAGGATCTGAATCACTTTCAGTAAAGATTTGCTGGCTCTTTTTTACAGACATTCTGGCGTCAGGGCTTTTAACCCAGGCATGCTGGTCAAACTCCAGTTTAGGTCTCCATATGCTACTTTCCTACAATTCACCCCATCATTACACCTAAAGCACTTGCTCCTAGATATACTGTTGAGTAGCCACCGTGGCAGCACACAACCTCAAATCAGTATCAAACAATAAGCACTAAACCTGCCCTACAGCTCTGGTTCTGTATGTGTCTCTCTCAGTCAGGACCCATCCAGATAGCTACATGCACGCAAATTATTTCAGATTATCAAAGGTACCATCACAAGCACAACACCCCTCTGTGTATCCATCTGCAGTTATAGCCATTCACTTACACATTATATATAGCAAGATACCATGACAGCCCAGCATAAAAAGAGCTACCTGGCTCCTGCCCTCACAGCCATTATCAAGGTAAGATTGCAGCTGGGGAAGGGGAGAAAGTGTAAAAGAAGATACTAAGGGAAAAGACACCTTCCTTTGCCTTGCATAGGGCTGAAGCTAAAATGGCCTTGAGAGGTTATTACCCAGTAGTTCAAGTTGATTTGTTCTGCCTGTGAGTTTTGATTTGGAAATACAGCAAGCCTGAGGAAAGGGATATGAAGTGACCTGTAGCTGGGACTTATATTTTTCCTTCCCAGTGGATGTCCCTGCGCACCTGCTTGCAGCGTAATAGCGCAATAAATTGAGTGCATATCTATATCCACAAAGGGTCAAACTCTGCTCGGAATTACACCCATGTAAATCCCCAATAACTCCACTGGCCTCACTGGAGTTATTTGGCACAGATTTACACTTGTATAACTGAGAGCTGTTTTTAAGCTACAGTCTGAAAAGTGTTTCACCTTCAGGGTAAAAAAAATGCTGCTAATGTCAGTTGTTGTTACATTTAAAATAACCAGAAGGAATTTCACCTGGATGAGATCCATCCACAACCCATGACATTCGCATGAACCTTTTTCCCTTACTTCTGCTGTGCATGGAAAGATGTCAAATTTTAATTCACAGTGCATCCATGCCTTTTGTTTTGGAAGGACTACTACGCCTCAGATCAATCATTAGTAAAAGGTGTCTATATTGAGAACACATTTGTCTCTCAGATGCTACAGGATGTTCCAAGCCAGGTTGCCTTTGAAGCCAGGCAGCGCTTTTATTATCAAAGCGTAAAAAATAGCTTGCATTCATGACATCAAATGCAGCCAGCACACGACGCTGAGACTCCAGTTACATCACGTAAATCCAGAAGAGCTCTAGCCACTTAGGCTCCCATTACTGCGATGCAGCTGGCCTCAGCGTGGGTCCTGTGGCTCAGGGGCTGCTACACTGCCAAGAGGCAACGCACAAACCGCACCGGTCACCCCTCGGGTACAGGGCAAGCTGCCACACGGGGACCCACAGGCACGCAGGTAAAAAGGAAAGGCGTAAGGATCAAAAAATATAGGCTGTCAGTTGTGACCTTTTGCATCCATCAATCCCAAATTGAGCTGAATTCCTTTAAAATACCTGAGCCATCCGTGATGATGTCAGAAGGCTTCTGGCTCTAGGGATTCAGAGAATAATTTTCCCAAGGTCTCCCCACCTCCTTCTGGCTCCATGTTGGAGATAGAGAGGGGATGATCTGGCAGACATTCCTGCCAAACAGCTAAATTTCATTAAGATACAGCAGAAAGGTATGTGAGTTTGCTTTGCGACCCTATTAGAGCTTACAGTTAACCACAGACCAGCTTTAGTTAGAAATACAAACTTTGTTCTTTGAATAACCTCAGCTTGAACTGGGTCCTGGAAGGACTATCTTTGAGTTAAGGTAATACAAAGCAATAAAGCTTCCTGAGAACAGAAGACTGCCAAAGTTTAAGTGGTATATTTTATGTTCTGGATTATTGTCCATTGGGGGACTCAGATGAAAACACAGACTCATTTCATTTAGGTCTCTAGTTGTGATTTGAACCATGATTCAAATTTCTAATAAAAATACCCAGAGAAAAGCTAGTGCTTTATCCACTACATACCAAGCCTTGCTGGTCCTTTTATAAAAAATCACAGTAATCCAAGGTCAAATAATACATATGCAACAACTTGAATATTCCACAGAATTTTAGCTTCTACCATTTTATCTCTTTCAATAGCACAAACCACATACAAAGTGATGTACGGTGGGGGATATCAGATATGATAACAATTATGCAAATCATCTGCAACAAGAATGAGAAGAAAAGTGTCTTGGGTATCTCTGTAGGAAGGCAGCATTGCCACAAATGATTTTGTGCAATAAATCTTCAATATTTCTTGGGCTCATCCTGGGAAGCAGTCAGTACAGTGAGCATGTTCCATTCTGTCACAAAAGTACCCATACAAAGATATGTACCAAGCAGATCAGCATCTGCATCTTGGGAAGACAGTCATATTAACAACTGATCAAAATTATGTTTATCATTTTCTTCTCAAGGGAACAAGATTCAAAGGACCTGGTTTCTGTAAGAAGCATGGGAACAAGAAAAATCTCTAAATAAAAATTGACTACAACCAGCTACATTCTCTCATTCAAGAAGACAAATGGCCTGACTTTTCTGAAATGTCATTAGTCAAACTCAGTTTTTAAATATTCAATTCAGAAGGAAAAAAAAAAAAACTTTAAATGAGAGCCCAATCTCTACAGAGCACTAAATAACAAAACTCTACTAAAATGTTTTCTCTCAATTAGTCCTATTTTTAAAAATCTAAACCATAGGCTATATCTGAGTCAAGAGATGGCAAATAACTATTTTTTTTCTTGGGGCAAGAGGAAAATGCTCCATAGAAGTTAGGCCTGTCTTTACACTTAGCCTAAACAGAAATATAGCAGAGCATCTATATTGTCCTAAAGAAGAATCAGAGGTAGCCTGAAATAGAGAAACACTCAGAAATACAGTGCAGAAAAACCACAGAACAGAGAAGCAGAAGCTCCTTGTCTCGACACAGCACCTTACAATGCAAGAGGGAGAAGAACTGGTTCTCCCATAAATGTTTGGATTTCTATCAATATGCCATCGACATGAATTCGTGTCAGCTTACACATGATGGCCTGCTTTTATGGTCACTTTACTGGTGATGGGTAAAAAATTTTTCTCTCATTCTCTGAGAAAGTAAGTCATCTCAAAGATGTTCTCACTCCAGGCAGAAGACAACTTCCTCTCTTCTCCCTCTTTCCATGCTTGTGAGTAATGCTGTGATGGATACTCTCCCAGAATCACAACATCTCAGATTTGGTGTCCTGCTTGAGGACATTCTCAGTTATCTGTATGAAGTGGAACTGCCTGGATGGGAGACACCAGGAAACATTCTTTCCCAAATGCTTGAGCTATGGGACCCCCAACATCTCTAAGGTGCCAAAAAAGCCCTCAGGGTTCCTGGGTGCTCTGGCACCCAGTTTCTCTCACATTTTGTCCAGAAATTCTGGTCTGAACCTGAAGTCTCTCTCTCAGTGACAGTTTAGCCAAAACAGGAACATATCTGCAAATCATCATTGTCCATCCCAAAATGCACTGTCAAAAAAATACCAGACTTATTGTGCCTGAGGTTTGTTACCCAGCACTTACTGTTTCGTTTCACTGTCATGACTGGAAAACTGACACTTCAGAAACAGTGAGAAGTACACAGTATAAGAAATAGTATTCCAGTGAAAGTTTTAGCTAACCCATCATTTGTGCATCTATACCAAATTCATGGAATCTACAGTTCGCAGAGAAATGCCCTGAGATCTGCATCAACAATTGGTGTGATACCAAAAACTGAGAAAAAAATTGACACAGCAATATCAGTATACTCACTAATTTTTTCCTAAAGGTATCTGTAATCTATTCTTCAGCTAATGCTTCTGGCTGCTTGGATAGCTCAGGCAGGCTGGGAACCTAAAAGACATATGAAGATGGGAGACATATGAAGGACCTTAAAGATGAGCATTTGGATTTCCCCCCATCTTTGAATCACACTCACTACTGCATCTGGATTAATAAGGATTAAATTAATCCATTCTACCAAAAAGACAAGGAGATAGTTCTGTGTGGGACACAGGAGGCACGAAGTGAAAAATCCGCTTGTACATCTTGAATATGAGCTGCGTTATCTCAAAGTGACTCCTTTTTGTGCAGATTTGTGGCCACTGGGCCTGCGTGAGCACAGAAATTCATTTTTCATGATTGGTACTTAACATTCTCCCATCTTCATTACCTTACCCAGTAAGGAAGCAAAGTCAGATTATGTGATCAATCAGAAATAATAAATAGTAAAGAGCTTATGAGCAAACCTCTAATCTGAAAATTATTGATTTGAACTTTCTGGCAAAACCTTATGAATACTGAATACAACCATGGCTAATAGGACTGGTTGGTTCATGGAGGATTCTCTCAAGCTGCATATTTTATTAATACATGTATGAATAAAAATTTCTCTATAAAAATATATTAAAACAGTCGGATTTATAAAAGTCAAACAAATCCTCCATTTTTCTGTTCACAACCTCTCTAAATCCCTTTGCAGAAGATCTCAGACCTCAATTGCATTCCTCAAGGATTTATAGGGCACCAGAGGAACAGCAATCAGCTCCAAATGAATATGTGCATTCAGAAGTATACGGAGGCTTTTCCAGCTTTTCAGGTACTTCACTCAGATTAATCTTCCTGAAGGCACTGGATGTATTTGCAAGAGCAATTTTAGCCAGTGCTCCACTCTGCCACTTTTCAGCACATCCATTGTGTCCCATTGATGGGAATAACCGCCATGTAACCAGAGGTGAAAGGAAGAGTGGTTGGAATATTGGAGGCAACCCACAAAATCAGGCAAAAAAATGCCAAGTACTTAAGAAGATTTATTCCTCCTGGAATAATATGAGCTAAGACTGTGGATCAGATTCTGATCTCAGTTACCATGGTGCTAATATGAAGTACCGGCACTGATTTCAGCAGAGCCACCCTGGATTTATGGTCTGGTTCAAAGATTGCCACTGATTTACACTGACTTACTAACAGCTGGTTATTCCAGCGTAAGAATTTAGCCTAGAAAAAGATAACAACGCTTTTATCAACACTGCAAATATGAAATGCTTTGTATTAGCTTTCATAATGCTTATCCAAGGTTTACTGTTTTCTCCTTTCTGCTTGTTTAATCCACGTTTATGTCCTACTCTGATTTTAATTATTTATACAGAGAAGCAAATTTTATTCACCCTTCTACGCTCCATTTCCTGTAACGTTTGTAAGATATGAACACTAACAAAAATGCTACAAGAAACGCCTGAAAAAGCGGTACAGCACAAATGCATCACTATAGAATAAACATTAGACCACGAACTACTCTTCTTTCTTCTTTGCATTCCACCCTGTGTTTTATCTGTGCTAAGTTTTTATTCATATTGCTTTACCACGTTTTGTTATTCTCTGGTAAGGAGTGAAAATGTCTTCAGACACAGGTGCTTAGGAAAAAAACCACGCCTAGTATGTTGTCAAGATTTGCCTTGCTAAGTAAAAATGACATTATTATTGTACAACAGGTTTGTAGTTGAAATTTACATAAATAATAGGATGAGCTGGATGCACCTGTTTTCAAAACAGTTCAGTATGAGCTAGATTAGTGGGATATGATTTATTTGGGTCAGTAGAAATACATCTTCCCAGTTGTCCTGGAGATCTGAAAAGTAAATATGTCAACTGCTGTATTTTGCACTACAGGTTCTGAAGAAAGCTCTGCACTCTCCTGAAACAATGCTTTAAAAAGGAAAAGGCTGCGAGGATCATTCTTGCTTTTCCCTCTTCTGTCTCTCTAGGTAGAGGCCTCATCAGATGCTTTCAGTATTATTTGCAGCCATAAAAAGAGATGGTCAAGCATCTTTCTTGTGGAAAATTTTCACAAGTAGAAAGAAAAAAGAACATAGGTCAGTTTTTTTCCTTTTACAAAAAAAAAATTAAAAAATCCAACAGCTTCTCCCTAAAAAAAAAAAAAAAAAAAAAAAAAAGGTTTTGTTTCTCACACAAATGTTTTGGCTTGTCTGATTTTTATTTCTCCTTCTGGACAAAAGTGTTGAAACTTTCCCAAAAAAAGAAAGTTTTCAGAGAAACTTCCACTGAGGTCAAAACCAATTTCCCTGGTGAAAATCACATTGGCCAGCTATAATTGTCAGTGAGGTTGTAAGCAGAACTGGAAGGAAATGGTGAAGCGGCCAGCAATGGTGAGTGCTCTGAAAGAGCAGTATGGGATCTGGCAGGGGCAGGTTGTGCTGGTCAGGGCCATTGCATACATTGACTATATATCGGGTGCTCAAGCTGTGCCCTCCCCATGCTTCCCCTCACCCCTGCTAATGGTGGGATTTCAGCCTGAGATGAATCATGCTCGTACTTTCAAGGAGGAGTGGCTGTGAGTTCTCGGCTGGTCTAGCAACCTTGGCAAGAGGTTAGCAAGATCTTAAGGTGGCTTTTGAAACAACCCATCATGGAGTATTACCAAAGAAGAACTAGTTGTCACTGCAGAAAACTGTTTTACATGGGTGCCAGAGAAAAATTAGATAGCATGGCAGGTATGATGAACATAGTATGAATATTGAGACCAGGAAGCCTCAGAATGGGGAGGTACAGCAGGAGGGAAGCACAGCTGCTTCCACATTGTTTGACCATAGCACATACTATACCCTGCATTAAGTGGTATTTGGAGGGGCGGGGAGGGGGGGGCAGCATAATAGCTCTTTCATTTCAGTTCCTTCATATGCCAGACCCGAGACACAGAAATATGGCTAACATTATGCCTCTGCATGACCAAATAAACAGACAGTTTCTTGCATGGTTTGGCCAGCCAGAGCTTGGACTCCACCCCCACCAAAATAGACCTTCCTCACCCAAGAAAAATCTAGAAAATGGAAGTGCTTTTAAAACCCCACATACTAAGTATACCTTTTTTAATGTTATAGGCTGCTGCCTTTTTCCACACAACACATGGTAAGGATTATATTTAAATAAAGATTTAACACTCATAAATGGTTTCTTTTAATATTGCTGTAAAGTAATGGTTCTTTTATGGGAAAATTTAAATGTAATTCCCTATGTACAGCCGTGCCAGACAGTATGGTATCACTTTATGCAGCCATAAGCAAAGAGGCACATTGACCAACAGTGCCTGTGAGCAGAGTGTGGATTTTATTAGCCCAATATGAGCTGATGACCCATGAGCAGAGTCAGCTTTTGCATCTTGTAAAGTCAACCGTCGTAAAGGTACCAGCACGTGTGGACAGCAAGCGGCTTCCAGCCCGGAGCAGCTGAGCACAGCCTCCCGGCTCGGGCAGTTCCTCCGCAGCTTGCAAAGGTTTCTCCCAACAGGACCACCTGTTCAGGCTTCACCTCTGCTGGCAGGGACGTGGCTAGGCTAACCTTGCACACACTACTGAAGAGCTCGTGTCAAACCCTTTATTTACTGATTACCACGTCCCTCCCCGTGCATCTGCCCAGCTGAGCCAGCGTCAGACTCCCTGTGGCCCTGGGCAGACAGTCAGGCTTGTCCCTCCCATCCCCACACAGGAGCTTGCGTCGCTGCCTGACACAGCCCAGCACATGCGACCAAACACGAGGCTGTTTCAGATTAAAACTAAAAGAGTCGAGTTCCCAGCCCAGGGTATTACATGGCACAGATAGTCACAGCTCCTTCCAGCCTCACAAGAAGAAACATTTGGTGACTTTTCAGAAGTCGACATGAACTTTTTTCCAGAACTCGTTGCTGGGGTGGGTGATTCCTGCCCAGTTTAAAAACATTCTTGCCTAACAAAAAGGGCAGGATTTTTTTGCTGCCTCATTTTTGCAACACTATATTCCTTGCACCAGTGAGATTACTGTCACTCTTGATATAATCATCCGTGGGAAACTATAGACAGGGCTGGGATGGGCCTAATTGTCCTAAAACAATGGTCTGCCCCCTTGTAAAGTGTCATGTCATGATTCTGCTGCCACAAGACCTCATACTAGATGACATCTAAGTAATTATTTATGCATTTTCCTGACATTATTTCCTTCCTCTTTTTGAAAGAATCTTAGTTTCTGATGCTCAGAATACTGCAAATACTTTACAAACTATCTCATAATAAACATCATGCCCACCCCTAGCCACTGGATGCTTTCCCATGCTCTTCTACATTCCACGATAGGCAAGCTCCTGCCAAAACAAACCTTGGCGGATCAATCACTCCAGTGGAATGAGGGATGAGAAAATGTTATTCAAACCCTGCTGCAGTGCAGCCACTTGGCAGGTCTTATTGCCATCTATGCAACATATGAAAAGAAACCCTTTATTTAATCCAGCCAATTTCTCACCAGCCTACTGAAAGGCATCCCAAACCGTTCCTGGGTCTTGATTCAGCAAATCATCTCAGCACATTTCAGAAAAGATGTGACCATGAAATATTTTGGCTTCATTAAAAATGCGCACCCACATTGTTTGTTGTGTGCCTCACATTGGCTTGGGAGATGGCCAGGCAGAAATTTCCAGAGAGAGCTGGCTTGGGGAGTAACCAGCCAGGACCACATTTTCAAGGGCAATTCTGGACCAAGCAAAGAGACCGAGTGAGCAGCAACGCTTTTCAGCAGGACTGCTCAACTCAGTTTCATTGGTTCATTAAATAAATCTCAGACATTTCTATACCTTTTACTCCCAAAAGGAGACGGCCAGAAGTAGCACACCCCATTGCAGAGCACTAAAATCCAAGTAGGACTTTTTTTTTTCCTGCCTTTTGTCACACAGGGGAAAGAAGCGGCCCAAGATTCTCAGTGTAGGGATTTATTCCAGAAAATGTGACCTTTTTCTTTTCCCTCTTGAACAGGTCACTTAGCATCCTCTGGTTGATTAGTTTTGTTTTGAGTCTTGCTTTTAGTTTGGTGTCAATTTGAATATTTTCTTTGTGCTTCACAAAGACTTTGAACACAAGAACAGCATCTCATTCAACTTTAAAGCTGCAGTTCCCTTCCCCTTTTCAACTGCGAAGCATGCTATGATTTACAGTGACACATATTTGGAAAACTGGGCCAAGGCTTTTTTAACTGGATGCTCCTAAAACCCTGTTTAAATTTATACAGCGGAATGCTGGGGCAGTGAGAACTTCTTAAAATCAGGATTTATTTTAGAGACTGAAGAGAAACTCAGGAGCTTAACTTTATGCCCTGGTGTTGGAAATCTTAGCCCAGATTTACATTTTAATTCATCTGTCAGCACAAGCTCTGGGTAATGCAGAATTTCGCTCTTTCTTTCCCCCCCACCTGCTCATGAAACCTCAACTCGCAATTCCACCTCCTTTTCATTAGGAGCCTGGCACTTGTCAAAGGACTAGAGCTGCATGGAACTGTCCCTGTGAAAGCTGAAACCAGAAGAAAGTGCCTGGGCTTTCGGGTTTCACTGCAGAGCCAGAAAGTGAAGTTCATTTTGCTGCTATTCAGCATGTCTCAGGAGCCAAGGCGAAGCTTTCTGTGAAATTGTGCTCAATTTAAAATGAATGTGGACGGAGGTGGTAACAGGGAGTAGGCGCAGGCAATTCTAGTTTCCTGGGTAGTCTCAAAGCTTAGCATAAAAATGCAGAAAGCTCTGATACAGCTAAACTGCAAACTGGAAAAGGTTTTATGTATTAGCACTTTGAACTGCACCGAGAAAAGAAGTGGAAATAAAACCAAAATGTTGAACTACACTAAATATTTTCACGGGAGAAGGCAGTTGTCTTCTGTCTTGGTTAGATATGCATACAGCCCTCCTGCACATTGCACATCTCTGCTTTACCTTTGTTGGGGGGAAAAAAATCCATTATACATGTGAGAACGCTGTGGAATTCATCTGTGTGAAATGCCAGAGATCAACTCATAAAACCTACTCTAAATAAAATGAACTCCATGCCTTCTTTAGCTCTGGCACCAGAATTGCCTCCTAAGCCTCAGGAAATTCTGGCTCCCTTCATCAAAGGGTTAAAAGCCACCATGCTGGGAATAATACACATTCTGCTCTTTCCTTTTCATACTCCCTGATGGTTAATGACATCCAGTCCCATCTGGATACCAAGCATCATGAACAAACATATCCCCCAAAGAATGTTACCCAGATAATTGTCTTTGATGAAAACCAATTGCATGATGTGCACATTACAGGCCTTTTTAAGCCAGTCACTCATTTCTGGAGATTGAGGTTCCAGTGATTTGAAGACAAGTGGATATAATATAAATGCACTTAATAATGCAACACTTATGCTACAGCATCACTGGTGTTTTCTACCTTTCTTCAGTATTTCAATGGGTGCTGTGCTTTACAAGGCACGCATTCAGAGGCCTTGCACAATAACGTGATCTTAAGCACAGTTTTAGACAACAACCCACCCATTGCTGATGGCACAGGACAAAAAGTGGTGGAGTGGAGGACATGGGGACAGCTGGGCTGGAGCTGAGCTCCACAAGTCTTCGTTTCTGCCTCATTTCACTCTGTGGCAGCTGACAAACTCACAGGCTAGGCTTCTTGAAGTGACCTAAAGAAATTAGGTACCCAAATTAGGAAGAAATTTAATTTCCAGTCAGCCCATGGGGTCTCTGATATTTTTGCATTTTCCATGATGGCGTCTAGACAGATAAGTATTTCTACATCTTTTCTGAGTTCTCCTCCTTGATCAAAATACAAATGCACGCAAAACCCCATCCTTAAACGGACCAACTCCCTTGTCCCTGTTTTCCCTCTTCTGTTTCTCTTCTCCATTCCTCCTTAGCTTTGATAGTTCAGGCAGCCTTAATCATACCAAGATGGGTTGAAGGACTCAAAGACCAAAAGCGTTATTTTTCTAAGCAAAGCTTCAAACATCACCCTAGATCTCCTCCTCACAGGCCATTTTTGCTGGTCTTGCTTGTCTGCAAGAACAGTTAATGAGTATTTTGTGAATGGACTGCTATTCTTTTTCTTTCTTTACTAAGGTTTGCATGCTTCTTGTGGTATTCTGGACATGAAAAAGCTCTATGCTAGATCATTATTTGGTTATGAAAAGTACCCACCCTGTGTCTCCAGGCTGTGTCCTATTTGCTTGCTAAGGAAATGCTAGTCTGCTTTTAGCCCCCCAGTGAGGTTCATGTTAAGACCAAGAAAACCAGTCTTCCAGAAGAACCAGCTAGCTTACTTTTAAAATAGCCATCAGGTGGTGTGCCATTTTAGAAGTGACATTGTTCTCTTAGTATTTGGGAAAAAATCCCTGTAAATGAAGTAATTCAAAATATCAGGAAAATAACATAGCTTTCCACATATGTATAGCTCTAATTACAATAAGGAAATTTTTATCCAGAATATGAGTATAGTCTGTGATTTCATCAATGAGATTCAAATCTGTCATGTAGCATGACTCACTTGGTTCTCTCTGCATTGTGTTATCTCTGCTCCCAATGACCACATCCCTAGCCTGTCCCCTGCTGCCCTGAGACAGCACAGTGCCAAGAGATTCTTGGACTTCACTGAAAGTTCTTATAATGCCCATGTGGACTTGGTGACAGCAATTCTGTCCACACAGAAGACCCGAAAATAAATAATGTTCAACAGATCAAGCTGAGTAACAAACATGCATTAGCCAGTGACCAAAAGCAACAGCTAAAAGTAAAGGCTATCAGAACATCAAAACCTGACAGTGATCAACTAGATGAGGTTTTGCTTTTCAGGCCACTAGATACAGAAGGGGTTTTTGCCTTCCCGTCATTTCCCAGAGCCAGGTGTAGGAGGGCATTTCATGGAGGAACCGAGGGCTGTATCCCATTGTGAGGCTGTTAAGGGAAGAGACTGAAAAAACAGGGTTTCAGCACACTGATAAATGGGAAGCAGTAAGAGAAAGGCCAATAACTGCTCATAACACTCTGAAGACTTGTTGAATGACGATACATTGAGGCCAATATCAGCATTACACCGCTGAAGGCCCTGGGAAGCAGATGGTTGATTTTCATTACTACTTGAACTAGACAAGTGCTACCCTTCCTCTCTTTTTTCTCCCAACATCCATTCCTGCTCAGGAGCCTCAGACTTGATTGCTCTTCTCTGGAATAAAGGAGCACGGTCCCTGGAGCGCAGGCTAGTATTCTGTTCAAAAGGACAAATTTTCTCTGCTTGTCAGGACCGTGGCCTCAGAGCCGCGGCAGGACTGGAAAAGAACTGCAGGGAATATGGGCAGACAGTGCAAAGAGTTGGCAAACACCAGGCAGTATCAGAGCTCTATCTTTGGCTTTGGCTGCCTTCGAAACACCTGGACACCTGCAAAGATTTCCACTGCAAAGTAAATCAACTCCTGCAATAACCCACAGGTTTGGGGAGGAGGTGAGAATTCCTGAAAGAGTTTGAAGAGAGATTTCTTTTTTGGAAAGATGTGGTGCACAAGGTGGGTGAGTTGTCTCATAATACCTTGCACTGGCTCAAAGCTGAAGGCAACTAGGAGCCAGGAGAATGACTCCAGTTGTTGTTTGTTTCTGTATCTGCTCCTCCAGTTAAAATGTCTTTCCAACAAACAGCCTTGTTAGTAACCCTTGTGATGCCACCACTGAGGCAGGCAGTGAGATGGGGAGAAAGGCAGGACTCAGGCAGATAAGCTAGAGAAAACCCTGAAGGAAGAAATTGTAGGGCAGGACACAGAAAGTAGAGGCATCATTTTTCTCTGTGGTTATAAACTCGAAGGGAGGAAAGACCCACTTACAGTTTACAGCTCTCAGGTATACCCTCCTGAGCAGTATGACAGAGGCATAAGGAGCTAGACTGACACAGCAGCACCTTTCCTCGACCTGGGCATCAGCTATTTGAAAACCTGACCAAAGATGGTCTGTACATGATTCATGTTTGATTTGACTGTCTTTCGGAAAAAAAAGTGTCTGGATCTTCACTGAAGCCTTTTCCTCAAGATTTCCACATGCTGAGTAGTTTTCAGAGGGCTGGTTCAGAAGGCTGTGGTTGAATGTTGATGTGCCACAGCCCTGCCTTTGTGCAACTCACTGCAGAGGACCACTGTAACATGTTCACAGACCAGCCAGAGCTTTGAGGTTGGGTCTGGCTGAGGTCCATCTGTTTACTTTGTCCACCCTAGTCTCTTCTAGAAGGTCTCTGGGACCACAATGAAGTACCAGTCTTGGCTGTGGGTCAGGCAGGTGAACAGCAGAGTTTAACAGACAGGCCAAGTCTCGGTAGGCAGAACAGAAAAATGGAATAACCAGGATGGGGCTGGGCCAACACACTGCCATGGTTTGGGTGTTAGGAAACACTCCACTTAATATATTACGGAGCAGGAAGTCTCACACATCAACAGCCTTTCTCTAAATGCTCTAAATTCTTGAAGGGTCTTGAAAGGCAGATAGATGGTACCAGTTCGCTAAGCCATAGTGTGAGAGGGAGGGAATGGCAAACACTGACTATGAGTGCTGGGGCATATCTTCCCAAAATTGCTACAGGATTTCTGACAGCTGAAAAAAATCCCTTGGTTTCCTAGTGTCCTTCAAAAGATCTCCATGAAGCAGACAGTATGTTACTCTGTTTATCCGTACTGGCAAGATGAGTCACTGATCTTACCCTACTAGAATCTGTAGAAAACCAATATCCTGTTGTAAAGCTTCAGCCTTATGCTTCTCTTTTAATATAAGCTGTCATTACTGAATCGCTGTATTACCCAGATCTGTTTTACATGAGACCTTGGCAAGACAGTGTCAGCTGTGCTTAATAAACAAGGTCTGCATTTATTGATTCAACAATATTGTAAAGGGTAAAGTGTCATCTACTGTTACTAGAACATCAAACCTGCACATCAGATGCAAGACAACCATCAATCACTAAAGGACTGTATTACCTGCTAACACAGAAGAAAAAGCGGCATGTAAAATTGCCATGAAGAATCCAGCTCCCAAGCTTTGAGCGAGAAATGGATTTCCTCTGTGACCCATCTTCCATCCCCCAAGCTGGAATGATGTCACATCCCTATGCTTACTTCATGACAGTATCTAGTGTAGACTGGCTGTCCAGTTCTGCCTTGGCCACACTTCCCTGGGACACCCCTCTCCATCCCAGAGCCACTGAATGAAGCAGCTGTTGCAGTAAATTGGCCCTCCCCATTCTGCTTCTGTGCAGAGGTCACTGGGGTGCTTCTCATAGGATTTACTTTCTATCTTTTTTCAGCAATTCATGGTGAATTTCACTTGAAATAACACTGGTCCAGTTTTCCTGAAGAATGGATCAGCTGGGCAAACCATAGCTTTTCCCTCAATTAGCTGAACAGTAATAGTGGGAGAGAGAAATTATGCCCGTTGTGAGAGGCCTGTGGCTTGAAAATATGATAAATGCTGCAATTACAGGCATCTTCAAAGGCGTTTGTATCGGCACACTGGCCAAGTAGGCTCCACCTTGGGTCCTGAATGGAACAGAGATTAAGACCCTGTGGAAATGATGGCAAGAGAACTAAGAGTACATCAGAGGGCAGGGGGTAATTAGCACCAAACAGCTCCGGTGCCTTATATTATAGTATATCTTTATATTATATGTATACTAACTAGTTGGACCGCTTTTCATTACAAAGGTAAAGGCCTTTCAATATTGTTACATACCCAACCACCAACAGGTTTTATCTTTTGCTTAAGGACACTGTATTTTGGGCAGAAGTCTCTATGGCATCAAGGAAGCAAGACAAGAGAGCTGGTGGGCAATTTCTTGGTATCCAGGATGTTTTATGCAAAGCATTTCAGTCTGCACTCATGTCCTTCCAAGCCAAGGTTCTGGCAGCCTCTGCCTCGATTCCTCGGGATGTTCCTGGAATATAAGGCCTTTATCTCCATCTCCAGACTTGCCCAGAAAGTCCATCTACAGGCAAGGTATAGACAAGCCCGGGACAATCCATGAAGATGAATGCCAAGGCAAGAATAGGTACCATAGGCTCACATCAGCCCCCCATAACCTGATAATCAATCCACAGTGAATATCCTGGGAACACCTTTGAACAAAGATGCTGAAGAATATGGGAAACTCCCAGCTTGGAAGAGGGTACAATTTCCCCAAAAAACTTTGGTTTGGGTCTGATTCAAGCCACAGGTGGCATTTTGCGCACACACACATACAAATCCCCATGAAAGAGAAATGTCACTTTTTTGGCCAGGTCTCCCAGAGAGGTAAATCATAAGTAAAATACCACTTAAGCTAGACACGGAGCCCTCCTGTAACACCAGAAAGGCAGCTTGGCTTGGAACTCCATGTGTACCCTACCCTGGTCTCTTTGGGGAAGAATCTCATTTGTCCTTACATTCCTGACCTACACCATTATAGACCTCAGCCTGCTTCTTTTGCAGAGACCTTTTAAAGGGTCTGAGTTAAATTGTCCAGAGATGTCAACAAGTTGTGAGAGGCAGGCTCACACTGGCAGTAATTGCCAGAGGGCAATGATCAATGGGGGTCTTTTGTTAGCGTTCCAGGATCACTATTGACTCAGGAAGGAAGTGCCCCCACGGTTTAGGCTGAGCTCAAACGGACAGGCAGCCTTGCCCTTGGCTGCTCACAAGCCACTAACCTACACTTATCTCATTAATTATTCCTGTCCAAATGGCAGGGATCGTTATGATACAAAATCAGCTGAGGAAGAAGAGGTCACAGCAAACACAGAGGCTCCATTTACCAGTCCAGGACACGCATTCTTTCTCTTATTTGCATCCGGACTATTGTTTGACACCAGTGCTGTTCCTTTGACAAACAGGTAACAACACATGACAGCCACATCAGCTCTCTGGGGGAAAACAAAAAAAAAATGATAGAGCTGACATTTTTCCACTTATAGAAGTAAACCTACAAGGCACAGCAACCTTGCTAATTGCATGGATGGGGAGAGGGGAACAGTCTTCACATTCCAGTGCACCCGGATTGCCCTGATCCTCACATACTCCTATTCCAAACTATGGCCAGAGCCATCAATGGTTTACAAGACGCTTGATGCACAATCCCATTGCTTCAAAAGTATAGTTTGTGCAAGGGAATTTATAGGAAGAAAAGACATTTGACAGGAATAAAAGACATTTGAGGGATGAGGGTTTCTGGATGGAAGGATGGAGTCTCCTATTAAAGTCACCTTACACTGCCGAGGGATAAATCACTCCCTTGAACATATTGCAGTCTGTTGTAAAGTCAGATGATTAGTATGACTGAGAATCAAACCATGCTCTGTTCTTACCCCTCACTGTGTTATTTTTCTCCCTTGCACTGAATTGTTCAAGCCACAGCATTTTAAATTGAGCTCCGATTTAAGAAAGAGAAGAATATACAAAAGGAGCAGTATATTCCAAACACACCCTGCCCTTCAAGCTTGGTGCTCCCCAGCCACTTCAGAGAGAGGAAAATGATGCACCCCTGAGGAAACCTTACAAATGGTCACTTGAAAAGTGAATTTTGCCACGTGTACCCAGCTGGGAAAAGAAAACTCCCCAGCACCTCTGCTCAACACCCTGAGCCCCGGGTGGGGAATGCATTTGCAGAGCAGTTGCTGTGCCCCAGCCTATCCTGCTAACGAACCAGGGAACAGCAGCCAGCCTTAGGAGCTTCAAAATATAAAGGAAGCCCCCCCGCCAGGAAGCCATTTCCTTCTCTAAGCTGCGTTTGTGCAGAAGGTTTTTTTCCTCCCCTTCTGCCCTCAGGGGGGGATAGAATATGAAAAGAAGGAACTTTCAACATCTGCTCTAGATTTTTATTTTCTTAACTCCACTGATTATTTTTTTTTTTCAAGATTCTTATCCAGTGCCTACAGCTTAAGCGGTCCCTATTTTCCTGACAAGCAGCTATCAGACCTGGTAGTGTCTGTCAAACAGGAACACCAGCAGCCTTTGATGGGAGCATTTGCAGTAGGGAAGACTACATTTACAGACTGGGTTTATGCCAGACTCTGCACCAAAAGCCGTCTGCAGTTTTCTTCAACAGCCCCAAAACGTGACTGGGCAGAGATTTAAATGGCTCTTGGCTACAGCAGTCTCCAACAGCGATCAGGTGGGAGATGGCAGAAGAAGAGGTGATGATCACGTGCTCTGAGGAGCTGCACCGGTTTTCAAACACTCCCCACTCTGTGCTCTCCTAGCAAGCAGGTAAGGGAGTTTAGTAGCTGTCACTGTACTGCTACAACATCAGTTTAAAAACACTGGCTAGGGCCCTTATTAGCCTACTAAAAATGGTCCCATTTACAAGAGGCACACATGGGACCTTGCCATCCTCCCCGGTCAGGGCTAGTGCTGGCCAAACCCCGTTACTTCTGTTTAAGAGAAACCCATTCTCCCTCCATGGCTCCCCAGGGAGCTGGCTGTGCAGGAGCTGAAGGAAAAATCACCACAGCCAAGACCAGCAGCTTTTGTTCAGGGCACAAGGGAATCAGGGATTCACAGCGTTATTAATAGTACTGCAAAGCACTCGTGTTCAGCCAGAGATGATCCCTCTCACAGCCAGAGAGAGCACCACACCAGATAACACCAAAGGGAAGCAGGGATGGGAAGTGGATGGCACTTCCCTTGGACTATGGGTGGTTTCTGCCACCCCAGCTGCCACACTGCCCCATGGTTGTAGTTGGAGTCCAACTCAGTCAGTCTCTCACAGGGCACCAATTGTTGAAGCACAAACAAACTAGGAGGCTGCAACAAGACTTTTACCATTGGTCAGATTCTACTGTCCATGCTGTTTCTCTTTCCTTCAGAGGTCAGACCACACTGCCCCTCCTCCATCCAACCCCCTCTCCCACCATCCTCAGGGCTATTTAACTGCTTAGCAGGAATGAGCTACAGCTACACATCATCCATGTCAATCCACCTACTACCAACGAGGCAAGGCCACAGCTGCATGTTATCAGTGCTAGTCAACCCACTGCCTGCATTCTTCTACACCCTACCAAGATCTTGACATTGTCCATTTCCATAGGCTGTGAGTGGTATCACCGATCTCAACAGAGAGGGTAAACAGCCACCTCTGGAGAGCGTTTCAAATGGATAGTGGCTAAAGGGCCAAGTTGTATGGAATCAGATCCATAGAAATCATATTAATAGCTATATGACAGCTGGGGCAGCCATGGTGCGTAGTGGGGCAGCCACGTTGACTGTCAGGGCAGCCACAGCAAGCAGCAGGGCGGCCATATTGTCTTCAGGGCAGCCCTGGTGGCCTGGCCAGCTCCTCTACCCTGGCAGAGCGCAGCCAGAGGAACAGGGCCCCTGTCACAGCTGGGCAAGCAGTGGCCCCCCACCGAAGCGCTGTCAGCGAGTGGCCACTTCCCTGTCAGCAAGAGCCCAGCGGCGGGAGGGGACAAGAACTCGCCCATGCCTCCAAAGCCGTGCTATGCTACACCCTGCGCACCACTGCGCCTGTTTATATAAAGCCATTTTTTGTTTTGCTTTCCAGAAAGAACACTGCCAATCGTTGGAGGCAGACGTGTTTATCAAGACATGTATCTTGAAGCCTGACATGAGATCTGCGGCCTCTGGTGCAGCTGAAAAACAGTCTGTCAACACCTTGGAGGGAGCGAGCCGGCGGGGCCGCGGGGGACCGGCCCAGCCCCAGGCCCTGCCAAAAGCTACAAGAGAAGGGAAAGTCAAACTCAAGCCGAACAAACCTTTTCCATCCACTCTGTTCAGTATCTGGCGGGAGCGTCCAAACCACAAATCGGCCAGTTCTTACGTGAAAGGAGAAGACGCTTTTTTATTGCTATTTTTTAAACTCCACCACCATTTGGAGAACTGCTCTGCCCATAAGCCTATGAATATATCACTATATTAGGCCTGAAAGTTTATGTCAGAGGGATGTTGAAGTCCTACCACGCTGAAGACTGCCCACTTAGGAAATAAAACACCCTCTGAGGGATCACTGCACTTGATCAGCCTGAATAAAAAAACACCGAGGGGCAGAGTAAATCCTTCAAGCAGAGACCTGCCAGGAAGAGGGTGAGTCACAGGTTAAAGAGACTTTTTGTTAATGCTTTCAGATTCTGTCTGCTGCTCCCGAACTGCCACGACAGGGAGGACGGTTTCTGGGGGAGTGGAGGATCACGGAAACCCCCATGACAAGATGGAGTCGCCCACCACCCCTGGGGCACCAGTGCAGTCTGCATGCTATGGCAGGGTCTTCCTCCTCCTCTTCCAGAAGCACCAGGTCCAGAAGCAAGAAGGAGAAAGACAGCTAATTTGCAGGAAAATAATTTCACAGACCCAGGGAAGGAAGGAGAAAAAGAAGGAAGAAAGGAAAAATAAAGAAAGAAATCTTGCTTTCCAGTGAAAGGCAGTTCCTCTGAGTTGTGTGGAAAATGTTGTCCAAATCTGTGCAAAATTCCACTAGACATATTTCTTATCTGGTAATCATCAGTCAATTACATTTACACTCAGCTAAACTTCCAGAGGCAGAGCAATCTCCAAATCACCTCTTTCAAGAATCACTCTTTCTTCTCCACACCTCTTCACCCCAGCACCTTCTCATCCCTCCTCTCTCCTGAGCCTCTGCAGCTTGCACTGGGCATAGTGCCTGAACGGGGCCATTGCAGCCCTCCTGTGGGACACACACAGCCAGCATTCCAGGAGACTCATGTCCTTGAAGCCTGCAAAAATGACATATAGCTGGAGAAAAAAAGACACGCACAAAAATGCCACAATTTGCACAATTATTTACCTAGGAGAAGATTGGGGTTGTATGCAGACAGGTACTGTCCCAACCCCCATGCATTTTTCGACATCCATGAAGACAGATTCCAGGATGGAAAAGCTAACTTCTCAACCCACTGGAAAGACCCCTTTCATTCAAAGCACGTCAGCCTCCCTCCTTGTGGTTCATTAACAGTCCCTGGACTATGCTTCTTACACTTAGTGTAAGGCAATTTTTTATGTGCCCTCAATTATTGTTCCTCTTCTTTGAAGTTTCCTGTTGCTCCTTAGATTGTGACATGGGTACAACAATAAGCACATCCTAATTTTTCCATGTTCATGGGCACACAGAAGAAGCTAGGCATCAACCACAGCATTCATTCCCATGTACCATCCAAGAGCTGAAACTTAAAATCTTGACACCAAATAAATTTGTTTATAACTCCACAGTTTGTCATGATGAGAGGGGCTTCCCACCTTCAAAAATAAGCATCTGCCTCTTGCTCTGGTTTTCCATTTAGTATCTACGAAAAGTACAGCAACAGGACCATATTATAAAAAAATACATTAAAACTTTTTTCCAGAGTTTATCCAGAAACTACCCAAACACTTTACATAAGCTTCTATGAGATGCTTTATGTTGGCAAACAGATAAAGAACACAGTAGAACAGATTTCCCAAATGGACTCAGTCAGCACCATTCCTTCGACTTCATTCACATAGTGCAAGTCTGGTTTGAGATATCTAAGCCACAGGCACCATGATGAGGAGTCAAATTAGATCCTGCAATTCCTATTTATATTTCCTGTAATAGGAATCTTAGCTGGAACTGCTGCATCTTGGTGCTTCCTGAAGTATGAGTAATTATTGGGGATGTCAGGAAAAAATCTTTTGGGATACAGTCATGCACTTAACTACTTTGGCACACCGAGCGCACCTTTGCAGGGAGCCTAGCTCATTTTTCTGACTACCAAAACAATGAATGTCTGCTTTTCAGGATGGTATTTTGTGCATGTAGATGACAGCACAGACAAAATGTCAGAACAGTCATTTTATGTGAGTGGTGGAGAATGAGGCTTACAATGTCCAGACTAAAAGATGTTACACTTTGGAAAGATCACATCATGGCCAATAGACAAAACGATCAAAACTGCTTATCAGCTGTGCTTGGAATAAGGCCAGAGCACCTCTGGAGCAGAAGCCTTTCTTTGCCCATAGATCACATCACCCGCGCTATCAGCCACTCTGCTGCAAGCTCACAGGGAGGCTTGCCGTGATCCCTCTGCATCCACAAAGCAATGCCGCAAGGCCCAGCGGAGGAGGAGGATGAGAAAGCATTTGAGCTCCTTTGCCGAGTGTTTCCTGTTTCATTTGTTTCTTTGTTTTGAAAAAGAGAAGAAAGAATCTGTCTCGAATGTCATGTATAGAGACTCTGGCTCTGAAACTGCTGCAGTGCTCCTATTCAGCTCCAAGCATCCCAGCGCTCAATGGCCTTTTATCTCCCGATCACTGACATGACAGGAACTGCGGTTACCATGTCACTGGCAGCTATGAGGGATCAGGACCTTCAGCCACAGGTTATGGACTCAATACATATTCACAGAGTCCGCTGAGCTCCATGATCGCTCAGACCCTGCAATACAACACTGGGAACGCATCTACCCTCTCCAGCATGGCATTTACATTATACAGCATGCACGAAATCTAAACATTTGACCTATTTTTACAGTGTTAGAGGAAACAATTTAAATTTCCACTCATTTATTTTATGAGTGTTCAGTGAGCTACAGTTTTGCAAGAACAGTGTGAAATCACTGACAAATTAATTGGGTCTCTTTTACCTGCCCTGGCATACAACTCACTGTTGAAATGACTCACATCATTTTTTTCTGAGGTTTTTTTTATTCTTGGGTTGACTATTTGAGCTCGTCACTTCCTTGCATTTGGTTAAGTCATCTGGTGGTGGTGGTCCCCAGTCGGAGCTTATGAACAAGTTGCTGATGAAAGTGCCAACAGAAAGCAACTGGGCAAATTTGCCTTTTGCAGCCATTTGGGGCCCCGAAACTCCATCACATGAGTAATGTGGAAGAGAACTCAAAGAGAACTCAAGCTGCACAAAGTGGACAGGTTAGAAAATTCAGCTAAAAATCCACAGCAAATATACTCCACTGCGTACCCCTTGCCTGCTTTGTGTTAAAAGCTCTCTTCTGAATTAAAAGCAGATATTTTCCCAAGAGTTCGCAACCCCTCCACAATCGCTTCTGCATCCAGACAACGGTAAGAGGAGCCCTCAGCTTTTCCAGCATTGTCTTACTGTTTTCTGCAAGGAAAGTTATGTAAAAACCTTCCCAAGCCAGCTACAATCATTTCAAAAATTTGTCCTGGTATTCTTCAAGCTGTAGAAACGTTTTTAACAAGATTATTTCCCTTGCTAAGGCTAAAGGAATCAGGGCATGGGTGTGGAAACATGGCAAGTTTTTCTTTGGAGGAATTCAGCTTTTAGTAAATCCAAATTTTCACCAGCTTGCCCCCTGTATTCAATAAACCCATTGTCTCGGCGGCAAACCGGCCAGCCGACCCCGCCTGAAGACAAAAACCGGGGCGCCGGGCCCCGCGGCAGCGGCCGTCGGAGGGGCCGCCCTGCGCCGCCGCCCGCCCGCAGCCCGAGCCCGCCCGCGCCGCCCGCCTCTCCGCGGTGTCTGCTGCCCCCTGGCGGCCGCCCGGACACCGACACCACCGCCGCCGCGGCCACCGCGGGGGCTGCATACGCGCGTGCGCGTGAGTATACATACCGCGTGTCTGCGCTTGCAGAGACGTGTGCATGCACATACGTTTTACATTTTACATATGCACACATTCATGTGTACAGGTAAATATACACACTTCTATACATACACGCATATATGTATATATATAGGGGTGGGGGTGTCTATATGTGTGTGTGTCTATATATAAAAGACATCACGTGTCTCTGAACAAGAAATCCCACCACCCCAAACGGCCCCTGCACTTTTCATAAATTTGGGGACATACCTCGTAAGATTTGGGGACAGCATTTAATGACACTGCATATGCTCTCTAATCAGGGACAAAAAAGCCACTACCTAATACCAGAGAGGCCCACACCCCAAGCTGAGCAAAGACATCTGCTGTGTGGAAGGCTACAATCTGGGTCACAGCAACAACTGCAACCCAAGATGTGTGGAGTTTTTGAAAAAACATTGTTGGCTGGAGGGGTGGTGGTTGGTTGGTTGGTTGGTGTTAGTTTTACAGCCTCCCCCCACTGCCACCACCCCAAATCACTTTCCCCAGTTGAATTTGCAGATGTGATACTGTAGGAAAGATGCCCCATTGTACTTTGTCCTGCTCCATCACCCCCAGCATGGATCTGTCTGTTTTCCAGCCAGCATTCTTGTGCAGTCCCTTCTTAACTTCATGGACAGGGAAAAGCTGAGGGCTGAGGGGGGATTTCAGGGTTTTACCATTGTAGGCAGAGAGCCAATGCTATAGAAATAACCTATGCCATAAAAAGTCACAACTTTCAGACTCTGTATGAAAATAAAACAGACAAATAAACCGCAGGCTCAGTATTCAAAACCCAGAGGGTACAAATCGGTCCGACTAAAATCAAAAGAAATGGTTGTGCAAGAGCAAGCCAGAAATGAGGTGGGATGCTGGAGAAGGGCTGGGAGAGGCCTGGGGACAGAGGATTAGTGAGGGGAGGGGAGAAAATAAGTGGGAAGGCCAGGGGCCTGGGTTTAGCAGTGACCCTAAGGAGCTCATCAGGGACCACATGCATTTCACCGCAGGGCCTGTTTGACTCCAGGAAGAGTCCCTGGGAATGACCAGCACACCAGGAAAAGAGAGAAGGGGGGACCAGTTTTGCACAGGGTCAATTATTTCCGATTATTTCAGTATGGGAGAGGGGATTCTTTCTGAGCCCTGCGGGTATTCATGCTTGTGCGCTGAAGTGTAGCGTTTGTTTCTCCTTGTTACCATAGCAGATATCTTCCCTGGACTGTGGAGCCATCTCTATTTCCCTGAGCCCTCCCCAGCTCAAGGCCCCTTTCACTTCTCACCAAACTATGCAGTCATTTCTTGAGGGAGTGAATTCCAGTGAGTTATTCTCTAGGGAACCTTCCTTATTCAGAGAGAAACCACAAGCCAGGGAGATTTGGGAGGGGAGAGAGAGAAAAAAAGATCAGGCTTGTTTAGAAGCAGCAGCTAACAGCTGGGAGATCTTTCAGTTGGTTTATATTTCTAACTCTGTTTGGCTCTTGCTTTACAGCCTCGAATGAAAACAAATCAGGATTGTTTCCTCCTTCTTGGAATGTCTGTTTAGGATTTTAAAGGGCGGGGGAGCACTCCACATGGGTTCTTAGGAATCACTGCTTTCCCAACACCCGCAGCCTCTTTACCCCCCACTAACCTTTCCTGCGCACACGCGTGTGCACGCACACACGCAGCCTCGCTCTCTTCCAGCCACAAAATAGAGACGTTCATTAAATTGTTCTGTCACTGGTTGCAAAGGTGGCTTTTCACCCTTCTCTTAGAAAGGGAAACGTTTTTCATGTGTTGGGTCACTGCAGGGTAAACTGTCGTGGGCCATCACACAAAGATTTTAATTTTTTTTCCAAGTCACAGAAGCAGAATATTCCCCCCCAAAAAAAGAGAAAAATTATTTTCCTTGCTACATACGAACACCACATTTATTCTTTCACAGGATTATTTCTAAATGCCAAGCACAGAATTCAAGGACTCTTCCACATACAGGAGCACTTGCAGTCCGTCGCAGTGCAGCTCCGAGAGGCACCCACGGACACGGCCTGTCCCTGTACCCTTGTGCATTATTTGCCACGTCGGGGAGAGGCACAGCGAAATGTGCCTTAGCCCAGCTCAAAGCTGTTTAAATTGCAAACTACACGCAGCGGCCTCAGCTTGCCGCCTCAGCTAAACCGAACTTAAAACAGCTGAACGAAGGGACTGCGAGTTCCCCGGGAGGGAAAAAACGCAAGCGGTGCTAAAGCAGGGTAACAGCGGGGCAGGGAGCGGCGGCGGGGGGACGGGGCTCGCTGGCACAGTCCCGGGGCTTGGGGACACGGGGAGGAGAGGAAGTCGCTCGAGTGAGCCCACCGGCCCGGGGACGTTCTTTAGAGGATAACTTGCTTTTTTTACACGTAAAATTACACGCATAAAACACAACCCCCTACCCGTGTGTGTGTATGTCTCTTTGCACTCCCGGGGGGTACGCGGGCATGCGGACCCTGACCGCAGCCGAGGCTCCTCTATAAGCGCCGGCTGCGCAGGGCTGCGGAGACCTCGGGGCCGGACCCCGCACCCTGCCCCGCACCGGCACGAACGGGGTGGCCCCGATCCGGCCCGCCTGCTGGGCGCGTGTGTGCCTGCCTGGCGTGTGACGGTGCTCCAGGGAGTGCCCACAGCCCTGCGACCCCCGGCCGAGGTGGCCCCGGGCATCCCCGAAGCCCAGCGGCGGCTCCAGCGTGCTCAGCCCGGGAGGGGAGAGCCGCTCCGCAGCGGCCCCGGGAAGAACAGCCCGGAGCGGAGCGCTGCGCTCCCGTCCCTGCCCGGGGAAGAAGGGAACCCCCCGCCGGAGCCGGTTTTCTTTGTCTAATTAATGAAATGCCGCTGCCCCTGGCCAAGGAAAGGGAACTCGCTGTACGCAGAACTCGGGGCGGGGAGGACAGTGAGGCTCCCCGGGTGCCCCGGGGCTTCGTCGCCGATTTTAGTGTCAGTTTTTGTCCCCGGGCAGACACGGGGAAACTGCGAAAACTCAAAAAATAAAAAGCCAAGCGGCGCAGCTGGCTGCCCGTCCGGTCTCCCCGCTGCCCGCCTGGCCGCCGCGGCCCGTGGGTGTTTCCAACTTGCCCAGCAGCGCGGGGCAGCCCCGAGCGCCAAGGCCCGGTTGCAGAGTCCCGCTGCGGAGCCCCGTCCCTGCACCGCCGCCGCCGCCGCCTGCTCCGGCCGCTCCGCACCGCTGCAGCACTCCCTGCGACCACGGGAGGGCGCCCGCTGCCACTGCCCCCCCTGCCTCGCCACCCGTATTTGCATAGTCAGCGTGGATTGGTTGACGTGCTTCGTGCGTCATCGCTGACGTCAAATACTCGCCGGCCAATGGCTGGCCGGGCGCCCCGCCATTGGCTGTCTGCGGGGACGTCAATCAGGCGACATTTGCATGCCGGGCGCGCCGCCGCGGGGCGGGTGGTAGCGCGGGTCGCCGTGGGAGCAGGGCGGCGGGGGGCTCGGGGGAGAGGCGCCGGCGTCTGCCCGTCACTCGGAGTCGCTGCACGTAATAACGACACCATCCGCTGCCGCCTCCCCAGCGCTGTGTGTCGCCCTGCGGAGCGTCAGCTCTCTGTTCTCACGCGTAACCGTGCCAAGTAATGGCGGCTGCCAGGCAGGCGCGTACGAGTTGCGTGGGCAAAAAGCGTTCAGCACCGAATAACCCAGCGCTGAAGTACACGTGCGTGCGCGTGTGGTGCTACGTGGTGGCTAAAGCCGTGAGCCCGGCTCCTCCGGCAGCAGGAGAAAGAGGCGAAGCCGCGGGTCCCCCCACCGCCCCGGCCGCGGCTGGTCCGCTGGCACAGCACGTTCCCCTCCCGCCTCCCCGCGGGCTGTGAGCCGGGGCCGCGGGAGCTCCCGCCCCGCGCCCGGGCCTCTCCCCACAGAGTAAACGCGAGGGAGAGAGACGGCGTTAGCAGCGCTCCGCCGGAGTGAGTTCCTCCGTGCGGGGCAGCGCCGAGCGCGGCTTCCGCAGCGGGAAAAAAACGACGCGGGGACGCCGCTCGTTTGCTCCGAGCCGGCCCCCGCCGCCCACCGCGCCCGCTCCGCCCCCCGGAGCCCCGGCGCGGGCGGGACAGCACGCGCCACCGCCGGGCGCTGTCCCTCACCCCTCCGGCCGGTGACGTCACCGCCGTCGAGCACCAATCAGCGGGCGCGCTGGGGGCGCGCGGGGCTGGTGGTTTACGCGCTTCGGGACGCGCCTGCGAGAAGGAGCCGAAAGAGCTGCGGCGTGCGGCGGGGGGACGCGGGGGGACGCGGGCAGTCCTGCCAGCCCCGCGCCCCTTGCTCCGCGCAGACGCGCCCCGGTATTTTGAAGAGCAGAAATAAGAGGCGGCCGCTCCGCGGGGGGCCCGCAGCGAAACGGTTTTAGCGGCCTCCAAGAGCCCGCCGGGCTGCCCCGCCGCCGGGCGTGGGGTGCTACGCGGCTGCCTCAGCGGGGCGGTGTTTTATGCACGTTGCCCAAAAAATAACCAAAAAAAACACACACACACACAAAACAACTCCAGGCGCCTCCTGACTTTCACTGCCCTTACTTAGTGCAGAAATAGAGGCCGCAGCAGCCCCCGAGGGGGGGTTGGATGACGTCACAAGGGAGGGGCTGTGTCGTCACAGGTTGGGGGGACCGGGGACTGGAGCTCAGGGTCCCCCCGCGGCAGCACCGGCACCTCGGCTGCCGCCGGGTGTTGAATTTCCGCGGCGGCGGCGAGCCGATGCTTTAATTGCCCGAAGCAGCCCTATTTTCCGCCCCCCCCCCTCTTTTTTATTTTTTTCTTGCAAATAAAGTAAACACAAGAGGGCGTTTCGACCCTTTGATCCCCGCTCTGTACAGTAAGGAAAACAAACCGTGAACTTCAAAAGGGCTGGAGGCAATTCTGGGGTTAATTTCCCTTCCTAAACGGCTTAACACGGCAATAAATCATAATTTCCCTCCCATCCAGGCAAGCGCTAATCGGAGGAATATGTACGAAAAGCGCCCTTCACCGGTGGCAGCTTCAGAGACCGCGGAGGCTGTAATCTGACGGATCAAACTTGGTGCGGGAGATAATTGTAATTTAACAGGTTTAATAAATCTTTGCAGGAGACGGCTGCGCGGGGCCGGGGCGGGGGTGCCCGACGGTAATGTGGGTACCGTGAAAATTCGCTTCCTCGCAAGAACTACATTAAAGTAAACCTAACACCGAAATGTTGTCTGGCATCTGTCTTGAAAAGGTTACAGCGTGTTAAAGATTTGGAAAGCTCCATAAAGCAGTAAAGATTATGAAGTACAGCTTAAAGGTTTATCAAATTACTTCCGTGCCGGGACAGCCCTTAAAACGAAGGCAAAACCTGAAGCCTGTGATCTTTGCAGCCTTAGCCCATAAATGTGTTTGAGGAGGGATTCTGTTTTCTGCCGCGTTATAGTATCGCTTCTCTAACACGTAATTTAAATCTACTTTTCAGGAGTCGATATCTGGTAGTAAAACTAATACCGGGCAATTAGACACGGGGCTTTAAAGTCGCGCCGGGGTAGGTGCAGTACGAAGGGGCACACACGCAAAACCAGGCGGCGAGCCTGGCGCTGGGGAGCGGGGAAACGTCCCCTAAACCCGGCTGCCCCGAGCCTAGGAGCGGGGGAAGCCAGCCCGTGCTGGGACTGGCACCGGGACGAAGGGGCGCGGCAGCTCGGGGAGCCCCCGGGGCGGCGGGGCGGGGGGGGGGGCGGCCAGCGGCGGGGCCGGGAGCGGCGGAGGCGCCTCCGGGCTCTCCCCGCGCTGGTTTCCGTCCAGGGCTGCCCCGCCGCTCCCTGCACACGCACACAGCGGCTCTGAATCACACGGGGTTTTTAAGGGGGCTCTTTGATCTGGCCAAGTGTCAGAGTCCCAAAAGCCGGGACTCAAATAACACATCGTTACGGCAAACAAATTTCTGCAGTCAGCTTTATGGCTTTATTGTCTATGGCACGAATAAACTCGGGGAATTAGCAGGTTAAGGAAAAAAAAAAAAAGGCAGAAAGCTCGCCTGAAATAAAGTACACATCTGTTTCCAGGAGAAAATATGGTAAAAAAACCCACACAGACAAAACCTGGCGCAGTCGCCACTGGCTGTACGGACAGGAGAAAGCACCGTCTGTCATCTCTTAAGTGGCCCTTAAGTGGATATTTGCATTTTCAATCGGTATTTTAGTCAGTCGTTTCATAATAATCCATGTTATGCATATTTTGTAATACACACAAACCCCAAAAAAAAACCTGAGTGTGTGTATATAATCATATGTTCACAATTCCTTCTGCATGCACAAGCAGGCGCACTTAAAGCATAGACTGCCATAAAATTTAAATAGGGGTAGATTTTTATGGGCTTGTGTATTAATAGTCTTTAATGAAATAAAGCTTACTGTGTATGTGTGTGGTTGGCATGCATATGGCTATACTCACCGTCCAGTTTTCAATTTGTTAGGTAAACCAGTGCAGGTAGTACTAAAGGGGGCATATACACACACCCATTAACACGTACTGATATATACGTAATACGTCTGTGTTTGTGTGCGCACGTACTCAGATCTAGTTTCCGACCTGGAGAATAATATATCATCTCTGATATTTCAACAAGTAAGGGTTTTTATGTCTTAAATATATCGTGGGCCAGACTACACAACTGGAAATAATGGATTTTATACGAGATATAAAAGAAAAATCCATCTTTTTTTTTTCCTTGAAAATTCTTTAGAAGTTTGGAAAACAAAATCCCGGAGATTTGCGAGGGCGATAAATTGTTCCGCTCCCTGCTTGCGCACACGCTGGTATGTGCCCGCCCGCACCGCTCCCCACGCACACGCGTGCTCCCCTTTGGGTCGGGATAACCCCAGACCCGTGAAGGGACACCGGTGGGTGCTGAGCGGTGCCATTGAGGAGCTTCTCGTCCGCAGGCTTCGTTTTCCCCCAGGTTTCGCGTACATACCTAGTTTCTAGCGATTTTAAAGATAAATATTTTACGTGTGCTTTTATACTTTAAATACGATACGTGTGTACATTTACGCGTTTTATACGGCAAGAAACGGAGATAAACTGGTTACAGCCTCGGCTCCGGGGGACCGCGGCGGACCCCCCGAGGCCGGTCTGTGGCGTCGGCCGCAGTGCCCCCCGCCAGGTACCGCGGCGCGGAGGGGCGCGGAGCGGCCGCGAGTGGAGGCGGCAGCCGCGGGAGGGGCCGGGGGGGGAGGAGGGAGAGAGACAGCCCCGGCACGGGCTGGGGGGCCGGCTGCCCCTCAGCGGGGGGTGCCGGGGCTTTATTCCCTACTGTAGCCCCCAGCTTCCAAGCCCTTTAATAACTCCAAATATTTACCCTCTAGAGAAACGCTTTATGCGGCTGCATGAAGGCCGGTAACCTTTGACAGGAGCCGTCACACAACACTCCTCCGTAATGGACCACAGTGCGCGTACAACTAATTTATTGTGCTAAAAGTTATTGCAGGGGCTACGGGAGGGGGTCTCCGGACTACAAATAAGCGTTTGCCACTGAGCGGAAAACGCCGCCCCTGGGTCAGCCGGGCAAAGCCACGGGGTATCCGATTCGACCCCATCATCCATCCCATGTGATGCCGCTTTCATGCTTTAGGGGGGAGAGGGGGAAATAGAACCAAAAAAATGCATAACTGCCGGATACTGCAACGCGATCCACGGTAACACGCCGGGCAATGTCTCGCCCGCTTGTGTGACAAAGGGGAGCGTTCCCCGGAGAGTCCCTCGGCAGGAAATCGTTCCCGATCAAACGGGGAGAAGCGGAGCACCCCCACAGCCCTGGCTAGCGGCGCTGCCAACGCCGGCCCGGGGCCACTGGGACCCCCGCGCCGGAACCGGGGCTGGCCGAATCGGACCCGGGCCCCGGCCGAGAGCAGCCCGGGAGTCTTTTAAAACTGGCGGCCAGTGCGGGCTAATAAGGGGGAACATTTCAAGCAGCACCAGCGGCCCGGCAGCGGCACCCGTGGGGCCATTGTGGAGGAAGCCCGGTGGGATATTACCCTGTTTGTTTTCCCTTTGATCCGTAGGAAATAGGTCCTGCACTGCGTGACCCATTAAACTAATAAGATTATAAAGATCAGCAAGAGGGGATGGGGTTGCTAATGGTTCCCATCTGGCCCAGATTTCGGCGTTATTAAAAACGGCGAGGCAGCGGGCTTGGGTTACAGCGCCGAGGCGAAAGCGGAGAGAGCGGGGAGCCGGGACCACACATCACACCAATTAGCGCGGCGGGCGGAAGGGCCCGGGGAGCCGGAGAGGCGCGGGACGCCATAAACCACGGCGGGACATTTACGGCGTGTGCCCTGCCGCGGCGGCCAGCGGCGGCCAGCACCGCCCCGCCCCGCCCCGCCTCTCCCCGCCCCGCCCCTCCCCTCCCGCCCCTCCCTCCCCGCCTCTCCTCTCCCCGCCCCTCCCCTCCCCCGCCCCTCCCCTCCCCGCCTCTCCTCTCCCCGCCCCTCCCCTCCCCGCCCCTCCCCTCCCCGCCCCTCCCCTCCCCGCCCCTCCCCTCCCCGCCCCTCCCCTCCCCGCCTCTCCTCTCCCCGCCCCCTCCCCTCCCCGCCCCTCCTCTCCCCTCCTCTCCCCTCCTCTCTCCTCATGCATATGCGAGCGGCAGCGCCTCTATGCAAATCACCGCCCTGGCACCGCCTCGGGCGGGGCCCGCGGTGGGCCGGGAGGCGGGGCCGGGCCCTGATTTCAATAGCCCCGCCCGGAGCGTGACGCATCCGGGGCGCTCCTCCAATGAAAGCGGCCGCGGTCTCGGGTTGCTCCCGTGCCTGCCCCCCCGCCCTCCCCGCCTCTCCATGGAACGCCCGCCGGCCACGCCGTCCAGCCAATCGCAGAGCCGAATACAAATGAACAGGGGGCGGTGCGCGCACCGCCGCCGCGGATTGGACGCGCAGCGCCGCCGCAGGGCGGCCCCGCCAAACGGGGCGGAGGCAGTTCGCTATTGGCGGGCGGCGGAGGCGTGTCTGCCCAGCGGCTGGGCGGGGCGGGTGACGTCGCACGAGGCGTTGCAGACCGGCGGCCAGGCGGAGCGCGAGGCGGGGCGGGGCGGGGCGGGGCGGGGCGGGGCGGGCTCCGCGCTCCGCCCGCTGCCCTCCCCGGCGGTCCCTGCCGGGCTGCCGGCCCTGCACCTCCCGCCGCGGGGGGGGACGCCCCTCTGCAGCCGCCTGTGTGCTGCCGTCCGGGCCCGCGGACCCGTCCGGGCCCCGACCTCCCACGGCCGCTGCGAGGCCCCGCTGGCCCCCGGGCCCCGCTGGCCGCCCTGAGCGGGGATGCGCTGCAGCAGCCCGCGCCGCGCGGCGTGTTTAAAGAAGAGACGGGGGGAACGGACAGCAAAGCGGGGGGGGGGGGGGGCGTCCTGGCGGCGGGGACGGGGGGAGCGGTGCTGCCGCCCCTGCTCGGAGCCGCCTCAGCACCCGGCCGTTCCGCAGCCACCGGGCCCGGTTGGCAGCCCTGGGGGGCGGCCTGAGCGGGGAAAGCCGCTCGAGGCGGGGAGAGCAGCGGGCAGGCTGAGGCGGGACGGGCAGGCTGCGAAACACGGACCCCGACGGGGCGAGGCCGGCGGGTTGCCCTTGCCTGGTGCCATCTCGCTTCGCGTGCGACGCGGAAAAACCCGCGTAGATCCCGCCCGCGCGCCTCAGCCGACCCGCCGTTAGCGACGGGGCGCCCCGCGCGCAGCAGCCGTGCCCCATCTGCAGCGGGCGCGCCCGGGGCCCCCGGCGGCGGCAGGATGCGGCGCACGGTGCTGGAGCGGTTTGCTCTCGGCGATCCTGCGCTTTTTAAGTGCCCAGACTTCACCTCGCCGTAACTGAAGCGATTGCCTATAGTGATTTAAGTCACCGTCTTGCCGTAGCGATTATCTCGGCATTTTCGTTAAAGTCACCTTCACAAATCTCTTGGCTGTCGAGGAAGTGATAAAGGCACCGTTTTGAAGTGTTTGTTTTTAATAACTGCTTAATAAAAAAGAACATCCAAAATATATGTATATGTTTGTGTTTACGAATAAACCGTTTTCCTTTTTCCCCCCCTCCTTTTTCCCCCCCTCCTTTTTCCCCCCCTCCTTTTTCCCCCCCTCCTTTTTCCCCCCCTCCTTTTTCCCCCCCTCCTTTTTCCCCCCCTCCGTTTCCCCCCTCCGTTTCCCCCCCTCCGTTTCCCCCCCTCCGTTTCCCCCCCTCCGTTTCCCCCCCTCCGTTTCCCCCCCTCCGTTTCCCCCCCTCCGTTTTCCCCCCTCCGTTTTCCTTGTTCCTACTTTTTCCTCCTTTGTCCTTTTTCTTTTTCCTTTGTCCTTTTTCCTTTTTTTCTTTTTTTTTCTGTTTTTTTTTTTCTTTTCGTTTTGTTCCTTACCATTGACACTGTACTTCACGAATTGTTCTTTGCTATATTTCTTACCTATGCACGAACTGATGTCTGACATAAAAAATTCGGGGAAATAATGTAATGTAAGGGTGTAACTGTGCCTTCGGAACTTACCACAGAGCCGGCCAAGCAAATGCACAAATGACATCTAAATCTCTCACAACGGCAGCCGGATTTCTCTGTACAGTATTCTGTGTACTGCACGTTGCAGTTTGTATGCGAGGGTGGTTCATAATGTACTGCGCTCTATCCATGAAGGCTTTTTGCAATATTTGTTCTAAACATCAAGTAAAAAAAACCTTGCCGTGTATTCCCTTAAGCATCCCGACAGCCCGAGAGCCGGGGTTTCAGGCAGAGAGGCAAGTTTGGGCTCCGATCCTCTAACTAACGGAGTGAGTGCTTGCTATTTATCAGGGCTTATAGGACAAATTGTTCATAACTTTTGCAAAAATAGGGACAAAGTCCCTATTTAAGGATCAAGCAAATAAAAAAGGAAAAATCTAATAAAAATTAAATCTAAAGAAAATTCAAGGAAGCTACACAAGATGCTCAGTATGGCTCATTTTCAGGGGTCAGACTTGGGCAGAAGAGTGGTAGAAGTACACCCAGTCCACTGTTGTAGGATGTGGTATTGAAAGCCTGGTCGTGCTGAAGTTCACTGCATTAGTATATTTGGTGTATAAATTTTTTTCCATGCCTGAGAGAGGGAAGAGGAAGTCTGCAATTTATATCTTTCTGTGTTTGACACCATGCCTTCAGGGGAATTATTTTAAAATTTAAAATATGTGTTTATTTTACATCAAATACATGAAATGCTTTTTTTTTTTTCTACGTTGTTAAAACTTTTATATACTGTTTTCCAGTGTTTCAGTTGCTCAGGTAATTTAATAAGGGAACTGTGCATGTTTGCCATATTGTTGCTGACATAAATGACACGGTGAACCACTAAGAACAGACATAAAAGCTAGCTGAATGGTTGTAGTACACACACGACAGGACTAAGTTCTAGCTTAACTGTATATTTTTCTAATCATTATCTGCTTCTTGTTGTTTACAGGTACTTTAAAATACACAAATAATTCATTGGCTGTTCTTGTAAGAGTGTTACAGATTCCTCCTGTGGAAGCAGAGGAGGTAACACAACTGAATCAGTTTGGTTCTTTACCTGACCTAGATTGGCACAGGTAGGAACATTTCCCACTTTCCCACTAGCTGAGAATCTGTGATATCAATAGGTTTATAGGCTATTAAGGTCCTGGGATTTAATTGACTTGAACTCCAAAGGGAGTTTTGATGGATAAAGAGAAAGGATCATGCCCATGGGGAAAAAAAGAAAGCCTATTGCTGAACAACTGGTGTCAGATTATTTTTATTGTGTCTTAAATCCTGCTTTAATTTTGCTTTCTAAATTACTTCTGAGATACAGATCATCAACGTGCCTGGAACTCAGTGGTACAAGATGCTACAGATCCAAATAGCTGAGTAAGACTTTTAAAAGGATTATGTAGTTGTATGGATAATAAAAAGCAAATTCCTGGTAATACAGGCATGTATAAGTGATATAAATACTTACACATCAGGGTGTAAGATAAGGACTAGACTCACACCTCTGGAAATTGTGCTTCCTGGTGCAGTTTTTTTCATAATTGGTTGTCATGAAGTTACTTGTGCCTTACTTTGAGTCACCTGGGATTGATATCTGTCTGAAGCAGAACACAGATATATAAACCACTTTTATTTTTGCCAATGCCTATATATATTTTCATTTTTGAATATCATAAATCATCATATTTCCTGCTTCATTCAAGATCTGTTCCCCATTAAAATAAACTGGAGTCTTTCCAGCAACTCTGACAGACACTGGATTATGCCATAAAGGAATCATGCACTATATTTCACGCAATGCCAAAGAATGAATCATAGAATCTGATTAGATCTGTTTTTCTTGGTGTTATTGTGATTTGAGCAACTGCTGCATAACATGACTTTTGGCAGCTGTTGTCTCTTCTGATGTATGTAAGAGAAACAGATTTGTTCTTCCACACTTACTTATTTCATCCCAGTATGTTATACAGGTAGCTACTCACAGAAAGAAAGAGTAGATCAGTTACCTATACAGGGAAATCATAATTACTACCTATTGCAACAGAGATTCAAGAGTGGTTTACACCTGGGACTGTACTGCCTAGTGGTGAAGACAGGATAGCAAATAAGACCAACCAGGTGTGTGACTTTGTCTCAGTTTACAGGTCTGTAGATGCTAAGTTAGTATGCTTCACACATGCAAGTTCAGGAACCTGTTTGCGATGCTCCGAGTCACCGTTGAAAGCCAAGCATTGTGTAGAAACAGTAACAAGAACATGAGCAGAAAGTGCAGCGCCTGCCAAAAACACTCGGCTTGTGGATGTAAATAAAAAGTATCAGGGATAATTCACAGATGCATCAGGAGATTGATTTTCTCTGTACCAAGCACAAGCTGAAGTCCTTAAAGTAAAGGAAATAGAGAGAGTGCTTTCCAGCCACAGGAGAAAAGAGCTCATGCAAAGCACACTGTAGTAACTGCTCACTGAAGTTTTTCTTGAGTATTTTTCATGGCATAAAAATATCTGCTGTTTGAGCAAGTTGGACCCTTGAAACTCATTTGTTATTTTGATTTTTTCCAAGCCACATCTGAGCTTCTGAAACCCAGTACAGAAATATTCCTCTTCACAACTTCTGCTGAACTAGACGTATATTAAAATTTGGTGCAGATTGTCCCAAAGCAGGCTAAGGAATTTTTCCCACTTTAGATCATTATAATTCTGCGTTCCCTTGCTGCCGCCCTAGATCTTTTTGATTTTGAATTTGAATTTGAATTATTCACTCACAGTAAAGTTCATCGCATTTGTGTCTCCTGACTGTTCACTGCAAACCTCATGTCATACCCTGAAGTAATGAAAACCTGTTCCATAAAGTTTGCCTTGCCTTTTTGGGGAATAATAATAATAAAAAGTAAATTAAAAAAAAAAAAAAAAAGAAGATATGTGTGCATGTGGCTTTACAAATGTGAGTGCCATCCTGGATACTTGTGGACCACAGAACAAAAAGACCAGCGTTATGTGATAAAATGGTTAAGATGCTCAAAACTCTGTCAGTGCCCAAGGTCTCAGGTGAGTTCGTCCGACAGCATGAGCTTCCCCTCCAGAGTCCTGTCTGAATTCCAGAGCCTGCTCTGAGCGATGAAGACAGGTTGACAGCTCTCACCCCACAGAGCAAGACATGTGCCCGTGCAGGAAAGCAGGGCACTGCAGTAACGTTTTACTCTGCCGCAGCAGCACTGGGGGACTGCAGCAACACAGGAACCGAGCCCTGAAGTGCTGCTTCCCTCCTTTGCTTCCATCACATGGCAGGAAACCCGCATAAATAAATGGGAAACGGGGTAAGGGAAGCAACAGGAATGAACGGCATCTTAGAGACATGAGCTGCTTTAGCTCAGGTTATCCCTCTCTCCGAACACAAGGTGACCTTACCTTTCTTGGCCAGGTCTATAGTTCAAATACACAGTTACCTAAATGCTTCAGTCTTTTCCAGTGCTAAACAGCTTTGTGCAACCTGTTTTGGTCACTCAGCACCTTTTCTTGCCAGTAAGTCAAAATACCCATTCCATGGGTTTTTTTAACCGTCAGAAATCCTGTTCAATACCAACACACAAAATGATAACAAAGGGGAAAATCTCATTCTCCTTCACCAGCCCAAACACATGCAGCAACTGCAGAGGCACAGGGGAACTGGTGCATTTCTGATGCATAGTCAGGAGCATGTATAATGTTCAGTCTTCTCCTATGGATGCAGAAAAGGCTTGGGGTTTTGCCACTTAAATGGATGTCCCCATACATCTCTCATCCCCTGTTCCCATGCAACAAGTGGCATAAAGCTCTGGGACTGCTGTGCTAGTTGCACAGGGAGTGGGAGAAAACACAGCCCTAGGGAAACTGGGTGATCTGGTGGTGCCCACATTCTGCTTCCTCCAAGCCTTGGACAGTCGTCTGCTGCTTTTCTCCACCCAAACCCCTGCCCTCACTCCCCCACCTTCCCAGCTCAGAGCCAGGGGTGCCAGGAGGGCTCAGGCTGGCTCTGGGGTGGTAGGACCCGTAGCATAGCCAGTCTAAAACAGAAAGGACCAAATTTTCCTGTAGAAAAGATGGCATGAAGTGCACATTTGAGGCCAGCTGGTCTCTCCCTTGCCATAACATAACTGTTCTTTCCTTGTTCCCCAGAGCTTTACTAGTACATAATTTCCAGATTATCACTTCCATCTTGTGAATATGGAGATGCTGCTGTAGTAGAGTTCATCCTCAGGAGAAAATATTATGCATTTCAAATTGCTCTCCTTGTCTTTTCCCTGCAGATATATTTTGTACTAACAGGGACTGCAATCTTCAGCAAAAGCCCAGGAACAACATGGTGAACTATAATAATTATTGGACATGTTAGGTCTATTGTGGAAATAAATCTGCTGTGAACCAACATTTTCCCTCATATGTTTCACAGCAAGACAGTAACCCTTCTGCTGTCAATGAATTAATTTGCTAAAAGAAGCTGGAGTTCACAGATAAATCTTGAGATTATTTCTCATTTACATTTTAGCTTAGCATTTATGTGCACTTCTATTTGTGTGATACTCCTGGGGACAATCCAGGAAAGAATATGAATCATCTAATATATAAAAATCAGACTACAATAGAAGGAGGGGGGGGAAGCTACATCTTATGTTTTTTAAAAAGTTTGAATTCTTTGGAATAATCTTTGTGATTACTTTAATTACCTAGCACTGTATGCATCATATTCCAGAGTCGGTTTTGCAGCTGTCTGATGCTGGAGCATACCTGAAGAAAGCTTTTGGTGTTGCCACTTGTTCAGAGTGCATGTCATCTCAAGGACTGCTGCCAGTGGCTTGTGTGATATTGTGGCTCAGATATGGATTGCTTTTTTCTTTTTAATTATGGGGAAGAAACCAGGTCAGAAGCATAACTGAAAGCAGGACCAGTGTACTTCCTATTTCCTGTAGAATCCCCAGAGCTCTAGTTTGAAGCCATTGCTGTTCTTAATTAATGATTTGCCAGCTGCCTGCACTAATTTTATATGCAGAGCCATTGTGCTCAGGCGCCTGCTTTAGAGTCCTGTAAGTGAGACACTGCAATTACACAACCAGCATCGCACTTACATGTTCATTTGTTATTTTGAATGTGGCCTGCTCACAGATAATTTCCCTTTAGCTTTTCAGATTGGAAGGCTGACTGAAGAAGTTTGGCAGCAGTGGGGACCTACTTTGGGACCTTTTAGATACTCTCAGTTTAAATCTTTGCTTGATTTAGGGTGGTAATACATCAGGACAAAGGCAAAGAGGCCTTCTGTTGAGTCTCATTTTGGAGATATACGTCTCCAGTTTAAAAAAAAAGGGAAAACACTGGGCACTATGATATGTTATCCACATAGATTCTTGCAGAAAACATAATTTCTGTGTGTGTTTGTTGCTGCTTCACTGCCCTGGATGCCTACACTCAGCTGCAATGCATGCATGGCTTTGCTTGCCTCCTTCCATTACCCTTTCATAAACCCCTTGCTTTTCCTGAAGGTTTGGGAAACCAGAGGGTTGCAGTAACAGAATTCCCACCAGCTTCGTTTTGCTGTAGCAGTCCTGCAGTTACAGTTGGCTAAAGGTTGGGTCAGGAGTTTTTTCCCATTCTCTCCTTTGAGGGCTTGTGTCAATGTGGGCTGTTAAGCAGCTGTGGCATTTCTGCCAGAAATGGCAATATTTCAGCAGCAGCTGACTGCACACACATTATACAGTTCACAGAGTGGGACCCCACTACTCTGGAACTGATTCATCTGTATGCCTGGGCGCCCTGGTTTTGACTGGGATAGAGTTAATTTTCTTCCCTGTAGCTGGTATTGTGCTGGGCTTTGGATGTAGGATGAGAACACTGTTGATAACACACGGATGTCTCAGTTGTTGCTGGGAGGAGACACAGCTGGGACAGCTGCGCCAAACTGGCCAAAGGCATATTCCATACCATATGACGTCGTGCTCCGTATATAAACTGTGGGGAAAGGTGGCCAGGGGCCCCTGCTCAGGAACTGGCTGGGCACTGGTCAGCAGGCAGTGAGCAACTGCATTGTGCATCACTTGTTTTCTTGTTTTGTATATTCTAATTCGATGATGATGATGATTCCATCCTTTTCTGTGTTTATTGCAATCCATGTCTTTTACTTTTTTGTTTGATTTTCTCCCCCATCCCACTGGGCCGGGGTAGTGAGTGAATGGCTGTGTGGTGTTTAGCTGCCTGCCAGGTTAAAACACAGCTGTCCTTTTTTGGTGTCCAACATGGGGTCCAAAGAGCTGTGATAATGACAGATCTGATCACAATGTATTAAAACAAATTTGTTATAAGTGTTCATTATATTCATTTTATAGTCGCTGCTCACAATGTTGATTTATTTGCGCTCAGAGTTGTGCTTGCTCTCAGAGTTGCATTATGGAACACCTCACTTGCTGCACATGTTCCCTGTTGTGCTTCTTATCACATCGGGGGGGCTGGGTTAAGGTTATCATCTTATTGTACTTTGTAATACTGGCTTATGATATGACAAAATTGCTGGTTGTGAGATTAATCTGGTATCTTTACTCAATATCACCATCAGCTCTGTTCAGGAACCATCTCTTTGAAACTATTTATAATTACACTCTTTACCTTTTCTCCTTGGAGAGCCAATTTATGGGGGAGAAGGGGTGGACACTTTTCCCTACTCCTTCACCCTCTCTTTCTCCTTTATCTTTCCCTTCCCCTCCAGGCTAGTTAAATAGCTCTTGAGAATTTTGAGCATTTTGGGGATGTTCAAACTGGCATGTTCCTGTTGATGTGTCTCCTACACCTGAATGTGCTTCAGGTCTTGTTTAAATTTAAACAACTATTTAAGAATATGACCCAGAGATGTGGCCTGAGGCTGGATAGTTATGAGTGGCGAGTATGTGGGTAGTATGGGCAAGTACCTAGGACAATGGTACCTCTGGTGTTTTGGAACTTCACCCTTGAGCAGGTGCAGAATCCTCAAAAACTAGGAAAATATTTGGAATAAGTCATCTTGGCAATTCCAGAGGGACACAAATCACTGCAATGTGCTGGGGCCTGGCCCATGCCTACTGAGCCCTGGTCAACACTACTCAGCACCCTCAAAGGGAGGAGAAGGCCTCTGGATCTGTTGACAAAGTGACAGGAGCTGCAGCTGAACCCAGGAACTGACCTGTACCAGTATCAGACGCCCCTATACACAAGAAGCAATGTTGGAAATAGAAGTCAACTCATCTAGTAGAGGTAGAAACTCTTCTTTTAGTAAGGGAGGAAGTGGACAAGGCAGGCCAGTGTGAAGCAGGGCCATCACGAGAACAGGAGGAGGAAGAGGCAGAACCCATACATGAGGCTGTGACCACCTGATCCCTATCCCTCAGTGAGCTGTGAGATATGCAAAAAGATTTCAGATGTCTTCCAGGCGAGCACATTGTCACCTGGCTGCTCTGATGGTGGCATGACAGGGCCAGTAGCCAGGACAGAGAAGCCAAACAGCTGGGATCCCTTTCTAGCGAAGGGGACACTGACAAAGTGCTTGAAAAAGTGGCACAAGTCCTCAGCCTCTGGAGGTGACTCCTGTCAAGCCCAAAGGAAAGGTATCCCTACAAGAAAAATGTTATATGTCACCCAGGTGAGCGGACCACCATGGAGACAGGTATCCAGTACCTGAGGGAATTAGCCCTGCTAGAGGTGATTTACGATGACCTGAACAACAAGCAGTTATCCAAAGACCCAGATGAAGTCAAGTGCACACAACCCATGTGGAGGAAGTTTATATGGAGCGCACCATCATCATATGCCAACTCATTAGCAGCAATGACCTGGAAAGACAGGGAGGGACAAATCGTGGATCAGTCGGCTGGCCAACACCAGCAATACAAAGAATCTCAGGCTCCTTAAGGGCCTGCATCTCAGCTGTGAAGAAAATCTCTGAGAAACTGTCCCAGGAGTTCCATCAATTCAAAGACAATGGTATGTCCTACTCCCCACCTGTACAGACCAGCATCTCAACTATTAGGAGTAAGTGTTCCTCTGCTCAAGAGTAAATAAGGTACACACCGTGGGCCACCTTCTGGTTTTATCTGTGTGACTATGAAGAGGACATGATGAAGTGGGGTGGAAAATCTACCTCAACCCTAGAGGCATGAGTATGTAAGTTGCAAGAAAAAACAATCACAAAAGGGGGTTCTTTCAGGAAATTGCTGCTTCAGTTTCCAGTGGACAGTTCCCCAGACAGAGCAGAAGGGCTGATCTTATTTCTGATTTTAATGAAGGGGATTCTGATTCATATTTAGAAGAAGTGAGCAATGAATACTATGACCAGGACTAGATGGGCCGTGCCCCCAGCCAGGTGGAGGAAGGGGACAACCAGGTTTCTTGGACTGTGTGGATTCAATGGGCTGGCACATCAGACCCACGGGAGTATAAGGCTTTAGTGGACACCAGTGCACAGTGTACGCTGGTGCCATCAAGCTGTAACGGGGCAGAACGCTCCCGTATTTCTGCAGTGACAGGGGTATCCCAACAGCTAGGTGTATGGGAGGCTGAAGTGAGCCCAACTGGGAATGAGTGGCAAACCCACCCTGCTGCGACTGGCCTCGAGGCTCCGTGCATCCTTGGCACAGACTGTCTCAGGACAGGGTATTTCAAGGATCCAAAAGGGTACCGGTGGGGTTTTGGTATAGCTGCCTTGGAGATGGAGGACCTTGCTGTCTACCTTGCCCAGTCTCTTGGAGGACGCTTCTGTTGTGGGGTTGCTGAAGGTCGAAGAACAACGGGTGCCGATCACTACCACAGTGGTGCACTGGCAGCAACCCAGACTCCCTGATTCCCATCCATAAGCTGATTCATCGGCTGGAGAGCCAAGGAGCAATCAGCAGGACTCGCTCACCCTTTAACAGTCCCGCACGGCCAGTGCAAAAGTCTAACAGAGGATGGGGACTAACAGCAGACTATCGCGGCATGAATGAAGTCGCACCACTGCTGAGTGCTGCCATGCTGGACATGCTAGAACTGAAATATCAACTGGAGCCAAAGGCAACCAGGTGGTCTCCACCACTGCTATTGTTAACGTGTTCTTCTCAGTCCCTTCGCTAGCAGAGCGCAGGCCACAGCTGACTTTCACTTGGAGGAGCAGCCAGTACATCTGGACTCACCTGCCCCAGGGACAGGAATGGAACCCTGCTGTCTGCCATGGGCTGGCCCATGCTGCATGGGAACGGGGTGAACCTAACACCTGCAATACCTTGATAATATCATCATATAGGGTAATAATATAGAAGAAGTTTTTGAGAAAGGGAAGAAAAGAGCCCAAATCCTTCTGAAAGCTGGTTTTGCCATAAAACAATGTAAGATGAAGAGACCGGCAAGGAGATCCGGTTTTTAAGGAATAAAATGGCTAGATGGATGTCATCAGATCCCAACAGATGGGATCAACAAAGCAACAGCCATGTTTCCACCAACCTGTAAAAAGGAAACACAAGCTTTCTTAGGTGTTGTGGGTTTTTGGAGAACGCACATTCCAAATTACAGTCTGATTGTAAGCCCTCTTTATCAAGTTACCCAGAAGAAGAACAATTTCACATGGGGTCCTGACCAATGACAAGCCTTTGAACAAATTAAACAGCAAATAGTTCATGCAGTAGCCCTTGGGCCAGTCAGGACAAGATGTAAAAAATGTGCTCTACACCACAGCTGGGGAGAATGGCTCTACCTGGAGCCTCTGGCAGAAAGCATCAGGGAGATTCAAGGCTGACGTTTAGAGTTTTGGAGTTGGGAATACAGACGATCTGAGGCCCACCGTACCCCAACTGAAAAAGAAACATTGACAGCATGTGGATGGTTTCACACTGCCTCAGAAGTGATTGGTACTGAAGCACAGCTCCTCCTGGGCCCCCGACTGCCTGTGCTGGATGTTGAAAGGGAGGGTCCTCTCTACACACCATCGGGTAGGTGGGTTGCACTGATCACACAACAGGCTTGCATAGGAAACCTCAGTTGTCCAGGATTCCTGGAAATGATCATGGACTAGCCAGAAGGCAAAAATTTCAGAATGTTATCAGAGGAGGAAGTGACGTGTGCTGAAGAGTCCCCTCTATAAGGAGCTACCAGAAAATTAAAAGCGCTGTGCCCCACTGATGGGACCTGTCGTATCGTATGAAAACATCAAAGATGGAAAGCTTCTGTGTGAAGTCCCACATGACAAGTCACAGAAACTGCCAAAGGACAAGATGAATCGGGTCAGTTTGCAGAGGTGAAAGCTATCCAGCTGGCTTTAGCTGAACAAGAAGAATGTCCAATACTTTATCTCTGTACTGACTCACGGATGGTGGCAAATGCTCTATGGGGCTGACTACAGCAATGGAATCAGACCAATTGGCAGCGCAGGGTAAACCCATCCGGGCTGCTGAACTGTGGCAAGATATTGCTGCTTGGGTAGAGGACCTGGTTATAAAAGTACATCACGTACATCTACACAAGAGCTGGGCCACCAAAGAACACCAAAACAACCAGCAGGTAGATCAGGCTGCTAGGATTGAAGTGGCTCATGTGAATCTGGACTGGTGACACAAGGGTGTATTAATTATAGCCCAACGGGCCCATGACACCTTAGGCCACCAAGGAAGAGATGCAACATATTAGATGGCCTTGTGATCAAGGGTGGACTTGACCATGGACACTAGTGAGTGAATGGCTGTGTGATGTTTAGCTGCCTGCCAGGTTAAAACACACACTGGGTTATTGTCTGGGTTAATCCTGACCTCCTGCTGATTCTATTTCCTCTACAAAGTCTATAATTTTCATGCCTACTCCTTGAAGTTATTGTTTAACTTGTGTATTATTTCCTGCAGCCAAAATACTTTTTTTTTTTCTTTTTTTTTTTTGGAGGGGCGAGGCATGAGTTCATCTAAAACATCTACAGAATTATTCTTTTTAAAAAAGAGCAATAGTTTGACATGAAATTGAAAATAAAGCAATGTTACAGTCATTCCATTTTTAAGCAATCCCAGTAGTGATATGGTCCCCATGCACTTGAGTTAGCAAGGTGTCATCGTATTTCAGTTTAAGACATGGTTGGGTTTGTCTCACTGCAGTAAACGGCAAAATTTCTTGGAGGCCAGGTAATGGTGTAATCATCTGGAGTCTTTTGAAATAGGCTGTGTTATACAAATGTTGAATTACCGCAATAACAAAAGATTTGGGTCAGCTGGTGGGTTTATAGGTATATCTATAGCACAGGAGTGATTTAAAGAATTACAGGTTCCCTCCAAAACCAGACCGTGCTTATTTCTATATTGCTTTTACACTCTCCTGATTTAGCAGTCTGCAGCTCCCGCTGTCCTCAGATTTGGTCAAACGCCTTTCAAATAAGCACCTTCAAATACTTGACTGTATGTTGAATTATTAAGAGCACAAAGAGAAGTAAAGAAAGATTCTTAGATACCAGTGGGCACAAAATATGCCAGAGAGTTTCTCTTCTCCTCCCCCCGCCCCCTCCCATCCCAAACAATCCTTTTCAATATTGAAGAGTTCTGAGAACAATCCAATCCACGAGGTCAAGATAGGGTCAGATTTCCTGACCTGCTTGCCCCCACCTCTTGATAATCTAGAAATGAAAATCAATTCTTGTCTTTGAGCTCGTGAGGAGCTCATAATTACTTTAGACTAAAGCACCGAGTGCCTGCTTTTTCTGCCACCTTTCAATTCTTGGAGATGGGGATGTCATTTTTCAAGTCGAGTGCACTGTCAGGATTAGATTGCGTGGTAACCAAGTAGAAAGATTTCTGCTCAGAATGAGATTTCTTCTCATCGGCTGTGCCTCTTACTCAGGTCCAACTTCTTTTTTTTTCACTATTATCTATAGGTATATCATACTATGCTTCAAGCAGCTTATCTATGGAAAACAATTTTTTTCTTAGGGCCAAAATTGAACCTCTTTGATAGGAGCTGGAATGAGATTAATAGAAACTGAGGCTAAATTTCATTCTTGATCTTCCGTTTACTTTACACTTTCTGCCACAAATCATACCAGTCAAATGTGGGTAGAATTACACCTCAATTCTTTTAAACTGTAGCTTTTTAGCCACCTAATCTACAACATGGTATCTTTTCAACTATGACAGAACATTTTGAGGCCATTGTGGATTGCTGAGAATTGCTGTCCCATAAACGAGTCTGTAGGAGGCTGTGCAGTGCCAGCTGTCCGATGGGGCTGACCCAGCATGGTGGGCTCCGACAGGCAGGTCACTGCTCCAGTGGTCAGGAAAATGGGGCTGGAAATCTGGTCCCACCAAACTTCCAGTTAGGGGAGGAGGGGACTTGCTTAGGACCAGACTCCCTTCTGATGAGATGTCCTGTGTGAGCCTGAAACCTCAAATCTTTACCACTTTATCTGCATAAATTTCTAAAATGGAGAAAAAAGAGGGATCCAGCTTTTTTATCTGAAGGATAGGACCTTTCAGATAAAAAAAGATAGATTTTTATCTGAAGAGGACCATGTGAGGTAAGTTCAACGGAAGAGTGATGTATCACTTGTTTTTCAGCTGAGCCTTTTCCTTTTTACACCTCGTGAGAGTGTGTATATCTGTTTTCAGATGTCCTGATTAAAAACGTGTTTGTGATACTGACGAGGATTTGACTTTTAGAATTTGTGTCCCTTATGCCTAATATAATGGTTGTTAGCTAAAGAAAGGTCACCCTCAGGCCACCCTCACCTTTAGGGAAGAAGACCGTTTTTATGTAGCTTTTGTTCCTGGGATTTTGAGAAGTTCTTCTGCTGAACAACTCCAGAATTTCTGATAGTACAGGCATCCTACCTACCCACATTAACATTAGAGAGACTACAGCTCTTACCCCACTACTCTTCTGCTGATAAGATTTGTGGTTTGGCCAGAAGAGCCATTTAGAAGACAAAAGAAACCATAACTAAGACAGTGATTTATTGCTAGAATGATTTTTTTAAATACATAGATAGTGAATGAACATTTTTATATCTGTTTTTACCTGATTTGGCAACTGAGAGTTTCAGTAAGGACAGCTGGCAAGAATTACAGTAAAATAAAGCCTAAATAATTAATTCTGTCAGCAAATGAGGGTACAAGATCAATAGCTAAGAATAGTCTCAGAGTTAGGGGAAAAAAAGAGAAGGAGGATGAAAGACAATCCTTGCTTTAGCTCCTGCCAGGATGAAAAAAGTAAGCAAGATTAAAGTAAAAGAAGACTTTTTTTGTTTGAGCTCCATGCTGGCTCTTGGTTCTTGTTTTCAGAGACTGTCGCAGCAGATAAACTCACAGAGAAAATGTACTGTGAAACCACAGAAAGTTTGAGGTGCTGATGGCTCAGTGGTGTCAATCTTTCTTTCCCAACAAGGAAAAGCAAACCAGGAGGACACCTTTCACAAAGCAAAGCCCATTCCTCTACTGATACCAGCTGGTCCCAGCAAGTTGCATCAGGTAATGGCAGCCCAGTCTTGTCTTCCATCTTTCTCCTCTCTTCACGGATTTATCTTTTCTTTTTTCCAATGTCCAGATGGCACAGCCTTACTAATGTTGATGAAAAGAAGCTTGAAACCAAAGGCCCATCTTCACCTTTCCTAATGTCAGTGAGAATTGCACCCACTGATTTTGAATTTTCCAATTTGAATTTCACTGGCTGATCCTAATAATTAGCTTTGCTCTTCAATGGGGAGTGGAATAATACATATTTAAATCGGGTAGGACCCAACGACATAAGTTTTATTGAGGTACAAGCTTTGCTCAGAACTACAACTGTCTCTTCCCAATACTAATGTATAAAAAAAAAACCAAAGAGAATTTTTCGATTGAATGTGATCAGAAAAAACAAAATCCTCAGCTTGCAGCCCTGTGCTTGTTACATTGTCCCCGTAAGGCAAATTCTGGTTTCTTGGGCAGATTGGCAACATCCTGAAGTTTTAATGTATTTATTGTATCTCAGCACTTGTTAAAATGTAGGTGTAATTCTGAACAACTGGCTACTAATTGAGTTTGTGTTCCTAGAGAAAATAGTTTTCAGCTCAGTATCATTTTTTCCTTGTCTCTTGCCTTCTTTGTGCAGGAAAGTCTGAGGTTCTCAGATGGGTTTGGAAACAGAAAGAGCAGAGGTGCTAACCAAAGACTTCCCTTCTGTTTCTCCAATAGAAATTAAAAAAAAAAAAAAAAAGAAAGAAAGCAAGAAAAAGAAAAACATTTTCTGACCAAATGTAATTTGAGAGCTGGTGACTTTTTCTTCATTTCTTTGTTTTGCTTTTGATAATTACACCATATCCCTATAATATATTCTACACTGAATTATTGATATGCACTTTCAACCTCAGCCCCCGAGTCCCACTGTTTTTTCTAACTCAGAATAATAAACACACTTCCCTCTTTAACGTGCCCCTTGAGAAATGACTAAATACAAATCTTTATCACTGCCTTCCTCGCCTCTATGCATCGTCCTAGCTGTGGGTGTTGAACCTCAATTTTTCCCCATTATTTCTCACTCCTGTGTGTTGTGTGGAGCTAAGTGAGCTCCGGCTGGGCCCTGCTGGTAGGACTGGGGTGGCTCCAGATGCCGGGTGGCCCTGAGGTCCCTGCTCAGCCTGTGCATGAAAGGCTGGGCAGAAGGACATGTTGCTTTCAGAGTCTGCAGGTTGGGGAGGAAGGAGATTTCCTCCTGCAATTTATGGGACATGGGGTCTGTGAGAGCTGGTAATACACATGCTCCTTGGGCACCCCATTTTTGCAATCCTTTAGAACTTCTACCAAAGCAGCACGCTTTAATTTGGCGATACAGATTTCCAGTTTATATCATGCTTTTCTAAACCAGCTTTCCAAATGCTGGTGATTTTAATGTCCCCAATGTCCAACCTCAGCCACCTGAGGAAGTCCAAGCAGTGCTCTTGCAGCCAGGCAACCCAAACAGCTTTTTTTTTTCCCTTGGCATTTCATTTTGACTTGCAAAGCCACTTCAAAGGCAGCAAATGCTTCAGACCTTTAGCACACTCAGGGCTCTATTAACTTGCATGGCCGCTGGATGTTGATGTAGATCCAAATCACCTCAAAAATGAAGCCGCCTATCTGTAGATCTTCACTCAACAGGAACAATATTTACTTCTTTATTCCTTACTTAATGCACACAGCATTATGTATTATATGCATAGCATGAACGGTAGATAAATCTAGGTTCTGGTTTTGACATGCAGTGGTGTTGCTAATAAAAGAAAAATGTTTCAGACAACTTTTGTATAAATCATGGTTATTTCTGTAGAAGATTAAACAATAGTTTGGTCCCTCAGGATATTCATGAACAGATGAAACATTAACCACTGGGTCTTAAATGTTTTATAAATCTGCAGTACATTCCTGCAATGGAGAAATAAAAACCATGATTTATAAGTCAGCAGTCCAGGGAGGGTTAGTTACTTTTGCAGAGACAGGCTGCACACTAGGTAGGGCTGGTACATTTTGCTTATCAAAATCTGGGATAGTCTCAGAGGAGTTGCATTTGTGCAGTGAGTTGCAGGTCATTGTGCACGAGGGGTAATTTGTACAGTAAATACATGAATTATTTGCTCGTGTGCAATAGCTGCATCTCTGGACTTGCAGGATCCAGGTTGACAGACAGCAGTGGATGCAGTGAAAATCCAAGGCAGACCATTTCTCATAAACTCTTCATGCAAGACTTTTAATGCAAGTATAATATGGGGTATCCTTTATAATACAGACTATCTGGCAATTCTAGAACGGGGTCAGATCACAGCGTGCCTTGAACATGTAGCAGAGAATTTCTGCATTGGCCAGGAGAAGGCCAAAAGTTCACCTTGGGCCCAAACGCAATTTCCCACCTCTGGCAAGGTGGAGAGTAGGTCTGAGGGAGGTTAAATCCCACTGCACATCACGGCACAAGCTTTTGATCCTCCTCAATAACTGCAGGTTCAATCAATTGTGTATTTAAGGGCACATGAGAGTACGGGGTCAATCCCTTTCTAATCCACATGATATGGACAATTTAGCCACCTCTGCTTGCCTTGGCTCCTCATTGCTGTGATGTGCTGGTGCCCAAATGGTTAGGATAGTGATAGCAGCATCTATATGTCTCAGCATATAAATATTTGGCTTTATATATATATATAATATATAAAAATTATAAATATTTATATATAAATATAAAAAAGGTGTCTCAGCATCACAGTTAGCTCTGCATAGGTATAACTTCAGCTGCAGGCATTATTTGACCTTGCCTTTTCAAAATATGCACAACGGCAAATCCCTTTCGCTTGCTGTGGGTCTTCAGAAATGACAAGAAAACCGGTGACCCTCCAAGGGAACTTCTTTCATATCATTATAAATTCTGAGCAATGTGGCTATTTGCGGCACACTGTATTCAGTGCCACACACTCCTTTAATGCAATAGGAAGGAATATGGTTCGCTGGTGAAACTGGGGCATACAGGTCAGACTGAAGGGAGATAGCCAGAAAGTGGGATTTTTGTTCAAAGGGCACACTGGAGTTTGTGTTACCTGGTTTTCAGTAAAAACTGGAAGATGCTTTTGCTGGGGGGACAGAGGGGTTCCCTGGCTGTGAGGTCCGTGGCTCAGGTCCGTCTGTTCTGGGTGTGAGACCTTCCAGTGTCCCTGCCTGCAGAAAGGCCACCCTGCCAGCCTGCCCATGGGATTACTGTGAGGTCCTTGGGGCTCCTTTGAGGCAACACAGGCTTTAGCAGCAACGTGTGGTGCTGGCAAATTTCCAGTTAGCTGGGTGGCTGTGTGTGACCTGCTTCCGTAAAGGTATGTGAGACCTGTCCTTACACCCACGTGTCCCTGTGTAGTCTGGGTACTACCCAGCAAGAGGGCTTCAGCGTTGATGATGAAGGCTCGGAGGTCAGCATCTGAAGATGCCTGCAGGCACACAGTGGGATTTTATTTTTTTTTTAAAAAAAAAGGTGTGTCACCGCCAAATACCGACTGCTTGCAGTGACTTGGCTGTGCTCAGTATCCTTGGAAACCTTCCCAATCATTCTGCAGCTGAATCACGAAGCTGGCTCCTTCCTCCGTGGGCCGTCAGCAAGTGCTGACGGCGCGTCACAGCTTCCCGGGGCCCCGTTCGCCTTGTCGCAGCGGGTGAGCGAGGGTCCCGGTCCCCGTCCACCTCCCGCTGCAGTCCCGGGCTGCGCCAGCAGGGGGCACTCCGCGACCGCGGGTCGCGCGGGTGTCTGCACCTGCGCCATTCAGCCCCTCGGTGGCTGGCGTGAAAGGAATAAACCCGCGGGTGCCTATAGGTGTGGGTGCCTATAGGTGTGGGTGCCTATAGGTGTGGGTGCCTATAGGTGCGGGTGTCTGCACCTGCGCCATTCAGCCCCTCGGTGGCTGGCGTGAGGAATAAACCCGTGGGTGCCTATAGGTGTGGGTGCCTATAGGTGTGGGTGCCTATAGGTGTGGGTGCCTGCACCATACCTGTACATGGGTGTAGCCACATGCGTGCACATAGCTCTGCATACAGGTGTCACCGTCAACGCAGGCGCATTATTCCCGCTCCTTCCCCACGGCAGAACTAAACGTACCGAGCCCATTGGTGTTGCCCAGCCCCACCGGGCACCCCCAAAGCAGAGGGGGAGGATTGGAGGCCACATAGTGCTTGTGCAAAAATTAAAAGAGAAGTGCAAATTAAATATGTGTTTCTAAAAACCAATCCCAGCTTGATACCATAGGACATAATTGGAATAATTTAAAAGGCTGAGGCCCAAGCCCTAGGAACACAGGCTACGTGCTGTAATTGCACAGAGCTTATTTGTTTTAGCTAGCAATGTCAGTTAGGAATCAAGAGCTGCTTTTCAAAATACCAAGCAGTTGGGATTGTTCAGCTGTGTGTGCTTTCCCTGACTTGCCATGTTCTTTCTAAGATGCCTCTTTTAGGTTTTGGGAAATCAAGATGCTACCAACCATCATATGCTGTCACTTACACAGCACTTAAACCTGGTCATTTATAAACCAATAGTAATTTATAATTAATTAAACATCAAGGCCTGGCAGTCCATTTCTGCTCCACACCCGGTGATATTGATCTGTGTACTTCTGAGAGTTAAATAACTTCATTCCTGTGCTGCTGGCTGATGGATAACAGAAGGCTACAGCTAGCATTTTTTGTTTCCACAAGACATTATTGTTCAGGAACATCATAATTTAGTGATACAGCATATTGTCTCACTGGGCAGTCATCTCAAGTTTGGCCTGGAATATTTGTGGGCTTTTGTTTTTTTTAATAAAGGCACAAATTAATTTGAAATCCCAATCTTTTCAGGGTATTGAGCAAAGCCTGCTCTTAGCTACGGGCAAGCAACCAGTGCCAGGCAGGCAAAGATACTATTTCAGATTTAATCCAATATAAAACAAAGCTTCGGCCTCGTAAAGAAGCCTTTAAAATGACATGTATTTTCTGTGTGTGCTGTGCAGCCACCACAGAGCTAGTCATTGCATTGGTAACGCCACAGCCTAAAGTGGCCATTTCCATATTTCAGGGCTTAGCACTGAAATGCAGATGCTGAGGGAGCAACCCAGAAACTCAAACCACAGTATTTGTTTCAACTTTAATCTGAAAAAAAAAAAAAAGAAAAAAATAAATTCTCATTCTGATACAGAAAGAGGCTTTTACGTGATGCTGTACATTCACATAAATAGATTTTGAAGCTAGCAGGCCAAAGCATTGGCATCTCACCTGTGCCAGGCTTTCTCCAAGCCCTATGGGCATCGGGAAAGTAGTGCCTTCAGGAGTGTTTGTATTACTCTGGGCTGGAGAAGGAAAACAAAGGGTAGGAAGGGAAGAAGGAAAAGGCTAGTCACACTGGAGCTTTAGCTCTGCCGCAGAGCTGCTGGAGTTGAGAAATTGTGCTCAGGGGCCCTGAGAAAGGCAAAATGAGCCAAAACCATGACAGCTGTTCATTTTCATGTTTATACATTCCTCAAGAGATGGCTGGAATTGCCAACCGCTGGACATGCCGCCCAAGTGCAGCGAGCCAGGTGTTAACCCCATGTTCCTTGGCATGGGGTTATAGTGAGCGTTTTGCTCCTTCTCATCACCGAAATGCCGAACGGCTGTCTGGAGGCAGCAACGGCTGGGTGGCAGAGCTGCCATCGTGCTCACTGCCACAGCCAGCATCGCTCAGAGCTCCCCGCCTGCCTGCTCGACAGCCCATCCAGAAACTTAAAAACCATTTGAAGATCCCACCTCTCACTGCCTGCCCAGGCTGGGATTTGACATGCCTCAGACACAGCACAGCAGGAGTATTTTTATGTGGCCTCATCTTTGACCATGCAGTCAAATGCTTCCTGCTCGTGTCTGTGAGTTGGGAGCATCTCCATCACCTCTGGACCATTACAGCTGCTGCCAGGCCTCTGTCCCCAGGAAGGAGCTGTGGGAACAGCAGTCCACTATTCACATGTGGGAAATCATCATCAAGAAGTGTCCTCTTTCCTGCATTTCCCTTTCCGGAGGAGCCAGAGATGGGTATCAGCAGATCAGAGAGGGTTTGTGCCCAGAAAAGGGCACGACACGCTGGCCTCTGGAGGCTGGCGTTGTTGTTCATCCTAGTTTTGTCACGTGTGATTCACTAAAGCAAGGACAGAGCCCAGAAGCATCTGAACGCTCTTTGCTTGTGAAAAAATATAACAAAGCCTCAGCTGGCTGGCTGTGAAGGGCACAGAAATTGCCCTGGTAAACTCTTCCTTTCCCTTCATTTCTTGCCGAAGAAGTTGTGGAAGTCCCTTCCCTGGAAGTGTTCAAGGGCAGGACAGATGGGTCTTTGAGCAACCTGATCTAGTGATAGATGTCTCTGCCCACAGCAGTGGGGTTGCACTAGGTGATCTTTAAAGGTCCCTTCCAACCCAAACAATTCTCTGATTCTATGAAAACCATGTCACGTAGGCCCATTGCATTTTCACTGGCTTAAATTTTCCTGGCACTATTGCCCCTTGGGGCACCGCTCAATATATCTTGTATGATAAGAAGGTGGTCAGCACCTTAACAGATGATTCCCACCTCCATGGATAGAAAGACTTCTCTGTCAGGGGCTGGAAGGAAACATTAAACCTAACTCAGTGACTTTCCAGATTTCTCCCTGCTGTGAGAGCAGTGTCAAGAAAATCTGTTGGTAAACTTCACTGAATGTATTTTAGAGTCCTGACAGTGTTGGGAAGTATCAAGGAAGGAATTCTGTTCCCACACCCATGTCATCCCTTTCCATGTCTGCCACAACTATCCAGGTGCTTAATTTTTATTATTTTGTGTGTGTGTGTGTGTGTGTGTGTGTGTGTGTAGGCTGTTGGTCTTCTAGGAACTACATCAAAACAAGTTAATTAATTTCAGAGGTTGAATAGTCTGGTGATCAAGCAGTGATGGGTCAGGTCCCACAGTGCTGCCACCTTTATGGGTTTCCATTACTGTTTTCTGAAACGTACACTGTGAACGGTAGGTAGCTTTTCTTTTAAAAGTAACATTTTTGTTATAAGAAGAGGGACCACAAGGTGGCTCAGGTGGAAAAGAAACGGAGAGGTTTTGATCCCTGGCTGGCATAGATAGCAACAGGGAAGTGCTGCTCTGGAGCAGCCATGTGAGACTGTCCCAAAAGACCTGTTGATTTGGATTCAGTTAATGATGAAGAGGTGTGGAGTATCAAATCAGTGGCAATCAGTGCTGAGGGGACCTCTTTGCATGCCCATTTGAGAGACCAAGGGCTGAGACACAACAGCCTCCTTGTGATCCAGATCTAAGGGCCCTGTCCTTCTGACTTGCCCACAGGTGCCTTCTCCAAAAATTAAATGTACTCAAGTAAGACTGAAAAGCAGATATTTTCCAGCGTTTTCTTTTGAGTCGGTCAAGGAAGTTTCTGTTGAGCCAACAGTTGCCTCTTGTGTTTGGCAAATCCTTTCCAAAGCCTGTGAAGTAATTTATATTATTACAACTATAATTTCAAATGGAGAAGCACAGAATCATAGAATCATAGGATCATAGAATGGTTTGGGTTGGAAGGCACCTTAAAGATCCAACCCCCCTGCCATGGATACCTTCCACCAGACCAGGTTGCTCCAAGCCCCATCCAACCTGACCTTGAACACTTCCAGGGATGGGGCATCCACAGCTGCTCTGGGCAACTTGTTACAGTGTCTCACCACTCTCATATCCTCCTTGTATCTAATCTAAATCTACCCTCTTTCAGTTTAAAGCCATTACCCCTTGTCCTATCACTACCTGCCCTCGTAAAAAGTCCCTCTCCAGCTTTCTTGTAGGCCCCCTTTAGGTACTGGAAGGTTGCTATAAGGTGTCCCTGGAACCTTCTCTTCTCCAGGCTGAACAACCCCAACTCTCTCAGCCTGTCTTCATAGGAGAGGTGCTCCAGCCTCTGATCATCTTCATGGCCCTCCTCCAGACCTGCTCCAACAGGTCCATGTCCTTCTTACGTTGGGGGTCCCAGAGCTGAATGCAGCACTGCAGGTGGGGTCGCACGAGAGCAGAGCAGAGGGGGAGAACCACCTCCCTCCGCCTGCTGGCCATGCTTCCTTTGATGCAGCCCAGGATATGGTGGGCTTTCTGGGCTGCAAATGCCCATTGCTGGGTCATGTTGAGCTTCCCCTCAACCAACACCCCCATCTGCGTGGCTAACAAACTGCTCATGGCAATAATTCATTATCCTGCAGTTCATAATGTATCATTAGCCATGAAGTATTGTTTTTGCTCTCTGAGTGGATGATGGGACATTTAACAGTTGAATGATGAGCAGACAACAACATGTAAGCCTGCTGATATAAGTCCTGGGTAATTCATGATTTCCAGGCCATCATTTATGTCTCCTTGAATCATCTGAGTAGTCACAAAACACAAGCAAGCCAACCTATCTGTAGCCCACATTAAATGCAAGTCAGTGCCAGCAGACACGTGGCATTCATAGCATGGGGTTCTTCCTCATCCCAGTCTGAGCTATCACCTCAGCTAGTTTCTGTGCCAAAGGTATTCTGTTCCCAAATGTCAAATTCAGAATGTGACAGTCATTTCTACATCAACTCCACTGAAGATTTCAAGGAGTAAGAAGCAATCAAAATAATATATATGGTATCAGAGAGAGATGGCAGGGTTTGAACTGCCTGACTAGGGTAGATTAGGAGTACGGCAGTTACCTGAGGGTTTTGCTTTGTGCTTGCGTAGAACAGGTGCCCAATAGATTGCTACCCTCTTTGCTAAAAAGTGTTGGTTGAAAGGTTACCAGATGGATGGTTTGGTAAAGTGAGACTAGTCCTTTGCTAGCGAAGAATTGACACTTTTGTTCTCTGATCCATATGACTCCAACTACCACACGCAAAGCCTTTCAGCTGACGCATCACGGAGCCTCGCGTAACTTCTCGGAGACAAATGTGAATGGTCCAGGCACAGCCTTTCTGCTTTAAAAGCCTTGTTACATGTCTGAGCAGTTCTGTTCAAAAGCATGCGGAGGAGAGCACTGCCTGTCTTCTTATAGCTACCAGTGACAAGTTTCTTCTGAAGAAGTAGAGTAGTGACTCTTGCTTGACATGGGATAACAATTTCTCAAATCTGCTGAAAAGAGTGATAACACATAAAGTCTCAAAGTTTATGGAGTCATTTCCAGTGATGCATTTTGGAAATAAAAGCCTTTAGGATACCAGTTTCTCTAAATTCTAGAAGGAAACAAGCATCTCTGCCTGTTGTGCTCATCCTATTCAGCACTTGTCACTGGAAAAGCCAACACCAGAACCAGGCAATTTTTTCACATCTGAAGCGCAGACGGTGGGAGTGATGCCTCACTGGGATGTGTCGTTGCCACAGGTTTGTTCTCAGGCCCTCATCCCCACTGTGAGAATGGTCTCACAGTCAACTGCCTTCCTCAGCTTGTCTCAAAATGCGAAGAAGCAAGTTAAGGAAAGCTAGCACCCAGCCCTGGAGCTCCCCTCACTAACAAATGGGCTTGCTCAGTGCTTTTAGGGATGCCTCCTTAAAAATATTCTGAAGCGCTGGCCTTCAGCTCTCACATGTGCACCAAGACATTTCTTGTCAGTACGACAGGGAAGAGAGGGGGTTTTGGTGACAAACTACTGCCACAGATACACCAAGACCCAAGAACCCAGCATATTTTCACGCTGGCAGGTCTTTAGTATCTCCCTTGACTCTTCCCCTCCTCTTCAAACGCTGAGGACATTATCAAAGAGGTTCAGCAGCTGCCAATCTGGCAGGAATCCTGATTGAAGTCTTTTGACATCAAGCCTTCACCACTGAACGTGGTGGTGGCTGAGGGCCATGGTTCACCTCTGCTGGCCCCAGGACTGCTGCTGTGACACCCTCGGTCCCAGTCCTGCCTCTGCTCCTGTGGGGCTCTGCCAGCACCCCAGGAGTGCCTCAGACGTGCTCTCCATCCACTTCTCCTCCCTCCCAACAGAAAACGTTAACTATTCTACCTCATGCTACCAGTCATTACTTTTCCATTACTGATTGGCTTTAGGGGGTCATTACTACCTCTTGATTTTATAACCATGCTGGTTAACAAAGCTAGACACAAAAACTGGTCACTTGCATTATAAAACTGTATTGTTTCAGGGATTGCCTCAAACCAAAATCCTATGCCAAATGCATTTAGATAAGATTAGGTAGTTTTGCCTAATATTTTCTAGGCAGTATTTCTGTAAGAGCAACAGTATGAGATACTGAGGATGCTGAGATCTGATAAATGACCAAAATAAGGGTGACTTAGAAATTACCTTTTCCACAGATGAAAGAAATCAATCAAATTTGACTTATCTCAAAACCCAAGCTCCTATTAGATACATACAAAAGCAAAGCCCTCCATATGAAGACAGTAACTGTCCTTGATAGCCATGGAGTTTACCTGAATTGAATTTTGGGGAAAAGAAGACTTTACAGAATATGTGTATGTTTAAATTAAAATAATCTAGATTAGCTCCAGGCACCGATGACGTGTGGTGAGAGCTTTCATCTCTGTGAAGACTGACAACTTAGCTGGGGGAAACCTTCTCCCAAAATATTTTTCCTCTGCCTTAGCACTACCTCTTTATGATTACATATTATACCCAAGCCTCGCCCCCAGCCCTGTTGCATCCTCGAGGCTCCTGGCCCTGTGGGCTGGGGAAGGGCGCCCACCATGCCAGGTTATACCCAATGCATGATATCATTATGGCTGCTCATCTCTCCCTCTGAAGAGATGGGGGGCAGTAACACTCTGCCAAAGCCGTACAAAAACTGAATTTCTGCAGCTAGTCTCAAAAAAGCAGCAGTGGATCAAAAGCCTGGTGGGGAAGGAGCACCAGGGAGTCTTCCTGCAAAGGAAGACAGTAGCACGAGCTTGAGGCAGGGTCTCCACTGCTATTTTTTGCCTTGGAGCTGTGGAAAGAAACTGGCCTCATCCCTCCACAAGAGGAAGGTCCCCAGCAGGGAAAGGAAGCCACTGACACCCCCAAGGAAACCGGTAACAGCTACAGCAGTAACTCCCTAGAGCTGAACCTGGCTGTATGCATCAACCTGATGTGCCCCATTTATGGGGTGGCCAAAGGGGGCTGCATACCCAGAAAGGGACATATGCAGCAATAACTCCATCAGATACTGCCCCAGCCTTCGGTGACCTGTGGTCGAGGGTGTCTGTGTCCCCAGCTTGTGGCCAAGCATCCAAACTGGTCTGCCAGCAGCTGGAGATCATTGGTCCCTGGGGAGGCTTTCAGACCTGCTGGTGTCTAAAAATACCAAATGTTATACCAAAAACCAGACAAAAATAAAACTATATTTGATGCAAGATGCTTAATTACAGACATTCATCAGTTACGAATCTTGTGGCAGTTGAGGATCTAACCCTTTGCATGCAGAAAGGGTCATGTTCAGTCTTAAATATTTACAAAGCTTCCAGGCCATGGTTAAAAGTTGTAAGTGCCACACCTGAGGCATAAACAAATTGAATCATATTTCACATCTCCTGAAATTTAACCACCATTTCCAGTTAACTGATCACTGACTGAGGTCTCAGGATATTCTGGGCATATTCACTCCACTTTTTATAGAATGCAGCATTTTTTTTCACTTTTTTACATCATTTGAGACAGGGTTGCCTCTTCATGTTCCCATGCAGACTTTGTTTAGACAGTCCATAGATTTAAGACATGTTTTTTGCTCAAAAAGATGTGCTCTGAGCTCTCTGGTGAGTGCCAGGGGGTTTGACCTGATGGGCACGTTCCCACAACACAGGAGGAAAGAGTTAACACAGAGCCACTTGCCAACCTGGAACACAGGAGATGATGGATCAGTGTCCTAAATCAGCATGCATGATCGCAGTCACATAAACAATGTATGAGTGGGATGATGGATTATACCATTTGCAGTATGTGAAAGGTTGCTTCATTTTTTTCCTTCCCCAAAACTGAGGGTTAGCAGTAAAACAGTCATAAGTTAAAGCATTGCATTAGCTCTTCTTAAGAAGAATATTAAAATCTTAAATACAAAGTGTCATGGGTAGTACAGACACCACTACGTGTTTTGAGCTAAGAAATTGTAAGCAAAAGAAAAAAGTATAGTTAGTTAACGTTTCTTCCAGGAATTTCTTTCTTTTTTGTTAAATATTACCACTTATTAATCGTATCTAGGCAATTCCTAGCTTAATGGTACATTCAAAGTAGATTATTTGAAATTTAATTTGGAATTCATTCAAATTCAGTTCTCTTATACCATAGGAAAGTTTTCAGTCTCGGAAGGGCTGATCTTTAGATTAAATGCTTTACTCTCTGGAGGAAAACCAATAGCCTATATATGCAAGAATGCAGTTGAAATACTGGCCCTCCAAAAGGATTTCTCAGTTGGCTTTTTTTTCCCGTATTTCTAGAGTTTCCTTGGAAAATATGCTGTCTGACCTCCTGAGGGAGCAAAGCATCTTCTCCACGAATTAGGTTGGAGAGCCTGGGAGGAAAGCAGCCATTTGCTCCGACATCGTGCTCTGTGGGTTGCTAATTTGAGTTTCTGTGAAATGGAACCAACTTCAAGTGCCTCAAACGACTCCTATCAAGCGCCGACATTTCCAGATAAGGAGAACATTAGCTCCTGCGTTGTCTTCCTCTGCAGCTTCAGTAGGCTGGTTCTTAGCCCTCTGCTCTACAGTATCACTGCATATTTACTCTAGCTTTTGTTTTCAATGCCAAGTGGCTAGAATTACTGGGAGGTTTTCTACACTGTGGGGAAGAACATGATTTTTTGTGAGACAGAAGCAGCTCGGCAGAAGAAATGGGAAAATGTAATTTCCATAGTTCTTGAGATGAGGAATAGCAAGTGTTATGAGGGTAATTTAATGGGACAAAATCCCCTCAGGTATTTGAAATCCTCAAGAGGCTATTGAAAGAAGGAAATTAATTCAAGAACGTCTTGCCAGTCAGGTTATTGATATCAGGAGTGGGTTTTGCTAAGGGCTGCGTGGGAGGGAGATGTCTGGTGGTGTTCACAGCTACGTGATGTGGGCATGGCTGAGTGGTTGGCATCCAGTACTCTCACTTGCTGCTGGATCCTGACGAATATCATGGCCTTTGTAGCTACTTCTGTACTGAAGGACAGGTCTGGCCCTTGTCCCACTGATGCTCCAGCCCAGCTGAACCAGGGCACTGCTCCTGCCTGTCCATATGCCCTGCCTCCTGGCCTGTGGGACAAGCCAGGATGCACAGAAATAGTGCCAAACCCACAAGTTTCACATTTTTTGTTATGACTTGTTGAAGGACCTCGCCCAGCCTCTGCTAGTGCTGGCAGAGGGAAGCAGCAAGAAGGCTGACAAAGGCCACCCTAGCCTCACCTCATTCACCCCCAAGAGGCTTTGCTGGGCTCTTCAGGGAGAGAAATGCACCTGCGGTCCTACTTCACTGTCGGCAATAAAGTCACACCTGCAATTAAGTTCCCTTGTTGTGACAAAAAAAGCAGTCCCAAAGCACCCTATCAAGTGCCTTCTCTCAATTAATGTGAGAAGTGACATTTCATCACTTGTGTAATGAGCTTAATATCATCGAATGTTCACTTAATACAGTTATTAGTGGCTGACCACGAAATAAAGCCAGGCTGAAAGGGATTAGTGGCTTTAATGCCAAGGATAATGGGGTTGGAAGATGGTTATTTTATTTTTCACTGAGTTCATTATTATTGCTATTATCTGTATTGCCAGTGTTATTGCTACAGCAGCATTAGGATGCCTTCGTTACTTACCACTACACAAGTACATGCCAAAAAAGCGACCTTTGCCACAGGCGGTTTGTGACCTGCAGGGGAACACGCAGTACTAGCCTGCTGGTACCGCTGCTGCGGGACTATGGTACTGCTTAGGAGTCTTCTAGATCTTTTAAAAAAGATTGTTGTTGCTGTTGTTATTGCTTGCCAGCAGGGACGGGACTCTTCTCTGCTCAACAAATACCCAGCAACTAAAGAACTGAAAATGAATGACATGGAGTTCCAGAACAGATTAAAAGAATTAACAGTAACGACCATCCAGTCCTGGGAACTGTCTTCTGAGCTTTGAGCTTCAGCTGACCTCCCTTTTTCAAACAGTTTATTCTGTTCATCAGTCTTTGCTGTTTTTATAAGGCGAAAAAATAAGCAGTCCTCCCCCAAAGTAGAATCATGTTATTACATATATATGGAGCTCTTGAGGATGAGCACATTTATCTTTTTCTGGTTTAGTTTTGAAAATACATCGGCCACTTCGCCGCTGTTCCTCCCCTATTCCTGTTAGGATGACTGCCAGCTCTGCACAGAATGCTGCACGTTGGCCGCACTGGGGCAGAATTAATTTTCGAAGGTGCACAGCATCGGGACACATGAGCAAGGGCCCTGCTGCAGTTATATCGTTCACTCACAATGTGGTTTTTTTTTTTCTGTTTTGAGCTGCCTCGACAGCAAAAGCAATTTGAACAGCGGTTTGCTTCTGTGCTAGGATCAGTTTCATCACGTTTGGCATCGCGAGGGACACTGGTTGTCCAGGGTGAGCCTTAGTGCCTTATGCAAAACCAACTGAGCAGCTGCCGTGGCGTCACTCGCTGCAGCGCATTGCTGCCCAGCCTTCCCCAGCAAACAGAAGCAGCCGGATTCCTCCCAGCACTGAGGAAAGAAATTTTTCTCTACATCTGATGTCTTTCACCTCTCCTGCTCTTAGTTATAAATATTCTAGCGTACGAGCTCAGATGAATAATGCTCATACTACAAATAACTAAACCTGAGGAGCTCTGTATTTAAAGGTGAAGAATCATTTCTTTTGGAATTGAAAGTGGGTTTTTTTCTTTTTTGTTTAGCAGCTTTCAAATATGAATGAAATTCTTCCGTCAAAGAATTGCAATGCTGGGGTTGTGGTCTCATTTTTAAACCTGGAAACTCAGGTACATATTTCTATCCAGCGTAGGTTTAAGACAACATTAAATACTTTTTAAAAAAAGGGGGCAGGGGGCAAGGAGCCCTGTACCTATGGACATGAATATATATCATGTCAGCAAAACCTTTCTAACCGATCATTCTGCTTTCAAGTGATCTCATCTATGTGGGGATTTTTTTGTCTTCTGTGCAACTCCACCATTAAGAAACTCACATGATTGCACAGTTCAAATCCACACAGGGAACGTGAGATTTTATTGTTCCTCTTTCGTGTGGCTATGGTTAGTAATGACTTCAGTAACGCCTCATAACCCATTTGTAGTCTAATATCTCCTTGAAGAAGACAGACAAGTTCAAGTCTTCTTTTTACAAAATAACTTGTCAATATGTCTCCTCTTGGCAGAGCTGTACTGATTTAAACCCAAGAATAAGGAATTAAATAAACATAGGAAATACTGGTTTTGAGTAACTGAATGAAGACTTGGGATACACTGCAGACACCTGTTTGTTTTGAAAGTGCTGAAGCGAAAAGAAAACCTGGATTTTGGCTCTGTTCTCCCATAAAATAATTTTCAATACTAAGAAAATTGTAAGACCTCTCAGTGATAAATATCTCTGGCATATTGAAGGTTTTATTCATCAGGGACAGTATGACATAGAAACCCACAAATTCAGGATTATTGGTTGAGATCTTGCCCACGGCCACGCTCAGGATTGTCTTGTTACTGCAGCTACCTTTTAAAGCTACTGCAGTTACCTTTTAAATTTGCTCCTGCCAAACTGCTGCAAGCCAAACCCAGTCACTTCGCATCTGGCTGCTACCTGCCACCATTCCTTTCCTTTCCAGCAAGGAAGCCCCTTAACCCCTGTGGTGCCTGCTTTATTTTTTTTTTTCTTTGGTGTTTACATTTAAATAGGTCACTTTAAAAACTTCTGTACTGTTGAATGGGACCGCCAGCGTTGAAAAGCAAAAACCTTAACAACTTTAAATACGCTACAACGTAGCAGCTGCCTCTTCGCTTGTGATGCTTAAAAAGATGCATATCACTAGTTTTGCAGCTCCTTGTGCAAATTCAAATGCTTTCAAAGGTGCCTTTTTCCTAGACATAGCCATTGCACAGTCACCAGCTCCACAAACTGGTAGCTGGCTCCTGTAGGCACATGGCACCTTGGTGCTTCAGCAAAGCCGGAGGAGCACAGCCTTCAGAAGGGAGGCCCAGTGCAGCAATGGATTTGGCACTCCGGTAAAGAACAGGAAAAAAAAAGATCAAACAAGTCCTATCGGGGAGAAGGCTGGATCATGTTAGTTATGAGCCTACATAAACATATGCATGATTATCAATACACAATGGATGGTCCATGTTGTCAGGGTGCAGCCCCACTCACTGCCTATGCTGTGTGTCCCCCCCAAAAAATTGGTTTTTGTTATCTGAGAACAGGTAGGCATGTAATTTCGCTCCAGATTTTGCTGTACAGCACTTGCATTAAATGCTTTAAAGAGTACATTTACGACATTCATCTCCCTGTTTATATTCAACCTGCATATCACGTATTTGTCAATTTAAGAAGTAGTACTTTCCAGTTCATCTGGGTGAGCATGAAGAATGAGTTACACCAAGCTTCAGACAATGCTGGCTCATGAATAGGCATGAAACTTTTCACACCTATGGATTAAAGCCAAAGCTGCTTTTCTGTTTGAATACATCAGCACTTTGTTCTCACTACCACCTAAACCACTGGGCTCCATTTTTGACAGTTTTATCTCAAAGAACTGCCTAGCACCTCTGGCTGAGATGCATTTTGTGCTCTTCCCCAGCATGTGCCATAACCGTGTCTTTGTTAACAAATGCCTTCAGCTCCTCATGCTCTTAAGATCTGGATCCCGTGAATACTTGGCATCTTCACAGTCTTGCTTGGCAATTGACAATTCAGACAGACATGTCAGACACGAACTTCCTCACCTACCCCTCTGTTCTGAGGCTTTGCACCATCTCCCTGCACGCCAGATCCCCAGCCATCACACCTCCTCCCCGCATCCATGCTGCCCCAGCTTCTCACCCACTTGTTTTGGCCGAACAAAACCCAAACACCCTTTACTCTATATCCAGCAGTTATTTCCAAAGCTGCTCAGAGGCTCTCTACTCATCTCCTGTTGTCCCCCATCCTATCATTTAGGATATTCATGCAACAGTGGTATAGCCCTTACCCTGAAAAAAGCTACTAGATTGGGCCAAACAGACATATCAATATTCTCTCCAGAACTAGTTATGTTGGATGCACCACAGCCTAACTCCCAAACTCTGGTACTCCAAGCATGGGACAATGTTTAGCTGCATGCCTTTCACCCCAGCACATCCTTTACATGTTTATTTTTATACATTTAACTTTTACTCCCTATTTGATGAAATGTTTGCATAATTAAACAAAACTCCAACCTACTAAATGGCAAATTAATTCTTTTGGGTTTCCCCACTTCTGCAGTGGTTCACAGTACTAAACTTTCCTCCTGACTGCTTTTTCTAAGCAGCACAAGTTATGAAAAGTTTCCCTATGCTTGTGAAAACATCCCTTAAATCTTCCTCAGTTTTTTTTTTATCCCTTTTCCTTAAGGGAATACATTGCCCTGGACTAGATGGCTCTTTTGCTGCGAGTACTCATTGCTCACCAGGAATTCCCCAAGCTGGCAGCACTGCCATTCCTTCACCCAGTGCTACACACAGGTATTCCTCCTCCCCTGCCTGCAACTACTCTGCTATGACATGCATTGTAATCAAATAATACTTAAAAAAACCCATACGTATTAGGTGTCTGCAGTGAATTATTTTTTGACTATGCAAAATCTGTTCAAAAGAGCCATTCTGTACACCACACACTTGGAAAATCTTCATAAACGTCAAAATCCAAAAGCCATACTCTTTACGTACGTATAAAAATGCATGTTTATGTGCATATATTTAGATAATCACATATAATTTAACTTTTTTCCTCCTAAAAAAAGTTTCTGAAGCAAAATAAACAGCATTAATTTGCCAAAGTATGATCCAACAGCAACTCCCCTCACAAATGCTTTTTATTCTTAGCGTAAGGAAACAATTTCAGTCTGGAGACTATAAAATCCATTTGTAGTTCAAAGTATTTTATTAGGTTTCTTTTCACATTTAGTATCTTTGAATGTGACCAAGTACAATACTTTGTTAAAAGCTTTACATAGCTAGCAATACCTCTACTGCTTGGTCCTATACACTGAAACAGCAACTGTCGCCACTATTTACCTGCATACATCAGAAGTGAGCTTAACGCTGTTATATAAAGCTTTTTATACCTTTTATGGTTTTATAAAGCATTTTAACATTACCCTAAAAAATAAGCTGTTCACTTAATGTGATTTAAGCACAAAGATTTCAAAGTATTGAGACAAAGATCAATATGGGCCTGCAATATATGCTTCTCACGCTTTCACTCGCCTTCATGCTGCGAACTACACAGGGCAAGCAGGCCATATAATGCTGAAGACAGTATCTACTCTATATGTACTATGAGCTACGTTGCCCAAACCCTCGTTTCCTTTACAGACAACTGCTAAAGTTTGCCTTTACATCTTCCCATTTGCTTGCTTGACCCCAAGTATAATTGAACTTAACACCACATCTAAACAGTATGGTTCAGACAAGTGAACTGTACTGAACAAGAATGTAATCCAGACCTGGATGCTTAACGTTAAGCCAAGAACACACAATTTGAATAATGAAATATTTTAAATACAAGATTCGGTTTTCATTGTATTTTTATTTTGGCTGCTTAATCAAACCCACATGGCAAGGACTGCACTTAATGAAACTACAAAATTAGTATTTCCCACCAGCCTGTCCATAAACCCACAAGTGAGCATAAGTTGAATAGGTTAGTTTAAAATTTTGTTGAAAAGGCCTTTTATGAGAGAAGTACCCTCTTGCAGGCTTGAGCCTGCTTTCTCTTCTCTGCTTTTCCAGGAGTGATCCAGAGTGACGGCAGCTCCCCTTGACCACCCAGCCTTGCCCCTGTACACTATCCCCAGCTTTTCAGTTCCACCTCAGCTTTGGCTGGCTGAGAACACATCAGGGTGGGAATCAAAGTTGTCATCATCCACGCATTTCCTCAAACAGTCACTTACAGTGCTGTTGCCTGAAACTTTTACCTTGGAGGACTTGCGAGCCTTCCCTTTTTTTTTTGACTTTACTGGTATTGATTGTTTACTGTGCATGGGTTAAGTACAGCTCCGCTTTCTTGGCAGTGCTCTCTTGCATCTCCTGCTTCTCTCTGAAGATGACAATTATATTTTAGCAACAGCTGTTCATGTACCGTGGGTCCTCATTCGTTTAGCTTAGTTAACCATTTCTGAAATAATGGATTTATATTGTATGACAACAGCCCTAAGAACCCAGAATTTAAGTCCATTTTTATTTTCAAATTAACACACAGCATAAATTAAAAGGCCACAGTACGTAACTATAGTATTTTATGAACATTATGTTTCAGGTACTTACTAAAGCATCTCAAGGGGCACTAGCTCCTTCCACAGAGTGCAATTATACATAAGGCTCCCAAATTAGTTTGGTCAACGTAGTCTGGCAGTTTAACATCTTGGGAAGTGCTTACCAAATTGCAATCAGATGGACATCAAAGTTCACAGCAGAACATAAAACTTGCTCCTCGGGCAAACTGCACGGCCTCTTCCACCCACCACCCTCTGCCGTTACCCCCCCACTTTCTGCTTCTCTCTCCAGCTGTATCTAAATCTTCTTCTTCCTGGTCCCTCAAGCCATACCTACAGGCGAGCGCAGTACATCGGGCAGCAGCAAAGCAAGTATTGTCCACCATATCTGCTCGTCAAGGCAAGGACTCCAGCTTTACCTTTAATGACTAGTGTGAGATGCACCTTTTCTCCATGGCTTGCTCCATGCCATCAGCTTCTTGCCTTAACTTCGTGGGGGATGCAGGGATGCAACTCTAAAGACTAAACACGAGCAACCTTGAGGAGTCGGCGCAGCCAAGCAGATATTCCTTATCATTACTTAAAGCCTTCATGCCTAACAGTACTCTATGAGGGGAAAACACCAACGGCTCCATTCGCCTTCAACTGCAGCAAACCCTCACCTCATCAACACTTCTGCCCCGGCATGGTCCTTCGCCCCCATAAGGAAGGGTGATGTGCCATGCCCTGCTGGGACTTTCCCCAGTTTCCCCTGCCAAAGGAGCAAGAGGGCAAGGTGCAAGCCTCACAGGCACTGCGCAGTTTGGTTCAGCGCTGCAATGACACCACGAATATTTTTATCAGTCTATTAACGTCACTGCACTGGGAAAGCTTCACACAAAAGAAATCTCTGAGCTTCAGTCGCTTCCTCTTTTGGGCCCAGCCATGACTGAAGAGCAAACCCCACTACTCTTCAAGGATTTAAGTCACTCAGGAAAGTGAGAATTCCTCTGCATTAAACACACATTTAATCCCATACTTTGCTACTTACGAAGGTTAAAGCAAGAGTGTACTAATTCTGATGGGATTCAACTTTTTTTTTTTAAACACTCAAGCCTCAACTCAAGCTAATTAACACACTTGAGTCAAAAGCGATCACTACGTGCTTTACATTACATTTATTCAAATCAGTATTGATCTTCTGTAACCCTTCTCCCCCTCTGCTTTACAAATGAAAGGATTATTCATGTGACAATAAGCAGCAATGGAAAAAAAACTGTGGGATAGGGAGAAGACGGAAGGAAAGGAAAAACAGTCTTCCGGGCATAAAGTCAGGAAAAGAATCACAGAATGGTTGAGGTTGGAAGGGATCTCCAGAGATCATCTGGTCCAACTCCATGCTCAAGAACAGCCACCTACAGAAGGTTGCCCGGGACAATCTCAGACAGTGTTTGAATATCTTCAAGGATGCAGACGCAACCTTCCTGGGCAACCTGTGCCCATGCCTAGTCACTCTCACAGTGACAAAAGTGTTTCCTGATGTTCAGAGCACCTCCTCTGTTTCCGTTTGTGAAAGAAGAAACTAGAGGATGAGCGCCAACTGCTTTATCTATGGTTATTTCCCCAAACTAAGACCATCCTTTCTCTGCCTCTTCCAAGGAATCAGCACCTGAAGACACTGTTAGTGAGTCACAGTTCTGGGACATGCTAATGGGAGCTGGGAGTCAGCAGGGCAAGAGCGACAGCACTCACTGCAACTGGGCTTGTTGTCTAGATACAAATTTAAGACACCCCCAAGACACCCAGCTGTCAAAATGTGTCATATTAAACAAAACACAAAACATTTTGCTTGCCTAAATGGGACTACTCACACAACTTAAAATATGCTGTTGTCATTATTTTGAGTCTGTCATACTGTTAATGATGTTCCCACAACTAGTGCTCCTGCAAGTTACCACAAAATACATTACGGATTTTATTGTGCAAGTGGGTCAGCATTCAGTATTGAGACTTTTATAAAAAGCCTACTTTTTTTTTTACTACATTTTACTACTGCTGAGGAACATTCACAGGTGCCCTGCAAGAGACCAAGTGTGGGTGCAAGAATGTCGTTTCCAAAACTTGAAAGGTAAAAACCATCAGACAGGGTACAAACTGCCATTGCACCAAAAGGTGGTATTGCTTCACAGCCCAACTGAAATCAAAATGAAGCGACAATCATTCATCAATAGTCTAACACTTTTTTCATAAAGCTCAGGACTCTGTATGCTCATTTCAGAAAGTTTTTATAGGTATGTACTTAATTCAGCACGTAATTATTGTTGTGCTGGCTATATGAAGCCAAGTTTCAGCTCCCTCATCCTGCAGTTAATTAGAATGATGGTGCAGTACAACACCTCCAATATATTAAGTACAGGCTCAACCGTACCAAGCTATTTTCAATAGCATTAGCACCAGTATTCCAGAAAATAAAACCTGGTCACTGCAAAGGTTATTTCCAGAGTACAGTAAGTACAACGGGCATGGGGTTGAGTTCCTAGCCTGTCGCACAAAGCAAGAAAATAGCTTTATTTGAGTGGCATTTGCCAAGTTTTTCTAACTTCCACTTCCCTCCCAAAATAAAATAGAAAATAAACTTGGGACAGTTTAGCAGTTCCAGTTTTCACTCGTAAGAATCCACCTATTCAATGTCCTGTTCCTACCAAGACCAGGTTCACCTCCTCTGGCTCCAACTACAAGGCAAATCCTTCCCTGCATGGTGCCATTAACCCACCTCAATTACTGCAACTCTGCTTCCCATTCCGCAGCCGACAGGTACGTGTGGCCTTGTGTTGGTAACTCAAGTATCCTACAAAGTATTTCCATCCTACTGTCCCAAGATTTAGAGAAAAGACCATTGCTACCACCGAAAGCCCAACAAACAAGACTCCAGAAGCCACTGCTCCGGGTGGGCTTTCCGGGCATGTCACTCTACATGGATCCAGAGAATTTTCTTGAACATAGCTGCCCACGCAGCAGATAAATATAAATATCCCAGGGTTTTTTTGGAGTCAGCTCATGACTTCCAATACAAATAAAGTATTTCATTGGACTCTACGGTCTATTTATAAATTTTATCATACAGTTGCTGGAAGTCAGCAAGTCTATTTCTGTTTCTAGTAAAACAGTACAAGTTAGTTCCATGAAAGCACACGTGAAAGGCTTGTCATTTTCATCTCTTCACAGCATTTTTAGATTACAGGTACAAGAGTTAGATTTCTGCTTAAAACTTCACCAGCTCAAAATCACATCTCTGGAAGCTAAAGTAAGCACGTTCCTCAATTCTGTCAGGTTCAGTGGCATCCTAAGATTAACCAGCTATAGGCTGTGCAGCTTGCCTCTGCTTTATATTCCCCGTGCTCTTAATTATTCACCCATCACAAAAACTAAAGTGGCTGCCACTGAACATGCACACTCTTAAGAGTTTAACGAGGTCCTGACCTAGAAAAGACAAAAGCACGTGAGACATCACCTTTTATACTTCTAAAATGTCCCTTTAAATTCTGAATTCAAACTTCAGCACCTACATACAGAGTTCAAGGATTTCCATACCGCAGATCAACATATGCAGGGAGTCTGGGCCATGCTCAGATCCATTCAGTCTCAACCTTCAGAGTACTCGACAGCAAACTCCTTTCCTGTTCTCCAGCTTGCAGAACAATAAATAGGTTTGTATCATTTCCTTTGCCCCTTCAGATAACAGACTCTTACTGTTTTGGAAATTCATGTAATTTACTCAGCATGCTCATTTGCCACTCTTCCAATGAGCAAAGGGCTGTAATTGGAATAGACTCTCTAAAGCATCAAAAAGCACCAAAAAATAAAGCAGCAGAGTTTAGAGTATGTCTCCAGTGATGTACTGCCTAACAGGGAAGCAGAAGACACCACGGAGTCATGGGAAAATAAGTTGTATCAATGCAGTTATACAGTTTGTCATTCAGACTTTGTTAAATCGCATCACCAATTCTTTTTCTGTTTCCAATTCTTGCACCACCTTTATCAACCACTACTCTTAAAAGGTTAGTCAGAGCTCTTCATCTTCCCAGTCAAGGCCCCAAGCACCACTACGTACCTCAAACTCGCTTCAGAAGTCTTAGACTGCAATGAAGTGAGAAAGTTCAAATGCCAGGGGACTATTAGATCACATACAGTTCAGTGTAAGAAGCACGCACAAAATCGGAAGCACTGAGCTTTTTTCTAGTCCCACCTGAAGGCCACGTGATTTCCTGTATCAAAGCAGAAGTGTCACCAAAAGGTCACTATTCAAGTATTACTTGTAGGACAGGAGGTACAACATGCTGCAGCCGTGTGGCAAGGACAAGTGAGGGCTATCAGGAGGCCAAGCGTTACTCACCTTGCCTTCAGGGCTGGTCAGCTGGACCACCAGGAAGCTAAAGCATATGGAAAATTGGCTCCAGCTGAGATGTGTTAAAAGAAAGCCAACTAATTCTTTATTCCCACTGTAGCTAGACTTCGGTTTGCTATCTGCCATCACATTCAGTCTAGTGCAAAAGAATTCTGCCCAGAGTAGGGGAGTGGGATCCTGAATTTATACTGAAATAAGCTAAGATCCAAACATGTTACACTTAGCCTAAAAAAAGTAAGCGTTTGCTCCAGTCTGTGGGTTTCCAGAACTGTAAGAATCTATGTAGTTTTAACCACCAAACCTGAGCATCTAAGAAGCTTTTATGAGATCTGCAGCACCCCCTCCCCCCAAGGGATATTTAGTACAAAAATTGGAAACTGCAATTTGCATTGCATATCCTGCTAGGCAGGCACCACCCCTAAATTAAATACAGTGGGACTTTAGCCCTGACAGTACAAGGTGTTTCCCTATAACTGCACTGATTAAACAGTTGCAGACACCAGACTTCCAAATCCTTTTTAGCAGACATCACACTGCACAACATAAAGCGGCAGGCAATTGGCCAAAAATGGTTAGCAAAAAGGATTCCTTAAACATCCAGCATCCAAATATAGCCCTAGCTGGTCACATGGGCTGCCATACAGTAAGTGCTCCTCACTTTACCTACCCTTTGATTAAACCGTTTGAGCTAGAAAGCACATACTTAGAATAGCATTTCAGTTTCTAGCCCAATTCCATGAACTGTACATTTTTTCTGTACCTTCCACGTTCAGATTAGCAGAAAGGAAAAGTTGATTTACGTTTCTAGCAAGCCCAAAGGGGATCATTAACTACAAAAGGCTAACAATATATGAGACCTCTAACATGTATGTGTATATGCACACACATTTATGTGTAAGAGCGGCATATCTGCCATATAATGCAGCTGCTGTCAAAGTACTTGCTAACAAACTCTACAGCTCATAACAGATTTTTCATTTTAAATAAATTGCTATACCTTACTCCACCTGACCTCTAGCAATTCCTGTTTTTCAGATTACTCTCATTATGATGAAATCTGATCAGCTGACTATGTCCACCTCACAAGAACTTCACAGCTTAGTTTACACATCAAGAAATTCTGCGAAACTTCTGAGGAGAGCCAGGCTGGCTTCTGTACTGTTGCCAGATTCCAACTTAAACCGAAAAAAGTTGAGTTTGCTCCTTTCTTTCTCAGCCCTGAAAGCCATTGCCCATGTTGAGCACGGTGCAGGTGTTAAATAAGGTTGTATTATAAAACTTTGCAACCGCACTAACACACATGGGTGCCACTTACCCCTCCAAAGCCTCCCCCCTGCACCAGCCAGGATGAAGCCTCGCAGTACTCACGTAAACCTCGTGATTTTTGAAGATGCAGAGGCTTGAATTTAAGTCGTAGCTATTACCCAAGAGAAGTTGGAGGTTCGAGGCTCCTGAAGAGGAAAACAGCTCAGTGCCACAAGGCAAGGCCTGAACACTGAATCAGCACACTTACGTGCTGTGTATTACAACAAGGTTCTATAGCTCAGGTTTTTGCTAAGAGCACAAAGTCTTTCATCCAACTCCAGCCCCTAGTTAAGCTACTACTGTAGTACACAGGCACAGCACAGTTCGGAGCAGCGAGGAGCATATTCACATACCCACCACCGATGCAGCTGCACCGAGCACCAGTTCGTTTCACATTTATGCCGGCAGCCTGGCCGGCCTGACCGTGCTGAAGTAGCCCTCGGGTACCCAGATGTCGTGCTATTTTTACCCTGGAAAAGAAAAAAAAAAACAAACCCAAAAAACAACCCCCAGAACGAACCAACCCAACAAGACTTCAGAGCGGGAGGCCACGACGGCAGAGCTTTATTGCGAGGTGCGGCTGCGGCACCCGGTGGGCCTGGGCCGGCCGCCCCGGCGGGGCGCCCGCAGTGACGTGTCCACCTGAGGCTCCGGGGCCGCCGCCGCCGCCGGAGACAAAGTTCTGTAGTGCACTGACTGCTATCGTACCCAGAGTCGGAGTGTCACAGAACTTTGCTTCCGGAGGCTCCAGTCCTCCTCCGGTACCGGCACCGGGGCCGTCGGCCAGCACAAGTTTCCCTGCCTGGGGAGGGAAGGCGCACACGGTTAGAGGCGGGGAAGGCGGCCCCCTCCTCCCCCCCGGCGGCTCGCCCGCCGCCCGGCCAGGGGCGGAAGGATACAGAGGGTGTTTTTTTTTAATGAATAAACCCCTCGAAAGACCACCACCCCCACCACCCCCCCCCCCACCCCCCCCCCGGGAGCTAACGGGCCGCCCTGCGCTAGTCGCAGCCGAACGGCTGCCCGGAGCGCTGCCGGCTCCCGCTGACAGCCCCGCCGCCGCGGCCCTGAAGCGGCCCCGGCCCCGCCTAGCAGCGCCCGGCATCCCGCCGCGGCCCCGCAGCCCCCCGCGGCGGGGAGCCCAGCGGCGCCCCCCCCCAACACCCCGCCCCGCCCGCCTTCCCCCTCGGTCCCCGCCGCCCGGCGCAACAGGTCCGGTCCGGTCCGCCCCGCCGCGGCGGCGGCCTCGTCTCGTCCGGCCGCGTCCCGTCGGGCGGCAGCGGCCGCTCGCGCCCGCCCCGCCGCGCCGCGCGCCGCTCCATCTTGACTTTTGCCGACGTGGAAATTTTGGGTTCGGGGACGAGCCGCGCTCTTATTGGCCGGCGGCGGGCGGGGTCGGAGGTCACGGCTGCTGTCGCCGCTCCGCGCCAAGCCGCCTCGCAGGCGGCCCCGCCCCGCCGCCCGCCACGCCCGCCCGCCCACCCGAGGGGCGGGGCCGCGCCGCGGGGCCCGGTGGCCGTGGCGGCCGTTGGCGGCGGGGGGAGGGGGCGCTGAGGCGGCTGGCGGGCGCCGGGGAAGGGGCGGCGGCGCCCCGGCGGTGCCTCGGTCCCCGATGCAGCTCGGCCTCGACCTCGGCGTGGGGCGTGGGGCGGGCAGGGGTGCCCGCGAGACCGCTGGGGTGCGGACGCGGCGCCGGTCCTCGGTGCGCCTCGGCGGCGGCGGCGGCTCCGCGGCACTCCCGCCCCGGCCGGCGCGCAGCCACGGCTTGGGGACGGCGAAGCTACGCTCCCGCAGCGGCGGCCGCGCGTAGGCCGGGTCCAGCCCTCGCCCGGGGCGCTCAGCCCCGTCCTCGGCAGGCACCGCCGGCGACACCTGCGAGGCCGCGGCGGCAGGCAGGCTCCGGGCGCGCCTCCCGAGGCCCCGGCGGCGGGAGCTCGGTGCCAGCCGGCGGCGGAGGTGCCGGCCCTGCGCGCTGGCGGGGCTGGGGGCGGGCGCTCTGCCGGCCCCGCGCTCCGCTCCCGCAGTCCCTTCGGGGGGCCCGGTGTGCCCCGGGAGGGCAGCCCGGCCTGCGGCAGGTGCGAGCATGCGGGCGCCGCGATGTGGCTCATTCCCGCTTCAAATCGGAAGGACCTTGGGAAGAACGTGACAGCTTTTCCTGAGGAGCCTGTCCCCGCTCCCCGAGAGGAAGGCCGGGGGATCCGTTTCTCTCTGGAGAAACGGCCGGGAGGTCCGTTTCTCCGTCTGGAGAGGGTGTTTCCCGCTCTCCTCTCCAGAAGGTGTCGAGGCTTGGCTAGTTCCATGTGGATCTCAAAATACGCTGTAGTACAAACCCAACTAAATAAAGCTTAAAACCAGTAATTTCTGCAACTTTCTATCTCTTGCACTGAATTACAGTCATTAAAGTTAAACGTATCTCGCTGCTTAGCTTGTTCCCTGGGCTCAGACGGAGCAGCTAACGCAGCTGACAGCTTGAAGAGCTGATGCAGGATTAAGCCTGTAGCCATGTAGGCCTCAGCCGGGAAAATGCTGCTGTGCTTGAGGCACTGCTTGAGCAGTCCCAGAGGAGCCATCAGTCTATACGAGCTACGTGTGGCTGAACGTGACGTGCCTCCTCGTGTGGGCCCTGTCCCGCTCTGGCATTGCCGCACGGGTGAACTCCAGCGCTGGTGTGGTCCGTGTTGCAGGATCACAGTGATCTATGCTAGTCCAAACCTGTGGCTGTCATTTTGGTATCTGAAAAGGAAATAAATTGAAAAACACTTTGAAATATTTTTTTTTTAGTTCACATATATATTTTTTTTTCCAATTTAATGACTTTCAATTCCGACTTTAAAACCTAGTGTTTGGGGAAGGAGCACCTCAGAAGAATCTCTTACCTTTAAATACTTACATTTTGTCTCCTCTTGTTTAGCCTCTTCTTTAGCTTCTTTGTCTGCAGAATCAGAAATGGCAAGTCTTCCCTGAGCCTCTCTGCTCTGTTTACAAAGCATGTACCCCCCTCGCTGTCTGCACCTTCCCTGCGCCGTTCGGTTTGCAGCCCCGTTCCGTTTTGCTGCAGTTCCCCATGTGTGGTATTATTTCCCATCTTGCTCTTCCCACTGTAGTCCTGCTCCCTCAGCATACACCCCATCTTCCAGGCCACGGAGCTGGCCTCAGCTATGCCATTGCCACTTGGCTGTGTGTACAGGAATACCGATTTTACAGTGTGTACGCGCTGTAAAAAAATCAATGTTTCAGTAGATTGAGCAGAGCGTGCAGCAGTGTAATGGAGCACAGCCTGCTAATGTAACATGCAGGGGTCCTCATTCAGAGATTGAGGTCAGTCAGAAAATGGAAATGTGTTTTCTTATTTTATTGTCTGTTTCAGATTTAATATAGGTGTTTATGTTCTAGTGTTTAACTTACATCAGGGCACACAGTTACTTTAAAGTCATAGCCAACAGAATGTCACATATCGCAGGCAACTTACACAAAAAAGCATGCCTCAGGCATACAGTCCATTATTTAGAGCTTAATAAACCCCCTCTTTCCCTTATCCATCATATGTCTATCAAACAGCAGTTGGGAGGAAAGAATAATTTTTGTTTCTGCAAATAAAAACTCATTTTCTGTTTGGTGCGAACTTGAGTTCTCATTATGTAATGAAACATGCAGTGCTTTAATGAACTCCGATATAGCAGTACATATCAATGAGTATCATAAAATAAGTGTAAGTCAAAAGCATGAGGGAGGAGAAATAACCAATGTGTGGCACAAAACCAGAGTAAAAACTCCCATTGATTTTAATGGACCTGGGACTTCAGCCAGAATGCTCTCCATGATACATTATCTGCTTTTTAAACGGTTGCATCATGCCTTAAAATTTAGCAAAAGTGCTTCTTGAAATGATATATGAAGCCACTACATTCTCAGGCTCAGAGTCAAGATTAGCGTAAGCTAACTATTGTTTCACAGCTCTGGAGAGGCTTGATGCAGCTTTATCTTTACTTAATAATTTTATCTTCTGGTTTTGTTGGAGGCCAACATCTGCCAAAAACTCTCGCTATAGCAGTGAGTACAGACCTATACAATGGGCAGAGGAGTGAGTATTGTGTTTGTGAATGTTACGATGCTTTGTCCTGAATAACATGCATTTAGAAATGCTGTGGGGGCTCTCATGTTCAGTAAAAAGCAAAGGTACTTATTTCTGTCACTCGCCTTACTAGCTGGAGACTTTGATTTGGCAGTTGTGGCTGGGGAGGCATGCAGGACTGGAGCAGTAATGTCTTCTTCCAGTTACAGCTCTGGTTTAGGACATGACTCATGGAGAAGGCTTCCAAATGTAAAATACCGCTACCTACAGTGTGTACTATACTGGGATTTCTCAAAAGTCAGTTGATTTTCTTCAGTCACAGTCACTGAACACTGATTTCCAATGCGCTTGTATGTTTCACTGTTTTGAAGAAGTATTTATTTTAGTTTTACCACTTGCTGGGAACCCATGAACTTACCACTCTTAAAAGCATACCTCCAGACATGTGATAAGTCCTAATGTATTTTAGGCATAGTTTGAAAAATAGTAGTGTAATAACATAGAATGTAAAATATATTGAAAACACTATGGTATACTCTTATTTAATTCTATAATGTTTTCCGGAGTATGCTAAATTGCAATAAAAGTATTATTCCAATTTAAATTATAAAGTGAAACTCATAGCTGAAGATTGAGGAATAATAATTAGGCTTGCATTTTACTTTTAAGAACCCATCTGCTTTGGCAGCATGCTTCCAACTGAGAAGGTTCAAGAACATGGTTACTATGCAAGACAGGCAAAAGCACATGATACAGAGGACCAAGCTGTGACTTTTTGTGAAATAAGCATGAACAGTATTTCACAGAATGGTAGCCTTAACTTAAAAGAAAAAAAAAAAAAGAAAAAGGGGGGGGGAGAGTTTTATGATAGAATATAGAAATCACTTTTCTGAACAAACTACTCTGCTTTCCAAGGGTCCTTCTCTGCCAACTTTATGAAATAGTATTTTTGTTTGTTTTGATTGGGGTTTTTTTTCTATTTTGAAACAATTTATACATTATAAGATCTAATATTTAAATCTAATTTGAAACTGGAGTTATGCAGGATGGAAAATTAATTGTCTCATTAGTTGGAGAACTTTTATGGTATTCATACAATAAGGAAAGATTCAGTCATAAGCATCAATCAGTATTATAGAATGTTTTAAAACAAATGTAAACAATTTATATTATGAAAATTTGTAGCACTACTTACTGATTAAAAAAAGATACATATAAACTCAATGGCATATAATTCTAATTCTTAGTTGGTTATTATCTGAGATTGCTCTTGATTAAATATGATTTGTGTTATATCTATGTAATTCTGTACTTCATTACTATAATAAATATGCATTATAACTGCATTATAATGTCCTAATTGTGAAATTGCCATTGAGTAAGTTAAGGTTGGGAGACTGTAATGCACGATTTTGCCAAACTGTTATACTGCCTAGTGCTTAAATTTCCTTGCATCTTAGAGTCATAAAATTAATTGCTAAAGTTAATAAATAATGATAGATAGCCTAAGCAAGTCAGTGGTAAGTCAGAAAAGAATCCAGCTTTTCCAGGTTCCCACTGTCTCTTTAAAAAGCAGACAAAGCTGATGCCTCTTTCTGTAATTGTAGAGGTAAGTGACTGATACAAATATAATTTTGGTAGAATTATGAACATCACAAAATAAGGCAAAATCAAGTGTCAAATCAAAACTTCAGGATGCAGGGACACAATGTAACAAACTGTCATTTGAATCCAGTGGAAAACTTTCTATTGACTTTAATAAAATTTTTATCAATTCATAATGTGCTGTCATCAAGTGTATGAATAGCTCCATGAGTTAAGTAACTAATGCTCATAACATCTTATAATTTAGAAATTTGCAGAATCAACCCCTAAATGTCTCCTAAAAAACCCACAAAGATTCAAGACTCCATATAAGTTATAGATCCCCAAACAGAATGACTTTGTCATCTGCATTTTTAAAAAGATATGAATGGATCTGCAAGCGATCACTGCTGGGTTAGTGTAACAGTATCTGCAAAAAATTAGTGTTTTGGAAAACAATAGAAATTTCAAAATGTGCTTTTGTTGTGCATTAAAATGAAGTTAGGACCTTCCTGAGAAAGTGCCAGAACAGGCATAAAAAGACAGAACCCAGTGAGAATGCTGCCTTTTATCCTGTCTGAAGCTGTTCGGCTTTGCATCGCTGGCCCAGGACGAGACGAACATGCTGAATCAATGGGATTTGAACCTCTCTTGCCCATATCCTCCGGGGAAAGCCTGAGCATTGAGCAGCCATCTATTTTGAGGAAAAGAAGGGAAAGTTTGTCTTTCACTTTTTTTGTCCAGAAATTCACTTCTGAATTTGAGAAGCCTTCTTACTGGAACAAATACTTTCCCACAAAAAGGTTCCGTTTCAGCAAGTCAGCATTTTTGGATACAAACAAATATGTTGTGGGAAAATTCCCACCAAGCTTTACTTCGGAGTCCTTCAGAAAAAATCATGCAAGGGAGAATTATTGGAATGGCGTTTACAAAGGGATACAGATATGATATGATACAGAGTCCAAATAAAGTGACATGGTGGTATCTAGGACAAAGACTTGAAGGAATTTAACCTTTCATTTTTAGGGCAGTAGAAATCCCTGATACAAGAAAATCAGCCAGAGATAAACAAACAACCAAATTCTGTACTTCATTACTATATGAACTATAGTCCATATATACCACATAGTCCATATATACCACAAGCCATGATTTAATAAGTTTATAATAACTTTGATGGAGATTGTGCTGAAGCTTGTCGGCAGACTCTGCAGGACCAGGACTGGGATTGACGTAACAGGCCCAACTTTCTTGAAGGATGTGTCCTAGAAATGGAAACTAAGGGTCATGCTGCTCAAACTGGTGAACAGCTACTTATGTAAGTAGTCTCACTGCATTCAAACCTGGCCTAGAAAGGCACTTAGCAATCTCCTGGCTGCAGCAATGTGAAAAGAAGGCAAAAAAAATAGAGTAAGAGCTATGCAGGCTGCAGTCAAACGCTTCTTACAGAAACGGCCGGGGTAGTTACGAGTCACCTATTTCTTCCATCTGTCCTGCACTGGCAGTTCCAAATAAACCAGTTGCTTTCACAGTGATGGAGAGAAGCACTTGCATAGACCATCCCTGTGGTGAAAGCTGTAGAGCCTTACACCAACACCGCCGTTTCTCCAGTGGGCAAGTGTCTGTGGCCTCAGTATTTGCTTGTAACTTTTTCTCAAGCCCAGCAAATCAAAACTGGTGACCTTCAAGGCTGAGGGGAAGAATTAATGTGGCAAAACTTAATGAATAAATGTCAGTAATGCAACTGGCAACTGCAGACTAGCTAAGAGTGCAAAGAACACTAAAAAAAGTCACCCGCTCCTCCCCACACACACATTTTCTTTGGGCCTTTTTAATAAAGAGGCAAAAGTGGTGTCATTTGCAGATACTAGTCTTGTAGGGAAATTTAGTAAGCATTTGGGAAAGGAAAACTCTTCTTACATACTGAATAATGGAAGAAGATAGAAGGTGGTGGAAAAAACATGTGTGACAGTCATGTTGTGTGACAGTTTTTCTTACCCTCCTCCAAACCATTTGCTTGACAAATCCCTTCTTTTTTTATTTTATTTTTTCTTACTGTTTAGGGTGTTATAGGCAGCTCATCCCTCAAGGCACAAGCACAAATACTAATTAAAACTTACTTGCTAAGTATCCAAAGCAATAGAATCCTAGGTAGTAAGTACTATTTACAGATATTTTAAAAAATAACATTTGACTTAGAAATATGCAGTGAACACTTACTTGATAAAAATCAGAACAACTCTACCACGTAGTTTCATTTCTATTATCTACATCAAAGCATGAATTTGGGGAAGATATGGTTAATCAAGGTAAAAAACCTGAATCTCTAGTAAACACTACATCACAAATCGTGAAACATTCCTATGACACAGAATCACTTGATTACGAATGACCTGGTCTAATGGAAAGGCTTAGGTAGCTCAGGGATGGGAGATCTGCTACGCTTCCCCGTGAATCCCGGAGCTGTGGGCTTTTCTGTGTCATTCCAGTTCTAGCTCCCTCGGAGACTCGCTGTGATGAACACTCAGCAGCTTCGGTATTAATCCAGGAAGCAGCCTGGCTACTCCAGAAGGTACCCAGCTCCATCATCATACTTCAAACATCAGCTTCTGTCTCAGAGGTAACAGGCTGGGTATGATGACTCGGAATTCCACTGAAATAAGCATCATACACCCAGCCTTCGGAGGCCACCTGTATCTCCTTCAGAACACCATGGCTTTCCGTAGCAGCCTTTAAAGAGGAAGTGCACTCATCACACCTCCTGGGAATTTCTGAAGAATAGAGTTCAAAAGTTTCTGCTTCCACTATTTTCTTATTCTAAAGAAGAAAAAGTATCTTCGTCCTGTCCAAATCTTGAAGAGATGAAACAAAGTTTAGCACCTGAGTTTCAGAACAATCACTTGGACTTTCACTTCTGCTCAGGTCTGATTTATGGCTTTCACCTTGCAGGACACATAATTCAAATCGCCATCTGCTAGGTCCGCAGGAAGAATCTTCAGGCCAAACCATTATGGCAACTCATTACTCCTCTGGCTTTCTCCACAAGGAAACATCAGCGAATGCCAACATTTTGCAACTGCAAAGGGAAATGGATATTCACATCTACTATTGCTTTCATAATTGGTTGAACAGGGAAAAAACAATCTTACCAGGAAATCCTCGCAAGTCTGAACTACATCTATCGGCCTTGTTTGCTTGCCAGTTCTTCTGATGAACCACAGGAAATTCGTTCCAACTCCAGCACAGATTGTTCAGAGGAGACAAGATAGGCTCATTAGCACTGTAACCTACAGGCACTAGGCATACACACAAAACGTTCAGCCTTTGGATGGGGTAGTGCAGATGCAACTAAATGGGCTTGCCTGACGCCATTGTATTACGTATTCTTATTTATGTTGATCGTATAACACTGGCTGTGGCTCCTTATCAATGCACATGCCACCTCAGTAGAGCAGGCTATTAGAACCCAAGCTCAGGTGCCTGAGAAACCTGGATAGTGCAGGTTCCCCTGCATGCAACTTCCCAAAGAACTGTATTTCTTTTGTGCTGGAGGGTAAATAACTCTTCAGTAAAAACATTAATTGCTGCAGTGATCAGTTATTAATAGAGTCACTTGAAAGGGCAGTGGAATTGCTGCACAAGGCTTCCTAGGCATAGTAAGCCACAATTATGTATATAAAAAAAGTATGTCTTTTTTTGAAAACGGTATGATTTTGTCAAAGCTAGATGTACAAGACACCATAACATGAATTTAAATAAATTATTGGAATAACTGAAGAGTATATGTAAAATAAAACAGCTCAGAAAGTAAATGAGGTATATTCCACAGGTCTGAAGGTTTCTGTTCTCTCCAGCTAAATTCCTTATCATTAAATGGAAAATTTACCCAGATGTATGTTTGTTGTCCATAAAACTTTTAGCAAATTTATATATGCCCCACTCAGCTGCTTTCAAATAAAGGCATTAGAAGCTAACTAAAAGTTGTGGGGTTTTTTTCTCATTAAAATCCCCAGGAAGATTTCTGTTAACTTTACCAGCTGAAGGGGGAAAACTTTATAAAGTTCCCTTTTGAAACAGATTGCCTGGAATCCTATACTGTAAAAAAAAAAATGTTGCTCTGCAGATCCCACCACAGCACTCTCCAAAGTTTATGAGTTTAGGAATAGCCTGTCAAAATTCTGAAACATATGGGGGTCCTAATCATGAGCAGCCTGTTCCAGCTAGAATCGTATTTCCTACATTGCAGGACAGCAGTGGGAAAAGTGCTTCATTTGCACCTCACAGAAATGTGCTTTTCCTCCCCGATTTCTCAGCCAAATGCAATAGGACACTTCCTCTGGCCCTCAGCCACGGCCCTCAGCAAGGGCTGATGGAGAAGAGCAAGAAGCAAAGCCAGGACTAGCAAAGAGCTATTGATTTGTGAATGAAAGAGAACATTTTCTGAAATGAAAAAATCAGCTAGTCACAATAACTCTAGGACAAATCTAACTTTGGTGACTACAAGTGAAAAGGACGGGCAACTTAAACTGACACTGATCTTGCCAGCATTCCAAGGGTAATATTTTCATTATGATAAAATATTCTTTAACAATCTCTCTGGTGAATTGGGCACAAACATGCTTTTCTCCTGCATTGGTACCGCCTATCTTCCTGTTACACGTATTTTTATACTATTAAAAAAATATTTGTTTAGGCAATGCAAACAACCCCCCCCATGTGTTTATGTTTCTTTGCCATTTATGTTATAATGTAGTGTGAGAGCAGTGAGACAGCTGAGAATTCTGTCTCAAACCATTTTTCTTGTCTTTTTTTCAGTCTCCGCTCAGCAAAGCAATTATAAACATTTCCCAAAATGTTAATAAGCATGTAGGACCTGGTTGCAAGTGCTACAGCACCCCTTCCCAACAAACACACAGGCAGAGGAGCATAAATACATACATACATAGATACAAACAAGCTTATGTAGGTGGACAGACAAATATGTTTTGTTCACAGAAATATTTTTCTGTATAATAATATGGAATAATCAACACAAAATTGCATATATATATATATATATGTATATGTAACTTCTTTAGACGTTTTTAAACTTTGGTTCCCAAAAGTCAACAGGTGAAAAGATGAGATTTACAAATAACCCCTGTGGATTCTCATCCTGCATAGATTTCCATGGTTTTCTTTGCCCATCTTAATCAGGCAATAATTCGTCTCATTAACATTCTTTCTAGTGGGGAAATAGTTTGTGTCCCTTTCAACACTGCTCCAACAATATATAGTAGTATTACATGACAAAATGTATTGGTAGCAGTCATATGGCTACTAGTTGTTATTTTAAAGCATCGACAGTGCATTCACTGGCTGCATAAAAGACAGAGCCTCTGACTGAAGTCCTGTAGAATCTCTGTGAAGATTTATATGATTTTTTCCTGCAGCTTATGATGTGGCAGAATGACCAGTTTATGATGTGGGTGGAACTTTGTTCAACACATGAAAATGCCTCCGCTCTCCAGATTATGTTCTCCTGTGATAGACAGTAACGCTTTCTGCCCTCCATATGGCCACCATGTGCCAGCAGACACCCAATTGGTATGTGGGTTAAATGTAAAATAACCACCAGAGCCCCTGAGCCAATAATTACAAAGCTCCTTTTGATATGGTTAGTGTGTCATTATCTGTACTGTGCAATAATAAAACAGCTCATGTTGTCCCTCTCTTCTCCTTCGGTAGCTGGGGAGCTTAGTGCAAAACTACCACACACAATTGATGTTCATGAAATGCTTTTAGGAACTGTCATAGCAGCAGCAAAAAGCACACCAAGTTCCCAGTTCTAATTAGATGTTAGCTTGAATAGAATGCTGGAGGGGAAAAACCCAGGCTTACTCTGTGCATTCACTGAAGGCGTACAGCTTGCATCCTGCTCTGAGTTGCCCATCTCTCTGGGCTAGATCAGGGCTTCTCTGATGTTTAAGTCCCTCTGTCCATTTAAAGCCTAAATTCTCAAATTTTAGCACTCAGTACTTGTGCCTACAAGGAACACATGGCTCTGTAAACAGAGCTAGTTTCCCACTTCTAGCCAGGTGCACTTTAAGGCTTGGATGTGAGGTATTTTACAATTTTGGCCTTGCCACAAGTATTTAAAAAACTAGTCCTTGTGCTTTTACCCAACATCTGAGATAGACTGAGATCAAGAAGCTAATGGTTTCTGGACATGCCTAGCTAAAGGCTTACAGACAGGTAATTCTTAGTAAAGAGTTCATGACTATTGCTTTGCTTTGGTGCAATAGTTCCCAAGATTTTTACAAGTTTTTTTTGTAGACTTCAGATTTTTGAGAAGGTGAATTTGGTGGGAGGGTTTTGTTGAACAGGGAGTGCTTATACTGGCTTTTCTCTTACACCTGGTAAATTTGGATTATTACTGGTTATAGTTCATAATGGTATTTTCTGTGGGATTATGACTGACCTCCTGTGTTAAATGAAAACAAATAGGACTTCTCACTCATTTGTCTTCTGAACATGTAGTTCAGAACATTCTAGCTGTCTGGTCCAGGATGGGCTTCCTACTCATCTCCTTGCAACATCTATAAAGCAATAGATGAGCACAGATCTGTCTTTATCTGAAAATGCACAAACATTCCAAATAATTAGGAACGGAGAAATTGGTATACTTATAAAATCCATTTAGAAAGTAACCCACACAAACCACAAACAGGCTTTTCAGTTTTGTTGCCTATTTGTCATTTGTAACAACTGGCAGGACTTCTGATGAGCTTTATAATCTTCCTCCTTATAGTGAACAAATTATATTATGATGTTATTAATTATAGTGTATTAATTATTAATTACAGTGAATTAAATAATAAAGAAAAGTATGCCTAGGGTATACAAAGGAAAGCTTTGTGTATATATAAATGTGGACAGGGACAGGGCACCAAGGGATCTGCTGTTAATGCTCTGTAATGGGTCATCATTATTTCGATGCTTTTGGTGTTACTCTCTGATCGAGGACTGACACCTGAGGCAAGTGAAAGACACCTTGGTGGCAGCTTCTGCAGCTGTGATTTCCCACCTAGGCTGCATATTGCCTGCTCTGTGAAACCAGCAACGTGAGCCTTCATTGAGAACCATGTCACACATCACGAGAGGCTGCAGCTCCTTCTCACGTTTTGTACGAACGATTTCAGCTCAGCTTTAATCTTTATTAAGACTGTCAGGAAACACACAGGCAAAAAAAAATCTTTCTGATTTACATTGGTAATTTGCACTTAATTGCAGTTGTATTTGTGACTAAAATGCTAGCCATATTATTTCTATCCTTTTCTTTTTGTTTTTCCCAATCTGTTATAAACTAGTCATTGGTTTCCTGACCCAGACAGCTCCCACGGGTATCAAACACCCTCTAAGTATTCGATTTTTGCACTGGCTTTCTGATTTGGCTGACAGACATGCAAAATCACACACAGGCAAACTGCTCCAAACCAGGCTGGCAGAGACTGAAAGCTGTTACTATCTGGAGTCTGTCCAGACGTAGATGGGAATTACAGTAATTTTGGAGTCTCAGTCAAGTTCCTGGCTGACCAGTATCTACATCACAAAGCCACCACTATACCCTTTGCTTGGCAGTAATTAGTATTTTCTTAACAATCTCCATAGGGAAACTGTTAGCAAAAAGCACAAGAAAGACCAGGAGACAGAGTGATATGGCAAACAGCTGAATATCCAAAATAGCTATAGGCAAATATCAGTAAAATGTTGAATAAACAGGAAAACTCAGTCTTCATATGCATGAAACCATGACATAATATGTGCCATGAAGTCCTGATGGGGCAAATCTGGGACCTGGAACAGGGACATAGACACAACTTTTTCCAGAAGAATAGACAGGACATGGCATTTAGACACGTACGCTTGCTGTCCGCTTCAGGGAGAGCTAAGAAGATGGTGTCTTGACTGCCTTTGGGTGGAAATGAGGAAAGAAAAGAAGGAGATGGATGTCTTGTAGGTCTTTTGGAGAAGACTAGATCATGAGAAAGAAGAAATACATGAGGCTTTTTTCACTTGAGCAACTCACGGAGATGTTCAGGAGCGGGCCTTGCCCCTGCAAGGCACTTCCAATAGCACACTAGCTATTGGACTGTATTTTATATATATATAGTCCAATATATGTATTGGACTATAATAACACAAAAGCTACAGAGAAAGATAACAGGCAGTTGTCAGGGTCTTGGAATATACTGTGGACAGGTTTTTCCTCAAAAGGCGGGGGATGAGGAAGGATGGTATTTGGGGACACAGATAGACTGGATTTGATTCAGCTAATAATGAGGGGTTTCTTGAGAAGGTGGAAGGCAGTCTGGGGGAAAGCAATTACGAAGTGACAGACCGCTATTTTTGAAAAAGCCTCACTATTAAGGATGAAATACAAAAGAACAGGTTTCTAAGAATTCGTAAGCTGGGGTGGAGGCCTCTTGAGAAGGTAATTGAAAGGATAAAGGAGTAGGAGACCACTGGCAGATACTGAAAAAATACATATTAAAGGTTCTACAATAAGCTCTTCAGGTACAAAGGAAAGAGAAAGCACAACTGCAGGTTGAGGTGGTACTCTAAGGCATTCTTTAGGCACGTGGAAATCAAAGCCTCATAGAAATCCTGGAAAACCAGGACACCTCTCCTGTATAAAGGCTGTATCTTTATTTTAGCGAGAGTTCTGGCATGGCCCCTTATGACATTCTTACAAACCATCTGGACACTAACTGAAAATTTTACCTGGTTAAGTGCAGGAAAAATTGCTGTCTAAAAGAGCATACACAAAAATTGCAGACACTCAGTTACGGGACAAACACACTGGTTAATTTAAATGAGATCTCCTTGGAAGATCTTCTGTATGGTTTCTGCTTGATTTGCATGATATGGGTGGTGGAACAGGGAATACACCTATAACGTTTGCAGATGACAATGAGGAATAGGGAGGGGAGACCTTTCCAGGTGCTTCAGAAACCAGGATCTGAATTCAAAATAGTTTTCACTCCAAATGAAACAAATGAGACAGAGTTCAGTAAAAACATATCTAAAGCATTACACTTGGCAAGGGGAAATCTAGTGAACATTTATAAATAAATGCAATATTTTCAGAAGTACTGCAGAAAAAAAAGAAACTTGAAGTTATGGTAGATTTCAAACTCAATTAATTAATAACATGGTGCTGTTACAAAAAATGTAAGTCTTACTTTGGAAATGAACTCAGAGCTAGATCATGTGTAAAAAGAGGGGGTTAGGAAGTTTCAGCAGAGGTCCTGTTCCCAGCTCCAGGCATACTTATAAAGACAGGCAAATGAGCGAGAATCCAGAAGGAATCTATAATAGCGATAAGAATGTTTGAAGAAAGGTGGCAGAGACTGAGCTGCCTTCTTCCAGAGAGGAATGACAAGGGGCATGACAGCAGGCTTCCAGTGTGCAAGTTTGTCGCAAAGAAGGTGGTGGTCCGTTGGCAGTTGGTAGGACAAAAAGAAATTCGTTTCAAAGCAGATTTGGATCTGATAGTGAGGACAAAACCCTACCTATGAATCCGCTTGGTGAACTCATTAATAAGGGCTATGGAGTCTTCCCTCCCTGGAAAAGGATTGCATTTTGAACGTGTATGGCAGAGGGAAGTCTACAAGAAAACAATCTAATGTAAACCAAATTTTCTTTCAGGTCCACCGTCCCAGCCCGTCTTCCCCTGACAAATGGAAGCATTACTGGTAGCCTGCTTCACATGTTTACATAGCACTATAATTACCATTACCTGCAGACTCACTGGGTTCTGATTTGTCCTCCACTGAATGATTGGTATCCTAGTAACACTTTCTTTGATTATTTTTTTTTAATATGTTATTTTTATCTTTGCATCATTTGTCAAACTGCACACAGTAGCAAAGGCTGAGGACCTTTCATGCCGTGTAGTCTGTGCCCTAACATGACAGACAGCCTTCGTTATGCTCCTCAGGAGCTCTTGGATCATACAGCTTGTTACGCCAGTTCAGAGCAGTCACTTCAGCCAGCTTTCCTTCTCTGCAGTGACTATTGCCTTCACAGTATCCCCTTAATGAACAAAGAAAACAGAAACAAGGAAGATCCCTTCAGATCAATTTTGCTCCCTTTCCAAATCAATTTTGCTCCCTCGCCCTGTACTCATTACAATTTGGCCAGCACAAACAATATGGGTCTTAATTAGAAAACGATCATTAGACAAAGAGCATGGTGATTTCTCCCCCCACCCCCCATGGTATAGCAAAAGCTACCATTTCCAAGGTCTGTGACTCCCTAACCCACCTTTGTCTTCAGGAAAGAGGAACACTGATCCTGCAGCATCCCTAAATCCCCTCCAAATACCACTTTGTAGAAGTTCTTATGTTAAGAATTTGCTGCCTGGAGCTTTGGCTTGGGAGGTTGCCCCCAGGACTGTCACATGTCCTTGGATAGAGGCCAGTGACTATACCAGCTACCGTTACCACTTAATTGTGGTGATTGATATCTTCTCTATTAATAGGCTGCATGGGAGTTAAGTTCAGTTGAAATCTGTCCCTGGCTGAAGGGGAAGGTGGCTACAGGAGTGCAGGAATTACTGGAATGTGAGGTGACAGCCAAGATTTACCAGACGAAACAAGATGCAAGACGAGTGGAACTGCTCAAGCCGTTATCTTTGCTGTGTTTCCCAGCTCCTACCTTCCCTTGTGGATGGTCAAGGTTGTTTTATGTCCCCCAAAAGCATTCTGCTACCCCATCTTCCCATTTTTACCTGAGTCATAACATCACTGCATGGCTAAGGAAATCAAGCAGTGAGGTCTGCAGGCTGGACCTTGAGTGCAAGCGTCATGGAGGAGGAGTGGAACGACTCTCTTGTCGCTAGCTGACTATGGAGCCGGACGCTCGCCTGCAGTTTCTGCTCGTCTTCACCTACCTTAAGCAAGCTGTAGCCTGTATCATTTCCTAGGGAAGGTCTTATTGCTTCAGCACCAGATCTGCTTCCCTGCTACTTCTCCCAGGCATGACGAGACAAATCCAGGATCTTCACTGACTGCCATGAGTGAACGGACTAGTACGTACAGTTATCTTTGTCCTTTCTTGAGGTCTCTCACAAACATGAGCTGGAGAGAAAGCCTGCTTACAGCCTGTGCTCTCTGTGGTGGTACCGTTAACCTGTCCTGAGCTCAGCTGGTCTACCTCAATATCTTCCATCGGATTTTGATTAGTACAGAATCTCCAGAATTAAATTCTGGCCATACCCTGGGCTAGAGGTTCATGGCTCCTTGAAAGTCACAGAAGTGAGAACGGCTGTTAGACCAAGCATGTCCGATGAGTATGCTGCGGAGCCACTGACAACTGCGTCATTAAAAGCACATGTTTCCTAGGTTATAGATAGAGCTAGTTTCTGCCTATGTAAGTTCCTTAATTATAGGTGGTTTGAAGAGATGTTTAGGACCAACACTATTAATACATGGATAAATTATAACCTGTTGTATGAATGTCTAACCACAAACAGCGTTGCCCAAAATATCGAGGCAATTCCTCTTTTCTGTGGATAACATCAAAACAGGAATTAAAATGTGATGGAAAAGACACAAGTTTCAGTCATGAATACTGCCACATTACAGAGATCTCATATTTGTTGCTTGATACTGTATCTCAAGTAAGACACTGAAAGTAGACTCTCCAGACTTTTCCAGGAGTCATCTCTGTTGTGCTGTCTCTGAAGTTTTCTACCATTTCGTGTAGCAGCATGTTAACAGAGATTGAGCACTGGCACTTACACTACCTCCACTTTAAATGCATTCTTTTTTAATACAGGACTAAATAAGTGTGAGTGCAAGACAGACATCAACAAAAGACTTGAAAGAAATTGAAGCTATACAGATAGATGGCAAAGAAAGAACAAAGAGTGGGGAAAAAATAATCTTATCCTGCCCACATTGTGTCTTATAAACTGAATTTCTGTTTGCTACCTCAGCAAAACTTCTGAGTGGCTATATCATTATCCGTGTCATCATTATTCATTTGTCTGCAGCATAACCATGGTGAATAATGGCAGCACCAGAAGAAAAATGCCATTAAAGTCAGTAGTCTCATTGTACACTTATTTAGCTGTTCTACACAAAAGATAAGATAGTCCCTGCTCAAAAAGCTGTGTTCCTGCTTTGCAGACAGTAATAAAACCACACAAAATCACAAAAGGGATTGCAGTCTCAAAACTTCAGTAGCAGACCCCTAAAACTGGTTCAGTGCAGTGAACTGGGTTACCTGTTAACGTACTCCCCAGCTGGGATCCTGCACATGGTGCTTGGAAACATCCAACCTCAGGGCTGATACATCCCAGTACAGCTGCCATCGTGCTCCTATCCACAACTACTTTGCTGAATCAGAAGAGGAGGGTAAAGAAAACAAAGCAAAACAGAAGCTATAAAATTAACTTTACAGAGCCCCTGAGAATGCCCTGCCTCTACTGTAGTAAAAAAAAACAACAACAAAACAAACAAAAAAAAGCCAAAAAACCCCCCACCTTGTCCTTAGCTTAGAAAATGAAAACAAAATGGGAGAGTGTGATAGTGCTGTTGTGGTACAGGAAAATGACTTGCTCTTATAAATGTGCTGCACCAGGTTATTATGCTTAGTTAATTTATCTTTTACTTTGCTGTAGGTAAGGACACTTGCTTATTTCTTTTTTGTTTTCTTGTGGGTTTTTTTTTCATCAGAAAATAGTCATCCACTTTATCAAATTGTAGAATATGAAAGCCAGATGCCTCACATATTCTTTTGACTGTGTTTCCCTGCACTTAAACATTATCATTTTTATTTAATCAAGACAAGAACATTTCCTAATCTTTCTTTTGGCCCCTAAACAAAGACAAAGTTTGGCTCAAACGATAGAGGATTTATCAATTGTTAGAGCCACATAATCAATAATTTTCAAAGGGAAGATGTTGGTGTCTGGACACTTGCCAAGCACTGCTCTCTGGGAAGGAGGAAGTTTGTAGAAGTCTTTGAGGGGTGGAGTGCACATCTGTCTTTGCACTAAGGACAACTGGTGAATAATAATTCAAACCAATATTTTTATTTTGTCATCAGTATTTAAAGAAAAAAGTCTGCTTAGGGTGGAATTGTGATCCTTGTCACACCAGTGGTGAAACTCCTGTCAGCTTCATTTGGATCAGGGCTTCACCCGCGGTGTATCACAAGAATGAATTACCTCTTAATCTGCTGTTTCCTGCAAGCTGCTTAGACAAAACGATTCAGTTAATTATAATTTTTTGATAATAATTAATTTTGATAATGAGTAATAATTATTCAGTTAATGTGTATTCTTAACATAGGGATATCAGAGACTGAAGCCTGCAATGGGAGAATGAAAACAGGAGAGAAACTTGACTTCCAATTAGATGTAAGAAAAGTCATGAATGAAATAATCTTACTGAATGGTGATACTACTGCTGATGCCTGTGTGACTTACTTTCAACAGAAGAAGCAACAGAAAAATTGCAAACAAGCAAAGCCCAAGTACTTTCCACTTCAAGTGCAGCTGTGGGTTATGGTACAATGATCCCGATTATCTCTAGTATTCCAAAGGCAAAGTGTACTTAGAGTCTGGTGCAAGTTTTGCTTTTACTGAGTTACACCTGGAGTCTAGTGTCTGCAAAGCTGTAGCCGAGAAAGGAACCAAAGGTGCAAAAATATATCCTGTTCCCAGTTCTTTGTTAACTGTGCAGTTTAATCTGATTACAGGAGGGTGAAAATGTTTACATGACGTGGCATCATGAGAGGAGACATAATTTACACTAGCAGAGGCATTCCCTGACACTAAATAGCTATGTGCATTTTGATCCTGGGCACCACCAAGGGAGAGACATGACTGTCTAAAAAGGAGGCTGAAAGGGGTAATGGGGTTAGCTGAACTTGAATTCCCAGAAAAATCTTGGAACTATTTGTAAGCAGCTTGAATAAAACAGTGAGATAAATAATGCCTGACACTGATTTGTTAAGGACAAATTGCACTAAAGCAGTTACATTTTTTGAATAGGTAGTAGACCGTGTGAATAGGGCGAAAGAATAGCTGCCGTATGTCGTGACTTTAGTAAAACTTTGGACATTTTTAAAATGGGCAAGCTAAGTAAATATAAAGAAATGAACTTGCCAAAGAGTAGGGACACAACTGGACAGAAAACTACTTGTGAAGTATTTATTAAGTCTTCAAAGGGTCTGTCTTAAGGCACTTTTCATTATTTTTATTTGTAAGGTGGAAAAATGTGCATGTGTTAATATTATAGATGCAAACCCAGACAGCTGGATGAAAAGGATCTTGGCAAACTGAAGAAATGACCTAGAAATAAGATGCAACCCAATATGAAGATTTTACAGTTAGGCAAGAGTGGTTAACTGCACAAAGAAAGAATAAGGAGTATCTGGGAAGGGAAGAGTTGTGCAGAAAAGGATCTGGGGCTTGTTACAGATCACAGGTTGAATAGAAGTCAACAAGGTCACACTGTTATGAAAAAGGCAAATATCACCGGGGGATGAATAAAGAGACTTACTGTCTGTGGGACATTTGAAGCAATCTTGCACTTTACCAGCATTGATAAAACCTCAGCTGGAGGCCTGTGTCCAGTTTTAGGAAATCAGTTTCAAAAAAACTATAGACCAATAAGGATGAGTTTTCTTTAGAGGTCTTAAAATTGGGGATGTTTCATCTAGGTAAAAGAAAGCTGAGGAACAAGCTAACAGTCTTGAAGTATTTTACAGATGACTACAAAAGGGAATGGGATGGTCTATTTCTCATGTTCACGTACGACAGAAGATGGAATAATGAGCTTAAAAGGAAGAAAGAATTAAGCTAAACATTAGAAAAAACCTTTTTTGTAACTCTAAGGGTAGCGAAGTGCTTAACTCTACCACTGGAAGCCTTTTAAGACGTACTTATGCAAACCACTGAGGCATAGGTACACCAGATGCTGTCTTAGGACAGGGGTAAGAACTGGATGAGTTTCACAGGTCCCTTTTATAAGCCTTATTATCTGTGATGCTGTGTCCATTTGGAAAGCTGGAGTTATTGAGACAATGTATATTATCAATAAATTTTAACACAGTTCAAATATTTTATACCCATATGAAAACCCCGTGTTCCAACATCTGGTTTTGTAATAGCTGCCATAATAAATTTTACCTGCCAGTTAAGAGATCACACACATTTCCCCTTGCCATACAAAGTAGCATTTTTTCATTATTATTTTTCAAGGCTCCATTTAGAGCTGTATCTTCCGAAACAAGGTCACTTCCTGACACCTGCAGACGCTTTCATTTTTCTCACAACTCTGAAGAAACACCATTGAAACCCATTTAGTTTGGGTACGACAGAAAAAGCTAGAGAGCTTTGCCTCCTACTTTAAGCAGGCAGTGACTCATTTTCTGGGGATAAATACACCAGTAATACCATAGCAGGCAGTGGAGAGAAGGACCTTTAGATTATCTAAGCCATCCCTTGCTAAGGCAGGGCTGTTCTTTACAGAGCATTTTATAGCAGGTTTAGATTGCTACATATAATGGTTGCATATGGCTGGAGGGCAACATTAGCTTGACACGCAGGGCGATAGGAGCAGCCCTTTTATGTTTTACGGGTTGCCTGTCATGCTGTTGCTCTTCCATAGTCCTTTGAACACAGTATATAAAGTACATATGCCAAAAAGAAGCTATGTAGTCATTCCAAAAAAGCAAGGGGAAGGGCAGGAAGGAAATACCTGCCTGTTAGATACATCAGATAAAAATCACTTCATTAATAGTGTGTTCAAAGGCTAAAGGGGAAGGATGTTTGCAGCCAGCTATCTCTGAACTCTTGAAAAGCAACTCACAGAAATGCATTGGTATAATTGGAAGTGAGGATCCTCTCTGCCAGCACTCCAGATGATGGATCTGTCTCGCTTCCCACATCAGTTTCAAACAGAGATAAGTCAGTGTCTGGAGGTAATCCTGATTTCCTTCTCTGTGGAGTAAGAATCTGGACCATTCTTCCTTTTTAGGTCTTGCAGACCTAGTGATTGTCTACCAGTACCTACTAGCTACTCAGAAACATGAGAGTGTAGGGTCATGTCAGCTGTTAATTTGTTTCACGTTTCACAGTCTGCAATGGAAGAAAAGGAGCACTTACAGCATAAGAGACTTTTTTCTTTACGTACCTTTATACGCAGGTACTGGGCCATCTTCAAACCATTACAGCTGCCTACCATAGCCACCACCACTGCCGCAGGAGCCAAGTTCAAGGAAGCAGCAGATGATGCAAACCCTAGGTACCCCTGCCAGGCTTGGCTTCCCTGCCCAGGTTGGTTGAGTGTCATCCTATGTCCTTGCCTTCGTCAGCTCCACAAGCACAGCTCCTGAGGCGCTTTCTACAGGAGCTATGGGTCCTTCCTGCTATGGTATCAGTGAGGGGTGACACGGATGTCACCCACCAACAGCAGCAGCCCAGGAAGCTCCTGTGTCTCCCTTCACCACTGCTGCTTGCTGCAGGTCTTGTGCTACATCCTCCCTGCAGCACTACAGCTGCTCCTGAAACTGGACAGGGTTAAAAACAACCTTTTCTGTTGCTGAGTTACTTTTAACTCGGATCAGTTCCCCAGTCCAGGTCATCATGCAGCTACACAAATAGTTGTGCCGGGATGTGCCGGCATATTTACTGGGTGGAAACAAATGGCTGGAGGAGGGAAGGAGAAAGCCTGATCATGGGGAGAAGCTACCAGGAGCCTTCTCAGAGCTTCTGAACAGGCATGGGTGTGCGTCCTCAGCCAGGGTCTTCAGCCAGAGCGGGACCTGAAAGGCTTTGTGCTGCGTGGTGAAGACACCCAGACAGCATCCAAGGTGCAGCATTTTGTATTGCTGGTTTGTGGTTCAGGAAAGCTGGATGGCAGAACCTCTAAAGCTGTAAGGAAGTTGGACAAAGTACCTTTGTCACCAGCTTTGTCAACTCATTGCTCATGTGGTGCATGTTGGTTTCATAGAAAGCTGGTAATAATGCCAGTTTACAGTACGATTTTGTGAGCTTTATAGAGTAGGTGTATAACTGATACCCTCTCTATATATGTATGTATATATATAATATCACCTGCTAGAAGCTGCAACTCATGTTTAAGGGTATGAACAGTTTAGACTATGTGAAAGTTGAATCGTCTCACTGGCTGATTAAGTATGAGCTGGCCACAGGAGAGCTTACTCTTTAGGCTTGCAGGCTGAAGCAAGGCTGCCATGGGTAGTTGCTCGAGTAGTCTGGAGCAGGGCTTGTGAGCCAGCCCAGGTGGCAAGTGGAAGACTCTGAGACTAGGTTAGTAGTAAATAAGGACCAGGAAGTATGATGCAAAGTAACAGAGAGAGAGAAACCATCAGCTGCTTGCGTATGTGTGGGAGTTAGTCGCTGCAAACCAGGTCATCAGCCCTTAGAGCTGGTACAGCAGCAGGGAAACTACTGCCCAGAAGAGGAGACCCAAGCCATGAAGAGCCCAGCAGCGGCAGGAGTGGCCTGCTCCCAGGCCAGCCTTCCTCAGACCCCAGGGCAGCCCCCAGAAATTAGGGTGCTGTTGGGAGTCACCAGCCCCAGTCCTGACAGCAAAGATACCTCGTGTCTGCTGAGTAAACCACAATAAGTGGCTGCCAAGACACCCAGATATCACACTCTGACTGGAATCATGTTTCACACCTGCCCTACCTACAGCCTTTTGTTTCCGATCTCATAACCAAAACTCTTGCCTGAATTCTTGCCAAATAAACCATTGCTGCCTTCTGCCATTAAGGCTGTCTGGTGTTGCAAAGTGAGATGAAAAAAAATTGCTGCTACAGAAGTACCAGAGTCAAATAAAGGGATGTTACATCACCCCAAAGGGACGGCATCCCAAGGCACGTGCACAGGGCCAGGCACTTCTCCTTACTGCATGCTGCGTTTTGGAAAGAAGTTCCCACTGCCAAGCATGCTCTTTATCTCACACCATTTCTTTCTACTGCAGAAAAATGAAATACCATCCATAACTGCAGGCAAATCCCCAAACTTCCAAGAAGCAAACTCTGAAAAATGTGATCTAAACAGCAACTGGAACTTGAAATTATATTTCGGATGAGGTCTTACTGGAAACTTGTCTTCTTGGAAGTGAGTCCGTGGCAGCATCATAAATAAGCCTTGCAAATTTCTCACCTTTCTGAAAGATGACTAGCAACGAAGTGGTAAATAGATGCGTTTTGTATTTATTACATATTTTAAAGTAAAATTTTAAAAGTTTAAATTTTCAGTTTAAATTGTGTTTTCAGGTGCTCATAACAAAGTCCCATCTGAACCTTCAAGAGGATCTGCATGCACAGGAGGTATCCTTCAGAGAGGTCTCAGAAGCCCATGATAAAGCATCTCTCAAAATCTTGCTGCTCAGGGGTGCCAGAATGAACCCTTAGCAAGCTCAACTGTTTTCCTGACTTCTTCTGCTCCAGAAGTCGCTCCAGTGTATCAGGATGCTATAATCAGCACGATAGCAATTGACACAGTGGGGACCATATTGCTAATCTCGCCATTATGCAGAATACATGTGTTCTGTGGAGTATTTTCTGCTTTGAATCAGGATGTTTGGGACTTCAGATCAAATGTTCTTACTGAGAGAGTCAGCCAGCTAATCTCCATGCCAGGAAATGAAGCCATCTGATGTCCCGAGGTGAAGCTATAAGAGGGTGTATGAGTCCAGAACAACTTGAAATCTGTTTTCTAAATAAATCCTCACTGGTTTGGAGTCTTTGAGTAGCATGGATAGAGTCTCTATTTTCTACCACAGTCAGTATTGCCTTCTTTTTATTTCCAGACCTTATCAAGGGGACAAAAACAGAATCTACCACTTACAGATACAATTTTACAGATTTTTATTTTTCTAAGGCAGTTTGCAAAAAATTCTGAGTGCTCTCTGAAGGCAAGAGAATTAACACTTCATACTGGCATGCTGCAATTTGCTATTCTACCTGTGGATCTTGTGTATTGCAATACTGGAAATAAAGATCCTGGACACTGAGAAAAGCACGTACTGTTTGTTTGGCTCTAGGGATAAACTGTTATCGGCAATGACATTAACCTCAAACAAATTAAAACTTTCAGCTAAAGATTTATTTGTCTGGTCAGTACAATAGATCTCTACCCTCCCATCTTCTGGAGAATGAGGGAGGTCCAAAAGTAGAAACCCTTTCCTCTCATTTTTGAAGATGTATCTACTGCCTTGAAGCTTGCTTGTGAAAAAAAAGTACCTCCCTAAGACAAGTAAGAGCTCAGGACCTGCTGGTGTAGACAGCTTGTGCTTCCCAGGGCAACAGAGTGGGGGTGATACCCAGAAACCATGCAATTTCCAAATGGAGAGGTGTGAGGGAAAGATTTATATGATTTTGTATGCAAATGTGAGGTGTCAGTTGACGAAGTGAGCTTTTATTCTATAAAATCTCTAAGTTGTTCTCCAAATGATTCAGGCAGTATGTTCCAGGACCAGAAAGACCACTGAGGCCGTTGTTTATATGGTTTTATTTAGAAGCTACTTCTCATTTAACTGCAGCCAGAAAACTTCAGTTTATCATCTGAGTCTGTCATCTAGGATCCCAGTCACGGTCCAGAGGTACCTATATTCCTCCACTGACGACATAGGACCTAACATGATTATCTTAGGTGAAGACACACAACATGAGTTGATCAAATCTGATTGCTGCTGGTGCCAAAAGGGGAAGAAGATCCTGTTCCCTCTTCCCTCTTCTCAGTTCTGCCATGGACTCCAGATTCCATGTCAGCTCACCTTGGGCTCCAGCAGATCCCTGCGTAGTCCTGCTCAACTCAGGATCCCACGAGAAAACTAAAGGCATCACAAAACCGTGCACAGCTGTCTGCCACTTTTGTGAGCTGAACTGGTCCGGTGGAGAGCCCAGTGAGTTGCAGAGCCAGTCCTCTGATGTTACACCACCACAATAAGACGATAGAGATATGTGAGAGCAATGAGGTCACCTGACTGTGGTTTTTCATAGGAAGCTTGGATAATTTTGGAGGAGTCTGGACAATTTAAAGAAGCAGGATGTAGAATCCCCATCATGTGGAGCTGCTTGGAGTCTACAAGGGAATTTCTATGCGCAGGAGCCAGTTGCTCAGGTAAAGATGCTGGGGAAAGATGCTGATGTCTCAAGCCATTTCTGTTGGTTTGTAGAAGGGCTCAGAGGACAGTGAGTCTGCATACCTGGCTTGCACGGGCACAGACACCGAAGAGCTAACTTTGTTGAGAGCTGAACATATACTGAGGACTTCTGGTGATACCAGAATACAGTCTCTGCAATTAAGAGATCCAGTTAAGGACCAAGGAAACAGGAAACCTTCTGCAGTCTCCACTACCAAAGCTGAATCTGCAGAACGTGGGGACGAGGCATCTCAGCAACGAGGGGCACCAACCATGAGGTCAGGTCACCTCTGCTCACTCCATACACAGTCTGTGGGTTTATGTACGCAGCAGCACGTGAGTGCCAGCAGCACCATTCTGGTGTCTCAAACCAGCTTTATCTAGAGAAACTGGGAGGATTTATGGACTCTGTACTGCAAAGGGCATGGAAAGGAAGACCTCTGTCTTTTTTGATTTTGATGTTTACACTTTTTCTTCCCCTTATCACTAGAAGTTTTGCCAGAGCACAGAATGAATTTCACCATCAAAACACTAGACAGCTGTGTAAAAGAAGAAGTATTTTTCCAAAAAGGAAGCTCAAATGTTTCTGCCCAAGGCAATTCAGGATCAAAAGGACGCATTGATTTCTCAAATAAAAGCATTTTCAAATGTGAGTCCCTTTACTCTCTGGAGTTTTTAGAAAATGATTTGCAGATGGCATATCTCTCCATGGTGTGACTTCTTCTTCCAGACCCAGTGAGCTTTTAGTATGTCCACAGCTTAGAGGCAAGGCGGCTCGAAGATTTACATTCTGCCTTAGTAAATGATCATATTGCGGGGAGTACCTCCTAGGTAAATAACAGCAGTTTCCTTATGAAACGATCAAAGGAAATGCTAACAAAACCCTGCCACCGGCACAACACGAAGTGCCCATTTATCAGCTATCTGCAATTATTTACACAAGAAGGTCCTGCAGAGCCCGAGGAGGCACACGGTGCCAGCTGTGAGGAAGGACCACATACACCTGGAGCTGAGGGGCAGTGAGGGGAGCCCAGCCTCTGTCCCCCCTGTACACAAACCTCCGTGAATGGTGTTGGTGCAGTTCTGGGGCTGCTGCTCAATGAAAAGGTCTTTTTCAAGTGCACTATTCCATACAGATCAATAGCAAAACACACGGATTTGGCAAAACATTCAGAGAAATGCCTTTCAGAAATACAAGCAAAATCTTTACATCCTAACTACAGCTTCCAGATGTATCTCAGAGCACCTAGAAATTACTACTAAGATGAAAATCATATTTCTTTACTGGGCTTTATGTCCTGTCTTTGTCAGCTCTGTTCTCACCATGATTTATGTACATAACTTTTGCTCAGTTTAGCGAGTGAAAGCTATGCGTGTGAAAAGATGAGATATATTATCCTTGAGGTTAACCATGACCAAGTCTGGTCAAGTGTAGAACTAAGTTTGTTTTTAGAAAAGTTGTTAAATAATAATAAATTGTCTCAAAAGCTGTATCTTTGCCTTAATGCCTTATGAAAAGGCACTCTAAAATTTTTATTATTTGTGCATGCATATTAAATGACTGCAAGTAACACGCACAAACATACACACGCAGTGGTTGGAGCAGTTCAGTACATGGCAGTACAGCATAAAGAAATATTTAATAGCAACAAGTTGTAGACAGCATGTCTTGAAGCGTGCTGCATCACATTTTGGGATGCTGGTTCAGTACTAATGTACCAGGAGGAGGGCAGCCTGTTGAACAAACAGCAAGACCTCTGCATGGAAACTGGGGGTTTCGCTCTGGGTCTCCCTCCAAATACTAACTCTCTGTTGTGCATTTCTGTGAAACAAGGTTGCAGTCTTGAGGGCAGCATGACATCTGTGTGTATACACTTCAGACAGCTCCAGCAAGAATATATGACAGTGCTTTTGGGAAAGGATGTGGGTTTTTTTCATTTCAGTGTGAAACCCCTTATCAATGTGCTAGCATGTGTGAAGTCTCAGGATACTGTTTGGCAGGAGAAGTATATGGAAAAAAGTTACAGTACATCGTTTTGAGAAGGGAAATCTATGATAGGTGGGTTAGGAATAAATATCTAAACAGTAAGTCACTATAATGATTAAAATAAAACCTAGCAATACTGTCTCGGTGCACAGGAGTAGTAAGGACCCAGTGTAGTTTGCAGCCAGGTGCCCACTGACTTCATGAATTCTGAATCAGGACCGCTTTTGGAATGAAAGGGGAGTTGTAACTGGATAAGCCAGAAAAAAATGTGTTGGCAGATAATTCTTTTCACCATCAGTAATTAATTTGTTGACAGATATTATGTAGAACAGGACACGGGCATTGCCTGCATCAATGATTTAACCGAAAATTACAACATATACCTTTCAGAAGATTATATGATGAAAATAAACATCTACCATGAGAACAAAAGCATCTCTGAGCTCCACAATCATTATGCTTCAAAGGAGACTTATACTAAGAAAATTTACAGCTGAAAATTTCATGGCTGTGCTTTTGTAGACTCAGTCTTAACCAAGAATAACATAAGCCCTGCTGTATTTAGAAAAACAGCGTTAGAGTAGCAAAACAAAATAATTAGCAGGCTAGTTTCTCCACCACATAAGGCAGCTGCAAAGATTTATAGACTAAATCTGCAGGCTGGGTATTTTTTAATTTAAACTACAGTTACCAACGAAAGGGAAGCGTTTCAGCAAAAGAGAAAATAATTTGAGTTTATATTTGAAAAAACAATTTGGAGTTTATAGAAAGAAGTAACTTTGAAAAATGACCTGGGGGTTGTAACTATATACACGATTGTTCTTATAGGAACTTGCAGTTGGAAAGTGGCTGGACTAACCTGTTTCTTATGAATGCAAATTCTTCACTGACGCAGTGGAACGGGCTTGTATAATGTCCGTGCTGGAAGGGGCTGGGCAGCAGCAACCCTATAGCTGGCTTTGCTTGCTGAAGGAACAGGAGCCTGGCAAATGTGTAAGCAAAACTAAAACCCCTGACTGATCAAATGTCCCTTTCGTACCCAAGGCAGGGAGTGAAGTGCAGAGATCAGGAAAGCCAGAAACTGTAGCTGCAGCAGTGAAGTAACTCTGCGACTTAGGGGAAGTGGGCTGGTCTAGTTTTACCGTTGTCTTCTGCTGGGTTTTCTGTTTCTGTAGACAAGATGCAGTGGAAGTACAGGAAAAAGCAAAACGATATGCCACTTTACTTATTATGCTTCTTTTGTTTGGGTGTGTCATCTTTTCTTATTTGACAAGTGAAGTGCAGAAAAGTGGTCCTTCTTGATCCACTTTTAAAATCTAGTTAACCCATCTTCTATTACATCTGACAGACACTTGGTTTCAGAAGAGTTTGCTCTTCCAATCATGTGCTGCTGAGGTGGACTTGAGCTCATATGCAGTATCTTACACTCCCAGTTTTTGCTTCTCTATAGTGAGCTCAAGGGAGTCAGTCCTGAAATCAAGTACGTCTCTGAACCTGCTTTCCTGTGATCTCTATGATAATCAGTGGTCGCTCCCCAATAAAGGTATGTTTGTTTATCATTACTAATGCAAACAGCATAATTCAGGGACACCTTGTTATAAAGCCTATAGCCTCTGGAGACATTTAGTTTACCTTACTAAACAAGATCCTTTTCAGTCAACCATGCCTGACAATGTTGAAGTTAATTTTAGCCACTTGCTATTTCCATAAATCTATGGATTAGGTTCTAAATTGTGGGTTCTGTCCCAGCAGTCTTGAAGAAAATCGAGAAATGTTTTATTTCTAGAGCTTAAATAAAACTTACCACAATAGCATTTTGTATTGTAACTTCATAGTCAATTATCATCATTCTTACTTGGAGTGAAGTTAGGCATTCCCAGCCTGTATTTATGATCAAGGATGCTTCAGAATAATGTATATAAATTGAGTTTTATTGATCATTGAACATCTGCTGGCACTTAAGTATGTGGACACATAAGCATGAACATAAGCTTTGCAAGTCTGCATTTTTTATGCTTATAAAATTATAATTTATAATCAAGTACACTGTGTTATGTTTTATCACCTTCATAAAGTAATGTAAGCAGGGGCTTGGATGACAAGATTGCAAAGACTTAGCATTTTATGATTTATGGAAGAAAAATGTCATTATTTTCCCTTACATCTGACACCATTTAATCGCATTTTGCCTGCTGTGGTAGAGATGTGCCAAACTGTGATTATCACAAATGAAGCTGGAAGCGCTATAAAATGCTGTTTTCTTATGGCACATCCATTGTCAACGGTGGTGAGCAAATGGCTTTGTCCAGCTTTCTGATCACACGGTTTTGACCCATCCTTTCCAATACCGACTAATCTAGAACACATGTCTATGCTGATGCAGACCCTTTTTATAGTATGTGCACTTCACACACAACTGTCACGGATCCTCAAACCCTTTTGTGTGAGTACAGCTTGAGCAAGGAGTTGGGAGGGGGGAAAGGGTAGCACTGGAAAGAAATAAAACAACATGACGTGCATCCCTTACAGGCGTAGGTTCAAGAAAGGTCTCTGCACATGAGGTGGGTGCTGGGAAATTATGTTCTTGTATGAAAATGTGGGTCATAGGAACAGAAAGCAACTCAGAAGAAAGAGCCTTTGTCTCATTTCCCAGAGTTATCAAGCCTTTTTCACGTGGCCCCATGTGATAACATTTTCTCTTTACTTCCAAAGTCAAACGTGAGCTAAGCCAAACACGCTAGCAGCGTGTCCAGGCATGGAAGCAGTAATGTTGGCCCCTCTGAGTTAACAGTCCTGCTCCTCCGCTGGCGTAGGTCCGACCAGCTCCAGGTTCCAGCAAGAGGGCTCCTGAACCATTAAACACAGGTTTTGCTAGGTAAGGATTACCTCGAAGGTCAAGACCTGCTGGAAGATGTGACTGAAGGCTTTGAGAATATCAGTTTGACAGGGTTCTGGGGTATCAGAAGTGAAGAAAGAACAGATTCATGTTCAAGACAGATCTGGTAAAAAATAGTGGCCTGTAAAGAGTATCACACTTAGCTGGCTAAACCAGACTTTAAAACACTTGGGTAAGATGATTTTTCATGGATAACAATTAATGATCCTCGATCCTTGAGTTTTAGGATGTGAAATAACTGTGACAACCTACTACATACTGTTGCCCATGTTTTTAATGAGACATTCAGGCTTTAATTGCTATCATGACAATGCTGGTAATTTTCCAGGATATTTTTCCCTCACACCTTCTCTTTCCTGCCCCCACATCTCCAGTGCCTAATCACTATTGCTCGAGAGCAGTGTGCTGCAGATTTAAATACTATAGATCAAAGACACTAAGGTGCTGGATTGTTTCCAAAGAAAGGCAGCGAAGCTGGTGAAGAGCTGGTCTGGAGCACAGGTCTTATGAGGAGCAGCTGGTGGAACCGGAGTTGTTTAGCCCAGAGAAAAGGAGGCTCGGGGGAGACCTTATCACTCTCTACAACTGCCTGAAAGGATGCTGTAGCGAGGTGTGTGCTGGTGTCATTTCCCAAGTAACAAGTGATATCAGGAAAAATCTCTTCACTGAAAGTGTTGTCAAGCACTGGAACAGGCTGCCTGGGGAAGTGGTGGAGTCACCATCTCTGGAGGTATTTAAAAGAGGTGTAGGTGTGAAGCTTAGGGACATGGTTTGGTGGAGGACTTGGTGGTGTTAGGTTCATAGCTGGGCTTGGTGATCTTATAATTCTTTTCCAACTTAAATGATTCTGTGATTCTAAGATAAAGCAGTTAAACACAGCTTCTTGATTCCTGCACAGCCAGCTCCTACACCGAGGTTAGGAAGTGTGTCACTGAATGGTCTCACTAGAGGGCAGCCAATAAAACCTCTAGTAATAAAACTGCAGGGGCTGAATGTCTCTGTCTCTCTTTTTTTTTTTTTTCCTCCTCTGAGTGTGATGGAATATAAAATTTGGCCTCCTGGAATTGCTGCCAGCAACTTTTTCTCTGGGGCTTGGTGTCTGTTTTTTCCATGTAGAGCTGTAGAGGAGGATCCACTCACTGTTTTATCTCCATGAGACTGCACAGGTCTGATGGAGCTGGAAAATCTTTGTGAGGCTTTGAAAAAGAACGGCGTTGAGACAGCACGTGGTGTAGAACAGGATGGGTCCTACTTTCCTACCCTTGCATCTTTTCCTTGAGTCCCTAAAGGAAGCATCGCAACTTACAACAAATTAGCGTGATAATGTAGCGTATTCTAAGCAATTTGCCATAAAGTTGCTTCTTAAGTAGTTATAGGTAGAAGAATTATAGAGGAATGAATGCAGGTTAATTAACATTGATAATATACAGCTGTGGGCTGGCTTGGGGTGGTGGGCTGGCTGATGTGGATAAGGTGCAGCTGTGGCTGGTTCTGTTAAGTAGTTAAATAGCTCTAAGGGGGACGGAAGGGGAGCCTTGGATGAAGAGAGACTGGGAAAAGGCAGATGGAAGAAAGACAAGGAGAAGGATGCAGCAGATGCAAGAAGCAGGGTGGACTGGCCTGAAGAGGTTGAAGAAACAGCACGGACAGTAGAACTCCTTATTGAAGTTAACCTGGTATGTGATGGTAAAAGCCTTGTTGTAGCCGGCTAGTTTTGAGAGTGCTGTGACAGTTACAGAGGTTCAAATGTATCACAGTGGGTTTTGGTTTGGTTTTTTTTTCTGTAGCCCTTGTAATAAATTGCAGTCTTAAGTGCCTCAAGGTCTTCTCGTCTCTGGTTTCATATATGCTTCCCAGTACCTGTCCTATCCTGTAACACCAAAAAAGTATGCTGTATGCTTTCTGGAGAAACGCAAGAACAAGATCTCAAGAGCTTCCAAGATAAATACATTCTCTGAATTCCATACATTCATCTTGTAGGTTTTATTAGACCAAAAATTTGCTTACAAAGTTTTGTGTGGCTCTGAGCTGAGGTATATTTTCTGTCCCTTTAGAAGTGTCTTTATTGATCATATATTGCACTGCTATGTAAAAAAAAAAAAAGCATATGTTTTCTCCAGTCTTCATGTACCAGGAACAATGCCTATCAAAAGTAGTCCTTTAAAGCATAAACTGTTTCAGAAATAAATACCACTTGTTGTTTATAAAGTACATTCCTCTGGCTGTGGCTGCTAAACACTCTGCTCGATGCAGGCGTTCATGTTTTAAGTAATTCTGATTTCCCCTAAGGCGACTAGATGTGTCAGGACCTACTGTAAAGTCCTAAATCTGATCCTGTTTTATATTACATATTCAAAGCTCCCATTTTCTTCAAAGGAAATAATGGACAAAAAATGCTAAGCTGGAATTTGATAGGTAAAGGTTTATCAGAAAAATCTTGTTGATAAAATTTAATTCATTGTAAAAGTTTGCATTTCCCATCAACACAGTAAACATTATCTGTTTTTCAGTACAGATATAGCTGAGTGAGCAATGAAACACAAATTTTCTGCTTTTGTGTTTGCGTAACAGCTGCACTTAGTTTGCAGTTTCACCAGAAATCTTAATTACCCAAACATAGTTAACATTTTTTGTTTATGAGGGTAGTAACTGAAGTCTGTTTCTTAATCAATTAAGAATGCCGGATCCTTTTTGGAGGTGGGGTGTGTGTGGTGCACACACAATTCTTACAAAATTGATTGTGACTGTGATTACAACAGTCCTGCAATACTGGCTCTGCTCCCTGTTTGGGTGATCTGATCTCATTCGTCAGCCTGAAGATACTATCAAAACAGTAGTTTATGGAGCAGGGACAATCAGAAATTTAATGTTGCATTGTTTTCTGCCTCCTCTGCACCCAACAGACTTTGCTCAAACCATGCCTTTCAGACCAAGAAATGGTAAGATGCATTGGTTGGGAGAGGAGTTTAATCCATTCTTACTCATTGCATTCACACAAAATAATTGAATGCACATGCAGAGTCTGGTTTCAAGGGGTACAGTCAGGCCCTTATCTGATTCACCTAAAGGTCTCCTTGATAGGGAGTTGGCAATGAATTTCAAAAACCTCCTTGCTGCCTTGCGTCAAGCAGTTTTCCACCCTGAGGCAGGACTGAGTCAGAGGCAGTTAAGATCGTTCATGAACTACATAGTGTGATACTTTGGGCTCATTTAAAAGATCTTGAAAAGTTGAGGTTACTAACTTGCTGATTTTACAATATATTTGTAAATCTTTAGATTTTTTTACTAGCTGTACTTCTCATCTGCTATATGGGAGACTTTATCATATGCTTACTAGAAAGCAGAATGTAAGGGACTGCTGTTTGCATTTAATTATTTTTGTTCTTAAAAAAAGGATAATGCACCAAAATCTCCACCGTTCCTCCAGCTGTGACTGTGGCAGTAGCCCAGCAGGGTACCACTATGGAGGTTTAAAACCCCAGCAGTCTGCCTGGCTCCATCCCTCAGCTGCCCAACCATGTGGAGCTTATCAGTTACTTTTAGGACCAGCTGCAGTTACAAATTTGGGGATTTTTTTTTACCAATTATTATTGTCACAGTAATATTGCACTATGTTACTGTAGCAATAGCAGTTGTCCTTAGTCATGCCCAGTCCTTCCTTCTGTTTTCTTGACCTCGTCTTGCTAAGGCATGAGAGCCCTACGGGGAATGGCACCCCATGCCAAGGGAATCCTCCCCAGTGTCTGAGGGTCCCTTTCACACAACCAGGACGGGGAGTTTCTGCACAGCCTACAGCTCAAAACAGTCTGCCCTATTGCCCTCATGTAGGAAAAATTATTTCATATAAACAGACCAGAACTCGAGCTAAAATCTCCATGTGCATTCAGCCTGTTTGGGTTTCCATGGGAAAGGTTAGGTCCCTACTGCATCCAGGATTAGGCTCAACTTTGTACAAGCTCAAGTCTTACAGCAGCTACCTCCGTGCATCCGAGGAACAGAGCCTCCCTGCCCCAGCGACCCTGTTGATGCTGGGTGTGAACCCTTCTCTCCCATGCAGACCCAGATTTGGGCTTCCACCTGACTTGGTGCCCAGGACCAGTTTGTCCATGCAAGCCCTCTTAAAGCAAGTCAGTGACCAGAATTAAAAACAAAGCACAAAAGCCTTGACTCTGAAGGTCTGTGTATGGCAATATTGACAGATGTCCTCAGAAGAGGGACCTTATGTGCTCAGCTGGAGCACAGGGTGACGCTACCTCCTAGGCGGGAGAAGGAATGGCACTTTGCTAAGCATGTTTCATTAACTCAGAACACACACTTCCATTTTTTGTAAACCATATGGATGCGTTTTATGTTTTTATTATGCCTCATGTGGCTGAGGCCACCATAAATGCTTGCTATGCATCTTTGCATATTTTAGTTTCCTGAAGCAATTTTCTCTTGTGTTTCAGTTAAGTACGAGCTCCACAAAACGCGTTATTAATGACAGGCGTGGGTTGCCTTGTGCACTATGATGTGTTCCCTCTGCACATTCACTTAAATGCCTGTTGTGAAACAGTCATACATACAGTGGTATTTCATCTATAAACTGTCTGAAATATAAGCCTTTAAAATTAAACATTTATTAAAGCTTAAATTCTGTGAAGAAAATGCTCAGGCTTGGGAACAGTATTTTCCGTACCCAGTAGGTGCTTCACAACATGCTAAAGACCTGTTCGTTTCTTTGGGAATGCTTACATATGTTTAGTTGATCTTGCACTGAAACAATTTGCTATGTCACAGTAAACAAATATCTTCTCGTAGGCCTGAGGTAGGCACTAAAAATCCCAGTGATGAAGGTCTGCTCCACCTTATGCCGATAAAATAGCCTGCCGACTCCTACCAACCACGGTGACAACTGGACTGACACTCCCAACTCACTGGTCCAGAAACCTTTGAATCCCTAAAAAAAATGCTTATTTTAAGCCAAGTTCACCTTCATATTGTCTTTAAGCAAATAATACGTAGGCGAAAGGTTTTGCAATTTCTTACTGATTTGTTTATTACAAATTTCCAAACCATTGTTTTCAGTAGTGGTCTGTATTACTTTCCAAATATTTATGCTCGTCTGCATTGGGAAAATGATAACAGAGTGAGAATGCAGGATACAATCATAATATGAAGATTAGTAATCAAATTCAGAGATGTGATGTTATTTTCAGGTGTGCCTAAAAGTAAACTTTTCCTTTTTGCTAGTCGGCCAAAAATACCCACTTATAATTAAGATAGAGAGTGGCTCCGTGGTTAGTAATCTCATTAACCAGTAATTCTTGAACAGACAGTAGGAAAAGATGCAAACTGGTGAAGAATTAAGTTGGGGAAGGACTAAAGGCAGTGCAGCGCAGCCTCCTCATCGCTTCTCACTATACTAAGTAATCTCCTTCGCTGCAAAGTGACTGCTCTGATCGGAATAAATTTTCCTCAGGCAAAATTGATGATACAAAGGTGGAAAGAAGTAAAGAACCTGGCTCAAGAAACTTTTAAAAGCCTGCCAGTCTAAAGCAGTAGGGGAATCATCCTATGCTATGACTATGCCCTCACAGACCATTTAATTATACTCCGACATGAATAAAGCTGCTGTCGCAAATCCTGTCTGTAACAAAACAGATGTATATCACTGCTGCACATTTTAAAGCAACCGCAGATTATTGTTCGTTTATTAGTGTTAGATTATTGACACTAGGTTACGGTGCCGTGAGTGTCTCTGATGCAGCAGAGCAAACTAAATCTATGGAGCTGGCACCCGCAAGTGCCTAAATCAAGTACCAAGTCTGGAAGTTCCTGAGATGTTCAGTGGAAGGAGGGCGTGAAACAGCACATTTAAGCTAGGTTCCTGCCCTCATTCAGCTTGGTAGCTGAAATCCATCAATTAAACAGAGACTAGCCTTCTGACATTAGTGCTCACACTGGGTGAGGAAGGTGCTCCGCACACCCACCCTGAACAGCTTACAGATCAAAAGTGAGAGTGGCTGTGGGCAGAGTTGGACATCAGAGTGGGAGCTGGCTGTTGCCAAGACAGATTTTTAGACTTCAAAAAGATACCTGGACACTGCGTCTTTGTGAGGCTCCTTTCCACCAGCCAATCTAGCTGTCACTGCCAAATTTGAGTTACAAAGCCCATGCCCTAGTCTGGTGATACTTTGCTTTTTCCCCGTTTTCACCTCCTGCTTGCATCTCCTTCAGCCCCAGCCAGGGAGGGACCAGGAAGCAGCTGTGGAGGAAGCACCCAGGGGTGGTGGCTTTTGAGGGGTTCACAAGGTTCAAGCAAGATTGTCCTTTCCATAGCAGAGATCTGGCACATCGTGCACAGCATCCTTACACCAAGAAGCAAGACATGCCAGAGGCTCCATGAATACCAGGCACTGCATAAACTGGTCGGGCGCCCACGGTACCCAGCTCTGTCAAACTGAGAAAAATCATAGCTAAAGGGCAACAGGAAAACCCACCGCAATAAAACACCAGCAATGAGCAAGTGCTGTCCGCTGTCCACTGCCTGCTGCCCCTGAGCATCCCCATGTCAGCTGCTTCCCTCACCCCATAGCTCAGAGTCCTCCAAGGGACCCCCTTGGCCTTGGTGGCCCTACATCAGTGGTGGCCATGGCAAGAGGGAGAGCTGGTGAGGAGCTGGGCCATGCCTCTTGCCCCCCAGGCCACAGAGAACAGCCTGATGAGAAGGGAAGTGTCAATGACTATACAAATGGAACATGGATGTCATGCTCTGGTTTTGCTGTTTCGAGACAGGCAAGCCACCTGCAGCTGTATCCCCTCTAGAGAGCGCGCACCCGTCTCGCTTCCTGCTCCTGTGCCCCAGAAGCAGAGCAGGTGAGCGCATCCCTAGTGAAAACCTGTAATGCAGCACAGGTTGTGCCCGGATCCTTCAGACTCTCTGGGAGATCCCATCATTTTAAGCAAGTCTCCTACGCTCGTCACAAGGTCAAGGTGCCAGCCTAGAGTACAGCGACTGCAATAGGGTGACACATGTTGGCACAGCAGTGTTTGAACATCCCATCACAGGATGTGTGCTGGAGCAGTCAAAGCTCAGGTGTGACTGTGGACTGCAGGAATGGCATGGAGAAGCAGGACGCTTTGTTCAAGGTCTTTGCCCCATGCAGGAGGTGTTGCAGCAGACCTAGGCAGGGTGTTCCCACTGGCAGCCTTTCTACTCAGGCTGATGGCTTACCCACTTCTCTGCTACCCTCTAAACCTGGGTTTGGGTGGGCAAACTCCAGTAAAGTTGGGGGAGTTATCCTATGGTTCGAAAAGGGTAACACAACAGGACCAGCGTTTGGCATTATGACCCCTGTCCTGGTTTCGGCTGAGATAGAGTTAATTTTCTTTCTAGCAGCTGGTATGCTGCTGTGGTCTTGGATTTAATATGAGAATAATGTTGATAACACACTGATGTTTTAGCTGTTGCTAAGTCGTGCTTGCTCAAGTCAAGGACCTTTCAGTTTCCCATGCTCTGCCAGTGAGCAGGTGCACAAGCAGCTGGGGGGGAGCACAGCCAGGACAGCTGATCCGAACTAGCCAAAGGGATATTCCATACCATAGAACATCATGCTCCATATATAAACTGGGGGGATTTGGCTGGGGACTGCTGATCACTGATCAGGGACTGGTTGGGCATTGGTCAGTGGGTGGTGAGCAATTGTATTGTGCATCACTGGTCTCCCCTGGGTTTTATTTCTCTCTTTTTTTTTTTTCCATCACCCTTTTCATTACTATTATTACTATATATATATATATTTTATTTCAATTACTAATCTGCTCTTATCTTGACCCATGGGTTTTACCTTCTTTCTGATTCTCCTCCCCATCCCACCGAGGGCAGGGGGAGAGTGAGCAAGCGGCTGCATGGTACTTTGCTGCCAGCTGGGCAGTTGCTATTTTCACTTGGTAGGACTTTGGTCACTGTAAGGCACATAAAGTCAGAACCACAAAAATAGGCGGACTTGGGTACTGGGTATTATCTTGGACTTCTTGTTTCTTATCAAAGAAATAGATTGTGGCTTTGCCAAGAAACCGGTGCCCTTTAGGCAGTTCTCACCTCCCTCAGAAAAGCAGACAAGCCAGCTTTGAACGAAGCTAGGTATGCTGTAGCCCACATACATTGAAGCTAGAAGTAAGAGGCTTCAATGGTTTTGGTTCCTCTGCCATACAGGAAACAAAGCTTTGCATACCTATACTTCACCCAAGTGTTTCGGGGTTATTTTTGTCTCCAGCGTTAGACCCTGAGATAAGAAGCCAATGGATTTACATGCTCTGAAGCACGTAGGTGCATTTCAGTGCTTGATTAAAACCTACGAGCACTCTAGTGACAACAGCAACTAAATAATGCAACAATTCAAAGTTGTTTAAAATAGCCCTGATTTTCGGGGGTGGGGAAGATAATTTTTAATGTGTTCCAGGCAGATACCTGGAAGTGAGGTAGGAGAAGTCACAAGTGAGATGGACTGCTAATATAGAAAGCAGAGAAACATATTTTTAAGAATTGTTTAGTTTTCCAGTGAGGGTTGCAATAAAGGAACAGAAAATGGAACAAATACTTTTTTTTTTTTTTTTTTTTAACAAGTCACCTCTCCTAGGGTTTCTCCACCTGCTGTACAGCAATAAAGCTGTCAGTGTTTAAGGTACTTATTTTTGGAGCAGACAGATTTTTCAAGGTTTTACTTTGTACATTTTCGTTTCACTTGCAAAGCAATCTAAAGAAAGTCACCAGCTGGAAAACCAAAACCCCTCCATACGGGATGCAGGAGACTTCAATGTTGCATAGTAGCATTGCTATGAATCAGATAGTCAAAGGTTTCATCAGAGCCCAGATCCTCCCTTCTGTTTTGCTCCTGTCTTTTTAGAGTTTAACAATGCTTTGGGTCTCGCCTGCAACTGTTTGCTGTTTTCTAGTGTTGGAAACAAGAGTGGCATGTCCTGGAATGGCATTGATGCTAACACTGCTCTGTTCTCCGCTGAGCCAGAAACAACACTGAAATGAAACTAAAATCTGCCTCTTTCCTCTTTTTTTAACTAGTCTAGCCACGCTGTTGCTTTCAAAACTTCATTTCTTTATTTTAGTCATCTGATGGACAAAGAAACACTCCCCTTGAAAAGGAAACATCGTCATGTTTCACTCCCTGGTCTCTCATGTTCAGCGGTGTTTTCCAGGTATTTCTAGCAAAAGTAACAAAAGTTTGCAGGATCCTAGCAGGATCCATAGTGGCCATAAAAATCAAAGGGTAGTCTTTTCTCAAAGCCACACAGATGCTAAGAAAATGTACAGGCACAGGAGAGATTTCCACTATGCAGTTTGTGACAGACCCAGATATTATGTGTTCAAAGCCTAAAAAGTGGTTTTTTAGACAAATTTTTCTGCTGGAAATAGCAGCATGCCCGTTTGCCCTCCATGTACATATGATTGTGTTGGCATCTCAGGCTTTCTGCAGAGTCTGAACCTGCAATTAAGGAATTTATTCCAGGTTAGAAAAGAAGAACAAAGTTTCCAAGGATACAGCCTACCTGAGAGTCTTCTGAGCCTGTGTGATCAAGGCAGGTTGAGTGGAGCTGGTGCCAAGGGATAAAAATCGTTAGATCCCAATTCAATATCCAGCATCGCCGTTGGACCTGGAATTTCTGTGAACTGGTGAGAGACCCCCCTTCATGGAGGCTGCAGTATCTGAATTTGTCTCAGAGAGGTGGAACAGGCTGGCAAACTATGAATTGTTGAACCTTTAACTATCAGGGTATCAGAGTTCAGTAATAAACAGAGCGCCATTTCTGTGTCTGAAAGAAATACAAATGAGCTAGTGCTCTTGCTGAGCTGTCACTGCTGTTCCTTCCCAGGGAAATAGGTGGCTTTACAGAAATGGTAGCTGTGCTAAAAACAAAGGAAAAGTTAGGGAACTGGGAAAAGAGAATGATATGACAAGAGTAGAAAAATATAAAGCAAAAATGTAGCAGCTTTAGCAAAACCATTACAGTACCTTAGTAGTTAGACGTGAATGACTAAGATGAACCACAATGGGCTGGTTTTTTCGTTTTCCTTGCACCTACATACATATTTATGTCTACAAACTGAGTACAAAAGAAGCATAAAACATTCCCTTTCTGAGCTGATAGTGTTTTACATTCATTTAGCCTGGGTCTCTGTGACTCCACAGGTTTAGGGGCGAAAAATAGCAAGAGCAGAGTCTGAACACAATACAGTGATACGTGGCATGTGCAAAGGTAGGTGGTGATAGATGTAGATCACATGTGGTTAGAGTCCAAAGAGAAAAGGGCAAAAGCAAAACAGGATACAATAAAAGGTAGAAACGAGGGAAAAGGGGAAATAAATGAGACCCAAGGAGTAATTTCCAGTGAGAAATACTTTCAAGAAAACTGTGATCTCGTGGGCAAATTCCAAACAAAATTAAGTGAAAGATCTTGGATAAATTATTCATTATCCACCAAGCTCTAGGTAGAACACACCCACACGTGTGCCAGGGTTGAGGGGAACTCTTCTAGCTTATATAAGCAGTTTTGATCTGCTCCTGAACTGCTGTAGTGGATTGCCAAAGTAAAAACATGGTGCCTCCAGACTTTACTCAAACTGGAGCTTTATTAGGATGTTTATCTCAACAAATGGTTTTGAGGGTAATTCCCTCGTGCCAAAAAATGCGTGGATGAGAATTCTTCCCGTAACAAAGGATTATGGCATCCCATAGGTTGAATTGCTAATTGCAGCTATGTATTTCTTGATGACAGATTACGACGTTAAAATAATTTTCTAGATGTACAACTCAAGAAAAAGAAATTTTAAAATCACAATTAACGATTGCAGTACTTCAGAGCCTGCCAGGAGAACTGGATGCCTCAGGATGTATTCAGATAGCACTGATTCAGTAGTGGCACATAAAATCCATCTGTCCAAAGACTCCATAAGACAAATTTATCATTTAAGTCCGGCATTTTGAAGATCATATTCCAAAAACCATTGCTAAACTCATATTTAATTGATAGTCTTATCTGGCAGCAGAGTTATCAATAGACTCTCTAGGCAGAGTTTGAGTCAATCAATTGCTGTGAGATTTGGTCCCCCGTTCTGTTGATGCCTGGAAGTTTCTTTTTTGCACAGAGGGATTGTCTTTGAGACCATGAATCTGGTACTTCTCACTATTATACCTGCACGTGGAGAACCACATGCACTTACAAAAAGAGGTGTTAAGCATTTGCATTTACTTGAGCAGTATATGCAAGTAAAGTAGTTGCAATCAGACACTTATTTGCTCTCCAAAACGTGGCCTTAATTCCTGTAGGAAACAAACAAACCAAAAAAAAGATTCTAGACAAAAAATGGGACTCGGAGACTTATGTCTCTGCTTTCTGTTGTGCTCCGGTCACAGTTATTGTCAGGAATATGGATATGCTGGCAGATGACGCAGAAGCAAAGCATATTAAATGTTGCTGGTACTCATGAATAACAATGGGTTAACTAAAACACAGTGTGTGGCGTAGCCTGATTTCTGTCGGGGTGTGGAGGTACAGGGCTTGGAGCCATGGTAGAGCAGCCTGGAGAAGTCCTTGCTCAAGGCTCAGGCTTGAACCTGGCCCATTCATAAGGAGGTATTTGGTGGTGGAGCTAGAAAGCCAAACGTGGCTGGGTCTGATGGTGGCAACGATACTCTTGTGCTTTAACTGTCTTAGTTACTAGGTTCCAACGAGCGTTTGAGCTTGACCAGTTTCATATTCAGTTCAGGTCATAAGGCTGCAGGTGAAAAGAAAGGAATTACGGCATTAACGAAGGAAATGTCAGTGAAGAGACTTCTCCAGGAGTGACATGAAACTCTGAGAAGCTTTGGAAAGAGACTCTCAACTTACGACCTGTGCAGTCAGGTTTTAAATAATTTAATATTAAAATTGAAATACTGTTTTACCAGCGCAAAGATTTCAGCCTTGAGAATCCCTGCACGTACAGAACTGAATCCAATGTGGGGAGGCTGTGCCATGGTACAGGGAGAGTTAAAGAAACAGAAATTCTCCATGCAAACAAGGGAGAGCAGCTCCATTTTCCCTCAAATCCAACGGTGTGCATTCAGGCCTTGCATTAAGAATAATATATATACCTGCTTAACTTTAAGAATGAGCACTCTCCTCAAAATCTGTGCCCTAAGGCTCAGCCTCCTTTTTCATGCAAGTGAGATACCCCCACCTTTTATGGTATAAGCCATGAAAAGATGATGATACATTCTTTTTTTTCTCTCATTGCTTACCCATATGTTTGTATAGCGATCACCTTTGCATCTAAGAGATGCTCTTATTTTAGGGGTCTTAAACAGAAAACCAAAATCATCTTGTGTCTGCATCTTTCTGATACAGTTGGTTGTGAAAGGTTTTCTTTAAGTTACTGAAAGAGAAATGTTCTTTGCTTGCCTTCTACATTAATGTTTTTTGAATAATTGATTCCCTTCTGGGGAAATGAAGCAGAACATTTTCCTTTACATGCTGATCACTTCTGAAGCAAGATATAAGATCTGATGGACCGAAACTCCTTTTAGGTCTGTATGACAAGGGCTGATCCCTTTAATTAATTAATTCCTAGTAACAAATAGCAGCCCCTCAGGCACAACATTTATTGGAATAAACCAATGTTTATTTTGCTTTGCGGAGGAAGTGCAGAAACCACCTATGAAGAAAAACCTAAGACATTGATAGAAGATTTTGAAAGGTATGCATAATTTAAGGATTACAGTAATTTACATGCCTCCTATTCTTAGATTTCTTTCAAGTCTGGGGTGTGTTTAGTAGATTTGGCTCTTAAATGATAATACGTGTGAATTAGCTATTCATTCCTGTATCTAGATCTTTGCAAATCGTAACACATTTATGGAAAGCAATCTTCTTCCATTTTCTAATTGCTGAGCTCGAGGGGGTTTTTTGCTTCTGGAGATTGCACTGGTAGATTTTAAACAGTGGTTTCAGTTTGCCTATCCAAAAGCAAAATTACAGCTGAAATTTCAGAATAGAATTTGAAAACATTTTCTTCTTGGCTTGTATTCTCCTAGTTCTGCATTCCTGGACATGAAAACATCCCATCACAAAGGCATAGGAAGCAAGATCCCTGACCCAAGAAGAAGATAATTTAATCCAAATATAGAGGATAAGAACAAAAAGATCAAGGGAAGAGTGGTGGCAGATAGTGCCCGAGGGCACACTGAGAGAAGTCTAAGTGGAAGGAAGACATCTGAAGAGAGTTTTGAAAGCAAAGAAGGAATTATCTTAATGAAGGGGTGGCTGATCCAAGTGAAAAATATTGCTTGAGAGTACATAGGACTCAAGGAGGGGAGGAAAGGCAAAGAAAACATCAGGCAAGGATTAGGTGAGGGCTATGCCTCATCCCCATTAGAAGAGGTTTGTTAATGTAATTTATGCCAATAAAAAGCATGTGCTGGCAAAAGTTATTTTTTTTCATGAATACGTCAGTTCAGGAAGTGATGAACAAGCACTTTTATATATATATGTGTGTGTGTGTATATATATGTGTATGTATACACACACACACACGTATCTACAGAACCTTTTTGTCAAAAAAAGACCACAATGACAACAAGCAAACCTACTGCAATGCTAAAGAGCTAGGAGATTTCCTGCACAAACCTGGCCAAAAGTATGACACAGAGAACAGAGCAGTGGATGGGAAATAGTCAGGACACCTTGCACTGTCTGAAAGACCTTTCCTTCCACGCAGAAATGTAGGCAGCCAGAGAATGAGCATCCCTGAGTGATTGAAATCCAACATCAAAAGGAAGGGAACCAAGGATGGGGTGAATTACATGATCATCAGAGGGGCAAGAGAGAAAAGGAATTCAGCTATGAAGCCTGTGGTCCAAACTCTTGTGTATGTCAAGTTCAAACCTTCATCAGACTAATATGGGCTCTGATGATTTAATTTATGCTAAAAAAACCCCTTTTGATTCTGAACACTGTATAGTTTCAGATAAAAAAAGAGCTGTATATATTGAAAGAAGGCCATTAGCTCTTCCATTTGAAGAATGTGTAACAATTTCAGCCCAGTTGTGTTTACAGAACAAATGTGCTACCTCTCACGCTGGGTTTGGTGTCTTGTTTAATTTTTGGTGTGCCCTAATTATAATTATCCCTGCCCTTACAAAATTAATCTTTTTCAGCTCTCCTCCTGCTTCACCTCCTTTTCAGTAAAAATAATGTAAATTACCTCATTTAGCTTCTGCTGATGCTTAGAACACTGAAGTTTATTTGAACAACAATAATTCACCGATAAATAACTAATAATACTGGCTAATTTGGTAGCCAGTAATTTTGTAAGGAATTGTATAGATTTGTATTACACTTTTATCTACCAGTACTGATCAAGAATGGCAGCAGTCAGCACAGCTCAGGAACTAAGAGTATTTTAAAATTAGAAATCAGACCTAATGTTTTGGGCTAGACATTGTAGTAACCTAAATTCAAAAGCAAATCCCTGTCTCAAGTAGTTTATACTATAGATTATACCCATGACAGCAACTGTAGAACAGGAGATTATGACTTATCTTCGTGAAGCCACTTTTCCTTTTTACAAATCACTCTTTCTGGAACACTATCATCAAATAAGAGCATTATTTATTTATACAGCTCCCAAAAGTATGTTAAGCATTTGAGTGAAGAAGCAGGCAGGACGCAGAAGAGCAGCATTTTTTAGCCTGACAGAACCAAGACTTTGCACATCAACTGTTAATTTTCCCTTTTTTGTTGGCAGTTCGTGTAGCACAGAACTCTGTTCCTTATGTCTTGGCAGTAAAGATTCTAGATGCTGTTTTAAAGGTACAGAGCATGATACAGTACACCAATTCAAAAATATTAACAGCTTCTTCCAGAGGGCATTTTCCAGTGTTTTATTTGAGAGAAACTCAAGTCAAGAGCATTCTCTTTAATGAAAGAAAAAAGCTCAGAAATTACATTCATAGATCTTGTCCTGTAAATCTGTCTGCCAATGCTGTTTTTTTTTTACTGGCAGACCATTAAAGCATTACCTTGACATGAATTTATTTATCTATTTGTAAATAAAAATGGAGCAACAGATATATATTTCATTTTGAAATTGTACCACATGGTTCCATAATTAATCGGACTCAACTTCTCTATGATTTCATTTGTTCCTTTTGATGTAGAAGCATGTCAGAGCTTACAGAAAGTTAATCACTGACACGGAGGCATAGATGTTATACAGCAGAGCGCATCATTTCCCTGTTTGTGCTGAATGTGAATCCCTGTGCCAGGAGAAACTTGAATAATGCCCCAGATCCCTCATACCTTCAAGCAAAGGTGTGCATTGGTTTGAGTGGAAATATAATGCATTAAATCATCTGTGTGTGTTATCTCAGGGATGAATTTGACCCCTTCACCCTTTAGGAACTCCAAAGACAGGGAAACCACGGGGGCCAGGGGTGCTGGATGGCACTTGCCTTGGTGGGGAGAGACAGACTGGATTTATCCTCAGCACCCCGAGCCTCCTCCCAGCAGGTCCCTGGAGAAGTGCTCACACTCATGGCTCAGCCTTATGCTGAGTTTCGATGTCTTCACTTTGGGCTCCTTATCTAAGCCTTGGCATCCAGATCCCAGAGCCAGCTTAGGCAAGTTGTAGGCAGCAGAGACCAAAACTCGGCTCCAGAACGTGACGCAGCTGCTGCTGAGCTGTGGGAATGTCTGACTTGCCTCCATCCACCCCTGGCAGTGCTGGTGCTCTGGCTCCCAGAGGTGCCCAGGCAGCCTGGGCTGGAACTCCTGCCTTGCCCCAGCTCACAGGCTCACAACCCACCTCTCCCAAGTCTGATCCACCTTGTCCGTGTATGCAGACACGTAGCGACAAGGCTGAGCTAGAGCAGGAGCTGTCATCCCTCTTTTGCATGCAACCTAAATAACCTATAGATTTCCCTTCTTGGCCCAAAGGGGTTCAAACTTTCATCTTTTATAGCCACAAGGGTACCAGGCTACCGGCTGGGCTGGATGTTTTTTTCAGCCTTTCTCTGGATGAAGCCATGCCATCAGGCAGCACAACAGGCACAGCACCCACACTGGTCATGGATTTTGCGTTGAATGGAAGTATGGATGCCACCAGCACCTGCATCCTGAACACAAAAATCCTTCCTCCCTGTTGAGCACTCCTACCACCGGATGAGAGCATCTGGGTCCCCCATAAACTTGTAGTATCTTTCTGCCCACACGGTGCTCTGCACGAGATGGGAAATGAAGCCTCTGTGGTGGAAAAAGGTCTGAAATTCACGGCTGCTCGGAGTGAATGTTTTAACCAAGCGGACCATGAAATGAAAGGTAAACAGCAGAGCTCTGCTTTGACTAAAACACAAAAAAAAAAAAAAAAGGGGGGGGGGGGGAAGGAAGAAGAAAAGAAAAAAAATAATTATATTCACTTCCTTTATGGAGATTTCAGGCTGAGGTTGCGAAGCGGATGGCAGTGTGTGACACCCCTTTGAGACAAGCACTTGAGATGTGACATCCCCAAACTCAGCAGGAATAGCTTGGGGGAGGGAAGGAAGGGCAAGATCCCTAACTTAGAGTGGACCCTGTTCCTAAAATTATGGGTTGAGTAAGAAAGAGAATTTTGGGGCAGGGGGCCAAAAGCAGCTCTGGGCTTTGCAGCCCGCAGGAGGAGGTGCAGAGAAGGGGCAGGGAGGCTTCTCAGCGTTTTGGGAGAGGACTTAGCACTGTGGCCTTCCTCCAACGCTCCTTGTGCAGAGAAAGCTCCATACAAGCACCGTGCCCCTTCCAGCAGGGATTTTTGCCAGATTCCTCTGCTAAAGGCTGGCGTAATCTAGGACTGCAACTCCCAGCAGTCTGTGAGTTATTTTTTTCCCTCTGGCAGCTGGAAGAAAAGGAGAGGTTAACCCACTGCTTGTGGAACTCCCACCACTGATTCTTACCAGCACACCTGGATGCAAAAAAGGATTTTTCTTTCCCCACAGGCTTCTTCTCCCAAGCCTGCCCCCCAGAACCACCACTTCTCCTCTGACTCCGTCATTAAAAAGAAGTTATTACTGAAACTGGGAATGCTTCTCCACAGAAGTTCCCTCCATTCTGTTGTGGTTTAACCCCAGCCCCATATTAGCTACTACGAAGAAAATTAACTCTATCCCAGCCAAAACCATCACGTAACCTTAAAGGGCAAGACCAGCTCGGAATAGGGGCAATGCGATGCATTTTGTTTTAAAGCTTGCCTGTGGAGAGGAACAGGATCTGACATCCCCAGAGTAGCATCTTTGGATGTGTAAGTAGTGAATGTACTGAAAGAATAGGCAGGTGACGCAGGAGGATCATGAAGACCTCTGTTAAATCGCTTGGAGAGCTCTTGCAGTGCAAGGCAGCAACTCAAATGTGCCTTAGTTATTTTTTTATAGTTATTATTTTATTTATTTATATTATGTATATAAATATATATTATTTTTGTTATTTTACCTGTTGCCAATTGCAAAGTCACAGAAAATACTAAAGTTGTAGATAATGAAAGCACCAAGGCTTAATAACGGTGTTCTTCAAGGTTGCTGTGAATTGCTTACGAAGCCAGGACTGTCCCATCTGATAGAGAGGAGCAGATGTTCTCTGTATCTTGTTGGCACACACAGATGTGGTTCTGCTCATCAGGTACATTTAAACTGGTACTCTCCAATTAGTATGAAATGTTTGCAGGTCCTTCGTTGGTAATTTGTGATTTATTTAAGTGATGTATTTAAGATGTAAGAGAACATAGCTATAATGATATGGCTAAAACAAACACAAGTATGGCAACTATGTAATGCTGAATTAAGGTAGACGTTTATCAAATATTTTAATTTGCCTTACAGAAAAGTTCTGGGTTTTACCTGCTGGAAGATGTCATGCCTTTGCTAGATACCAGATCTCACCAATCCATGCTCCAATAACTGTAACTTCAGTCACCGTCACTGAAAGATGGCAGATGACCTGTCTCCCAGTAAAGATATGACATTGGGTGACAGTGGAAAGACCCATATTGCTAAAAATTAATTATTTTGCAAAGTATATTACAAGGTATCACATCCTGCAGTGGTCAGAACTGAAGCATCATCTATGGTTTGAACTTGGTTTGGGTTCTATCACCTTTCAGGACTTCCCTGCACTGCTGTGCCAGTGCTGAACTCTGCCATGGCCCTGGGGTCCCCCAGCTGTCCCCAGGGAGATGCCTATGCCCAGGGCTGGGGCTGCCCTGGTGTGTCCTGCTCCCTGGCTGGAGTGGTGGGACAGGGCCAGCCTGCAAGGTCCTGCCCTGCCACCCCAGGGGAGCTCCTGTGGTCCTAGACCCCAGGATTTATTGTACCAATTAGTTTAATAAAGAATGAAAAATAATTACAGCTGTTAAAGTAAATGAGCTAGGAGTGTTTTCCAATGCATTATCCTGACCATATATATATGTGTGTGTGTGTGTATGTATATTTGCTTGCTGAATTTTTCTGGTTTACAGTGAGAAAAAAAACCCCAATTTGCAGCAGTTTTCAGTTACTTGTGCCAATTAGCCTGTTTCTAGAAAAGCCATCACTATAACAAAGGGATGCATAAAGGCAAACTAAGCTGGCTTTTGCTGACAAACTGCACAGAACTGGGGAAATCTACCGAGGTAATGGCTGGCTGCGGGTGCTCCAGCTTGGCCTCAGCTCCAGCAGTGCTGATGCGCTGGTGCCAAGGGAGGCTGGGGAGCTGAGGCTTTGTTTCTCCCCTCCCTGTCTTGCTCCCTGCTAAGCCCAGAGTCCTCCTAACATCCCGCCTGTCAGGGTCTCGACTGACAAGCAGACTGATGAGAAATGTAGCCCTCAGGCAGATATTCCCAAACCAGCAGCATGGCAAATGCTCGTAAACAATGTTTGTAACAGCAAAGCTGCTTCCCAGCCATTTCTCAGAAAACACCAAGTATCTCACAAATGCAAACAAGACACTTGCAGGGTGAGTGATTCTCCTTCCCTCCACTGTCCTGTATACTTTGGCTATGCTGAAACTGTAAAGCAGAGACATAAAAATCCTCCCAGTCCCTCCTTGGCAGTCACCTATTACATTGCCAATTAAGAATAACCTGACCAATAAAGGCACATAAAAAGCAGCAACGTCTGCTACCAAATAGGTCAGACTTACGTATATCCCAAGATACTTATTTCTGATTGCAGCCTGCAGCCTGCTGGGTTGTCTCTCTTAAAACCTCTTGTTCCTTATAGCCTATACCAGGACCACCATGGGGCACGGTCTGTCATATATGTTATTTATTATGTTTGTACAGAGCCCAGCAGAGTGGAGCCTGTGCGTTGGCAGCCTTTGTTCCTGTACAAAACGGTAAATAAAATGTTGCGCTGTCTTGGAATTCAAATGGGAATCAGAGCATCGTTACACCGCTGCCCAAACCGCCGGTTCTGTGTGCAGAGAGGTGTGGGGACAGGCGAGAGGGTAGATCTGAAGTATGGACGAGCTTACATGAAGCTTGCGACTGAGAGAGGTCTGTAGGAGCATGGCCAGCATGACAAAAGCAAACAAGGCATGTTTTTTACTGTTTCTCCAAACACAGATCATATGATATAAGGGACAATTAATAAAATGGTCAGATAGCAGATTGCCCCGAGCAGCATACGAGGACTTTGTGGAGATCTAAAGGGCAAATGGGTTCAAAAGGGAATTTGATGAATCCATAGGAAATAGACCCAGGGACAGCTGATAAACATGACAGCCCAGATACAGCCTCTGGCAAGGGAAGAGCTGGTGCTGTGCATTTCCAGAAGCTGGAAGGGCTCAGCAGAGGAAGGATCCTGCCCTGCTCCTCACGCTCTTTTGATCAGCGCTGGAAATCAGTAGGTATAATGAATGATGTAGCTCCTGTTCACAGGCTGCAGTGATCCAAACACTAAATAACAATAGCTGAAAGTCCATTTACTATTAAAAATAGCAGTGAAAATGTGAAGTACGTCTTTCTTTTGTCCAAGCTCTGGAGGGACACATCCTTGCAGAACCTACTGCAGGAAGCTTCACCTAGAGGCAAGCGCTGTGACACCTAGGTGATTGCTATGAGCAAAGCCTCTGAAATCCATCGCTGCTTGGGAGTAGTGCTGAAGGTTTTCAGACCCTGCTCTGTGACATACAACTGTTTCCTGCACCACCAAAGAAATCTTACACTTCCTTTTGTGTGTGAATTTTCACAGAAATTGTAAGCTATTTCTTAGACAGATGGAGTGCTTGAGTCAGCCCTTCTATCGCTTTCTTTAATAGCAAAATGGATTTGTTGGGATTTTTCAGGAAGAGGGAGGAATAATTTTGATAGCTCTTCCATGAGCTCTCCTGCATTGCCGATTAAAAGGACCAGAATGACATCCAATAAAAAACCAGCAAAACTCTGCCCATTCTAGATCAAGAAGTGTATTTCTGACTCTAGCTGTGTGGACAGTTGTTTAGAATTTAGATATTACATTTAAAAAAAATCTGTACAATACCATATATAAATGCAATTTATAAATAGACACATTTGGGGAAGTGTCTTTACTCCTCATTTATCCAGGCCATGTGGACTGGTGTGATGATAAACTCAGTACATGCACATTCAGGATCTCTGGTTAGGCTAAATATTTGCCTGATTCAGCATAGCATGCTTTAATAATGTAATTCAATTTTTCCTCATTTTTAATGTTATTTCAGCCTGTTAACATAATTTGGTGGGCTATTACAGTTGTTACAGCTGCTAGTTTTGCCCTTAATACTGATTTCACTTATGACCTCAGTCAGAACTAGATTTAAAGTTTGAGATGATGTAAGTAAATAAGGATTATTAGATTTATTTGTATGGCAATTTAAATAAGAAACTGCCTGGCTTAGAATAAACGGTAAATGAAAAATGCATGTGATTTATAGACCTGTCCATTTCAAAGATTTATACATAGAGTAGGATGATTAAGTAAGAGACAGACCTGATTATATGAAATATGTAATTTTTATAATGCAATATTGGAAGCAAGCTGCTAAACAGCACCAGCATAACAATGATTGCCCAAACAGCTTTTATTACGATATTACTGTACAGCTGGTATGCAGTCATGTAAACACAAGCAGCAGGCCTCCAACCATTTCTATTCCTTGACAATTAGTAGATGGTGTTATGTTCTCATGAAAAGCTTCTTCCCCTCTCAGTGACTGCAGAACCATGTTCTGTAAGCAGGCTGTGAGACTGGAGTGGCCTCCAGGCTTTGTCTACCCCTCCCCTTTAAGGGTGTTGCAAGGCATCTCTGATGCTTTGCTATGAAAATTTGTTCAAGCACTTCCAGGGCTGCATGCCAGGATTACTGATCTTCTTCCATTAAAATCAGAAATACATAGAGATTTCTGAGATCTGGCAGAAGCAATCATACCTCTCCTTCAGGAACAAAGGTCCAGATGCATCGTCACAGAAACAATGGGATCAGCAAAAATCCTTCCACTCTTCTACTACATACCAGAAAGAACAAGTTCTTCAGTTCTTCCTTTGCTCTCCATCAAGCTTAAAGAGAAAGAAAAAAATATATATTTCTTTCATGGGTTTTAAGGCTGGAAGAAGCTGTTGCCATTATTTAGTCTCCTACCTGTATAATGCAAGCTGCAGACCTCCGTTCAGCAGTTCCAGCCACCTTCTTTAGCTCAAGGCTGGAAGAAGTCCTGAAGCTCACCATTAATACAGCAAAACGTCTTTGTGAATAACATCGGTGAATGGTGCTTTAACCTCCCTCATGTCAGAGTATTGCAACAACCTGCTGTGTCTCCTAAGGCACTATCTGCTCATGTAATCAAAAACCAGCAATACTGCTTGTGGTTATTGTGGCATTTTTGTGCATACAGATGTGGAAGTTTAAAAACCATGTGGGAAACATATATACACTGTGTATAGGAGCACTAGGCTATGCCATTCCACATGAATTAATACACTTTTTATGAGAAAGCTTAATAAATGTGTTCCAAACCAGGGGGTCTTCTATAACATAATTTGCATGAAACAGAATTGACCCAGAAAATTTTAATCTAAATCCCAATCTGATTTGTATAAAGTAATTTAATTTTCTCCCTAGTAGTTACGTGGATTTTATCAATTATACCAATTAAATTGTCAAGCAGATTTATTGACCAGTCATCTACAAGACACTTTCTTTGATGCACTATTCTGGTATCATCAACTGGTCATGCAAGTCTAGCTTTAGTTTTCAGTGTCATGTGTAGCTGAATACCCAAAAGAGGAGGTTCTAATAAACGAGTGGTATGAGCCAAGTTTTGAAATGAGGATGGAAAGCTCCTTCTTTTGAATTGCAGACAAAAAATTACAGGTAATGGCAGATGCAATCAATTTAGATGCTTAGCCATCCTACGTGCAAAACACACAGTTGATTTCTGACCTCAGAGCCTGGACCTCAGTTAGAGATCTCCATGCTAATAGCTGTTATCTAAATGTAATCATTCTTGCATAAATGCACATCCAGTTAATTTTAAATACAAAAACTGAGGCATAAAATTCAAGGTTGGGTTCGAAATTGGCAACCTATGTTTTTCAGTGTGTTGGATTTTTCTCTATTGCCTGGGTTCTAGACGGGTGGCAAATATTCCGAAACTACTTCATTATCCATCTTGAATAATTTCTTTATTCAAATAAATTCTAGTTTGCCAGAACAGATTACTAGAATCAGACATCTTCCATTGAGTGAGTCACAGTGCAACTTCCAATTTCTTCGTAATCTTTTCCTAATTTCCGTTTAGAAGTTAGCCAAGAAAATGAGAATAATACTTGACAAACAGTCAAGAAGTTACAGATCTTTGTAGTCCAGGAAAAAAACAGAAATACATAGTTGCTAAGTAAGGAGATTGCTGTGGAGCAGATTCAAAAGTCTAAAGAAAAAAAGCAAATGCCAATAATGAACCTGATGCCCACTGCAGTGTTGTAGTCCCCAGGCACGATGGCACGCAGCCCCCTCTGCCATTAGGGGTTCGGAGAATATCCACCATAGCCTGTAGCATGCTTGGTCTCCTAGAATATTCTTCTAGAACTAAGTTTTTTTAGAAATATTAGGCACCCAGCATGAACAGGAGAAGACAGAGTCGTCTACCATCAACAAAACTAAGTCCTGTGGTGTTGGTTGCAGGGAACCAGAAACCTGGTGGTAGGTGTTATCTCCAGTTACAACTAAACCTAAGATTTTGCTTTCCACCATTGACGTAGGAGGTCTGAATTTTTGGTTCGTATCACTGCAGTGCTTAAACTCAGTCTTAAAATATTTTGAGAAGCTTGTAAAAAGCAATAAATGCCATGAGATGGTAAACAGAGCTGACATGTAAAAGACAAATACCTTTTGGAAAGAAAATAACTTGTTGAAGCATTGAAGAGCCGCTTGGATTATTTCAGAAATACTTGGCGACATGCACAATCTCAGTATTTTTGGTAAGCATGACTGTGAATGTGTGCTTTAGCCAACAGCTCTGCATTGCTCTAGTGAATGATGGCATGAAAGATACTTCATGATGAACACGAAAGATAAATAACAGCTGGCTATGTCAGTGCCAAAAACAGACCACACGTGCCTCCTTAGCTGCTTGGTGGCTCAGGACTGTTTCTCTGTCATGTTTACCCTTTCCCATTCCATATCCGTGGTCCCTCCTTTTTCTCTCCAAACTCCCCAACATTTCTTCAGCCTTTATGTACATTTGAAATATAAAGAATAAGGGAACCAAAAGGTCAATACAAAAGCAAACAGTGTGGGAGAAAATTCTTATTTGAACAGGTAGCAGGTTGCTGATGGTTATGAAAACAGTCCACAGGAGTTCAGGGCAGCAGATACAGCTCTGGCCAGGACTGTGCCGAAGGCAACAGCACAGATGTTGAGCTGCACTAAAGCCACGCTAAGCAGGTTTGGAAACAGAAGAAAAACTTGATCCCAGGCACCTGGTTTCCCTTCACGGGACTTCACCCCCAGTCTGGTCTCCGATGTAGGGTAGCTGTTTTACTCACGAAGCACCTGAAGGTGATGCTGATGGGCAGAAGTGTGCAGGACAGTGAGAAGTCACACTTGTGCCAAAACAGAAGAAGGCAAGCCATTATAACACATATAGTCTGTATGAATCCCTCCACTTTGCCATCTGCTTTGCGTAGCCGGAGCAGCACAAAGCTGAAGAAGTTGCCTTTGGACCTGCACTGGGGCACGATGCAGATATGATATTGTGGAATTACTGATTGTCTTCATCCCATCTAGGAACCCTTTGAGTACTTCAGGTTGCAGAAACTTTAAGTTGCAGACAGGCACTGACTACAGCTCCCTTGTTCCCAAGGCAGATTTCTCACCGTGAGTAAGGCAGCAATGTTTCTGCTGGTTGGTTTTGTGATGCTTTCCCATTAAAGTTCAGGGGCAGAGAGCCAAAGCATACATGCCAAAATGTAGGGAGCAACTGAGCATTTGTCAGGCAGAAATCCAGGCTTTGCAGCAGGGACAACGGAATCAAAAGTGTCATTAACCTAGCTGGAGGGTGCCCTGCCAGAAAAATAATACTTTTCATTCTGAAGATGACACTGTAACACCCTGAATCTTAAGGAATATTATTTTTTAGCTACAGCAATTGAATAGTCTGAGTTTGATTTCTGGCCTTCAGTGTTTAACCTAGCTGTAATTACCTAGGACGGTGATTTAGGGAGGCAGTATTTCATTCCTTTCTCCCTATCTAAGAGTAGCTTAAAAAAATATATATTATTTAAAGTGGAGTCAAGAACGTACATCCGAATGACCTGAGGAGCAGGTATGGCAAAGAAGAATAAACCATTATTAAATGAACTCTTTCATCAGATGCAGGTCAGCATCTGACACCACGGGAGGAGGGAAGCAAGGTCAGGAGCGAGGTCCTTCTCTTGGCCGTGAGACCCTACTCCAGAAAGACTGGCAGGTCTCAGAGTTCGGTCCCAAACAAAGTGATGTGAGGGATATGAGTTGGCAGCAACTGATGTCTCCCGCTCTGCTGGCTCCTTTTGGCCACGAACATGGGCGATGCTGCCCTGTGGGCTGCCGAGCCGGCAGCACCTTGGTGGGTTACGCAGCAGGTGTCTGTACTCCCTGCACCGACCCACAGACCCATGAGGGGTGGTTTGTTTTTTTCATTGCCTCCTGTGAACAGCTCTGCCATTCAGACATTTAAAAACATCCCTTACCAAGTGACCAAAACAAGGCTCCAGGTTCAGAATGGTGTCAAATGTTCCCTAATATCTCCTTGCTTTAAAGACTTTAAAGAAGAAGAAGGATTTTTAGAAGTGCTTAAGAAAGTGGTGGTTCTAATTTAATTATGGGATTAAAATTCAGCTTTATACTCAGGCATACCTTTTACTCTATTAGCTTTGTGGGTTCAATACACACCAAGACAGAAGAGAGCGATTCAGCCAACATAGCATTTGCACATAAATGCAAATAGCAGCCTCCAACACTAGCAGACGCTGGGTGCTTTGCTGGTTCTTCAAATATCATTGTTATTGCTATTGTTAACATCCTTGTTGGTATTTTAGCAATAGCAACCATATTAAGGGTTTTGAAAGAGATGAGGTGCAGGATCCCAGCAGATATAAGAGATTTTAGCTTTTTATTTAGGCATGCATAGCTGGTGTCTTCCAACATGCTCATCACTTGAGGAAATTGGTGCAGAAGATGTTTTGCAAAAGGTTTTCAATCTGACAGTGGTGAATTGTTTTGTGTAAGTCATCCCAACCATAAAATGTGCCATGGGAGAAGACAAGCAGATACTCAAAAGAGACTGATACTGATGCTGAAAACATCAACAAAACAGAAAAAAAGAGATGTTTACCCAAACAGTGTCCAGGTAAACAGAGCATTAGCAATGCCTCTGTTTGCAAACTGCTTCCAAGAGAAAAAGCAGTATGGCACACATGCAGCTTCAACATATGTTTGCAGACTGAAGATACAGCCATTAAAAAGGTGGCAGCTGTTGTACTAATCTGGATCAATACAACATTTTCTACCTTTTCCACCCTTTCGCTGGAAGCATCCCAAAGCCAAACAGGTTGGGTACAGCGCATTGTTGGCACATAGCAACCTAGCGTGAGAGATCCATGAGTCATACAGATTTAAGATACCAGAAAGGAAAAAGAGACAGAAAGAGGTTTAGGAACCTTTAGAATGTTTTAAAGATACAGTTACAAAAAATTGTAAGCATCAATAGGCACTGAAGTAAGTTTCAAAAATTGCTCAGGCAACTAGAAATAACACAAATGCAGCTTGAGTAAGAAACATCAGAGCTGAAATCTTTTTCCACGCATAACAAAATATGTTCTGACAAGTGTGGATTCCTAAATGTGTAAGAATCAATCTTTTTACCTGGCATAGGCCTCTGCTAAAGAGAAACTCCCACATTCCAGCTGAAATCTCCAGCCTAACTTAAACTCCTGTATTTTCTGAATCATTTAAGACTGAGGTGAGTTTCAGAGCTACTTCCCTGAGCTCTTTGTGTCCCAGCATATGCACCTGAGTCAAACCATATTTGTTATTTGTTATTTAGCTCCACTGTGAACTCCATCGCCGGATGGACACTACCTTTCTAAATGCTGTGGCTGCAAAATACAGTGCAATCTCCCCTTTCACCTTGCACTCTCTTGCCTTTCTATCCTGAACTACTACAGTCTCAGTGACAACCTGGCATACCACTGCATCAGTAATGAAAAAGAAATGAAATGCATAAAAGATTTGTTTCTTCCAAGGGCTTTAGATGTACAGCTTGAAACGCATCTTGAAAGCACCAAGTGTTCTGTCTTTCCTATTTTCTTCTACTTTGGTAGTTAGTGGCCAACACTAGTGCAGCACTTCAGGCTATCAAGATTATCAAGATGCTGACTGCCTCCAAGAAGTCAGGACCTCTTATCGCATCACACTTCCTTGGATCCCTACCATGCCACTACCATGGCAGTGACAGCCAGCTTCAACAAAAAAGAAATGGAAATGTATTCCTTTCACCTGGTCAGTGCTAACCAGGTGTAGTAAGCAATGACTTGTCCTCTTCCCCTCCTGACTCCCAAACAAAAGCAACTCATTCCTGCCACCTCTGGTTATTTTCTGCATTTCAGTATATCTTGTTCTGGTTGAGATTGTTTAGAGGGTTTCTTGCTGGGATTTCCCCCCACCCCTCATCTTCTTTTCCTTTGGCTTTCAGCTAGTGTCCCTGCTGAGTTTTTTGTTGTTGTCTTTTGGCCTTGGGTGTTGGTTGGGGTTTTTTTTATATGAAAGGATCAATCACTTCTTATCACCCTCTCCAGGAAGAAGGCAAGTATTCCTCAGGTCACAACTGTTGTTTCCACTAGCCCTGCGCTCCAAGTATGTCTCTGTATGTGTGTGCCATCTTCTCCTTTGGCACATGCTGTCATGGCTGTGTTGGTAGGAGGAATTCCTGCTGAGCCATGGCCTCAGCTGGTCCCCAGCTACTGTCTGAAGAAGGAAGAAGGCATTAAGGCACAGATTTTCAAAAAAGCACGTAGGTGCCTAACACCCATCTGTACAGGGCCACTACAAACTGTCCTTGTACTGAGATCAGTCAATGCAATGAGAAGATGCCCACGGAAGGACAAAGGGGGGATTTTCCTGAGCTAAGGCTACTGGGCCAGGGCAAATGGCCTCCCATATGGAGGATGGAGAGGGAGTTCTCCTACCCAGGCACACCTCAAAGCAGGTGATACCGGACTTTGGAAGTCGGCTGTGTTTTGAACTGTGTCTCACAAGGAGGGAAAGCGATACCTTCCTGGTTTTAAAGGAATTGATATTATTTTATTTTCTCCAGATGGTTGAAAGAAATGCACTAAGTAGGTGGGCAAGGGCATGGGTCAAAAGAGAAGACCTGAGCCCACCAATTTTCTGTGGGAGCCTCCTGTGCATACGCAGAGCGCCAGCAAGAGGCGGGCAGTTTGGGTAGGGGTTTGGAGTAGAGTCGGCAGCTTGTTTAAGTTGTCGGGATGAATCTGGGGCATAGGTTGCAAAAAGCAGGTGATTTGCAGCTTCACATCACTTCTTGTTGCATGCTTAGCTAGTTGATTCTGTAAATGGGTGTCTCAATGGCCAGGGGATAGAGCTTTGTACTTTTTCAATATCTGGAACATAAGGTCTTTGTGTATGGAGACATAATTGACTTCTCATCCTGAGTGTGTGTGTGTATCTCTCTCTCTCTCTCTCTCTCTCTCTCCATATATATATTTTTTTTTTATATATATATATATTTATATATATATATATCTATATCTATCTCCCTTGCAAGAATACTGGGAGATGAAGCCTGAAAGCATGTATATGTCACAGACCTATTTTGGAGGATTTCATGAGCCACTCTCCTGTGATCTGTTGTCCAACGCTATAAACCATGGTCTCAGCAGCACTCATGCAGCTATTTCAGAACCTTGCCAAAGGATTTGTAGTAAGAGCTTAGTAAGATACGTGATCCATCCAGGTATTTACACAGTGATTTCACTGGTATAGTATCTGTGTATCTGACATGAAGGAGAGCTGGTTCGAGCCATGGGATAAAAGTGTGATGTGTAGAAAAGTGGGTCCCAGGTGTGTGCTCAGATGGTGCCGTTTGATTGAGAATATGCCAGATCTTGCCACTACAAGTTAATTGTCTTTTTCTCCTTTCTGCCCATGCAAACACCTTTAATTAATTATTTTTTTCCAAAGCACAGAGGAAAAATTTGACCAAAATTAACACTGCTAGGACTTACATATAGAAGGATTCACAAGAGACTGGTTAAAACTAATACCAGTTTTAGGATCTCTTACGCCAGAAGATGTGTGAAAGTAAAATTAGAACAGGGACACCCATTAGGAAAATATGAAAAATGTTGCTACCTTGGTCACTATCAGGGCGACAGACTAATGGGGTGGTAAGAAACCAGTCAGATAACAAAGTGGGAAAATGATTACAGTCTAAAACTAGGTGACAAATTCTTGACGTTCATACATTTGTGACTGACAGTACCTGCCTGCTCCGAATAAGGGTCTGAACTGAACATTTGTATTAGCTGCTGCAAGGATTTCTACTCGAACCCTTGGCCTCCACCATAAACACTGTGATGGTAAAGAGCCTGTCCTGCCTTTTCCATACTGGCATGAAGCACAAAGGCATGCTGGGGAGCAATGCACCCATCTGACACGGCAGAATCGATACCAAGTAATTGAGTAACATATTTATTAAAGCTGATGTTAATGCTTCTCTGAGAGAAGATTATCTATGAATTGCTTACCTCAATTAAAAGTATGTTTCACAAGAAAGGGGTTTATAAATTGAAATAATCAGAAACGATGCATGAAATGTCACATGCAAGAAATTTTGCTGATGTGTTATTAAACAGAATAAATTATTATCAGAATTTAGCAATGAGGAAAAACTAAACAGCTATTTACTAGATTCACTGAATGTAAGGCTAGCAGAGTACTTGAAACTACTGAGAGATTTTTCTGGAATAAATTACTACAGATGCATTTAGGAGCTGTAAACGGCTGAGATGTAATCTAAGCTCACCTGCAGCTCCATACACGGACACATATGCACTCTTTGTTCTCTAGGAATTCAGACCAGGAATCTGGTAAAAACACCGTGGAGCTTACCCAGGCTGCATGCCCAGCTCTCTCTTGTGCAGAGATGAGTCTGGGGGACCATATGCCATAGGGACCAACTGTCCTTTACATTCGAGTGACTCAGGAGAAACTGAGAAGTTACTGTATTGCAAATTGAGCTAAGAAAGGAGGAGGAGGCCTTCATTTTTACATCATAATATTTTTCACAGACTCTGATCAAGATTTTAGTCAGACCTAGGGAAGTCAGGTGCCTTTTCTCTGATCAGTGAGCTGCCAGAGCAGGGCAAGTGATAGAAAATGTCACGTTTGCTGTTGTGCTGAACTTGATTGAGAGGTTTGGGGAAATCTCTTGTTTAAGAAGTTCATTTTAGAAGCGTTCACGCTACAACATCATCTATGTAGTGGTCTTCGCGTTATGTATTAGTAAACAGGCACAGAAATAATAGTGACTTTGCACATCAGGATGAGGGGCTGACTGCCTTCGTACATGGCTTTGAATAGTGAATGCTGTGCCACTTATCTAAAGGATGACGCGCCTATGTTTAGTTAAAGTCGGGAGATGTCCAAGGACCCTTATTGCAACATGACGGATGCACAGACTGCTAAGGCCTTGGGTTGGTTATCTTTAAAAAGGGACATTTTGTCTTAGATTCCTGTTGTACATGCAACGTGGTGAAGATGGAGACTTTAAACGTGACCGCTAAGGAATAGAGTCTGCATAGAGACAACTCCTCAAGGACATTGTCCAGGCACAAGACATGTTAATGTTGTTAACTTGAGGATGTGCTAGGTCCTTGAATGGAATGTGCTGATTGTCCAGGCACAAGATATGTTAATGTTGTTAACTTGAGGATGTGCTAGGTCCTTGAATGGAATGTGCTGATTGTCCAGGTGTGAGATATGTTAATGAGTTCCTTGAAAGTTGATGAATAGACATGAGTGACTTGTATAAGGAGGGGGCTGAGGGGTTCCCTCGGTGGGTGTGCCTGACTTCGGTGGAGCCATCCCCCATGCACCCAGCGCTGCCAATAAAGGATACTTAGTCACTAAGAAATTTTGACTTCATTCTGTAAATCAATTTGGCGACCCAGATGGGACACCTCTCTGCCGGGCTGTAGGACCCGCTGGGGATAGGACCCCCTAGGGTACCCCTGGGATTTCCCAGAGGGACTTCTTGACTCAACGGATCACTGCTGAGGCAGACAAGGACCCCATTGCTGTGACGGTATTCTTTTTGCTGGTTTGTTTGTTTGGTAGACTGGTCATTTGGAACTGCCCATAAGTCAGAAGACAAAAGTTAACTTCTGCAGGGTGGTGTATACTTTTGTGGCTAGCACCTTAAGTATACGTTTGGTTTTGCTGGCATTCAATTGCCGTTTGGAGCCTGGCAAGTTCGCCTGTAGGGCTCGTTTGGTACTGTCTTGCTTATTACGGTTCTCTGACTTATTGGGTGTGGAATTTGACTCTTGATTATTGTTATCGTGATTTTGGCTATATTCTTGGTAATAATAGTGGGTTCTTGGTGTTGCTGTAGAAAGGTACCTGCGTGCTGCATTTTGTAAGTGCTAAGTGTGTTCTGTTAGTGTGAAGTGGGAAAATGGGAGGAAAACAAAGTGGTGGGATTTTAAAGAAAAGCCCTTTAGGATGTGTTTTGAGTCATTGGAAGGATATTGGAGGATCCACTGGTGGAAATGTGAATAGGAAAACATTGATAAAATATTGTAATCAATGGTGGCCGCTTTATAAGCTGGAATGTGGAGAAAAGTGGCCTTTTAATTAATAATTATAAGGTTATTAATAGTTGTTATACTCATTTATGCTGGAAATGTAAGAACATTTCTGTATTAAATATATTATAAATGTTGGTATGTCGTTATTGTCTTGAACAACCGAGGGGGGAATGTGAACCTCTATACATTTTAAAGTGTATATGGTGTAAAGAATTATTATCTGTATGGTGGGGACAAGAAATTGAATGCCCTTACTGTAAGGTTTGGATGCCTTGGGATAAGAGAGAGAGCTGTAAGTGAAAGTAGAGTCGTCTGCGGCTGGGATAGCGATTGAGGTAACAAAGTGGTGGAATAGTAAGAAAGAGTCCTTTGGGATGTGTTTTAAGTCACTGGAAGGAAATGGGGGGGCAGCCTGGGGGAAGCGTGAATAAGAGAACTTTGGTTAAGTACTGTAATCGGTGGTGGTCCCTGTATAAGTTAGGGGACGGAGAGACATGGCCCTTAAATGGGACACTGAATTATAATGTTTTATTACAGTTAATGTTGTTCTTGAGGCAAGAGGAAAATGGGATCAAGTAATGTGTGCCGATATGTTTCTGTGACAGGAGTGTGGGATTAACACCACCTGATCTTTGATTATGGCTCTAGAAAAAGATATAAAAAAACCTGAGACCTAAACTAGAAAGATGTTCTTGTTGAAATATTTGTGAAAAAAAAAAAAAAAAAAAAAAGAGAGAGAGCTCAGGTTGTGCTTCCTTCTGTAGAGCAACCAGAATGAAACACGTTATAAGATAAAAACTTGTACTAATGTATGTAAGATCTGAAGCAGGGGGGTGTGGGGGGTGTGGGGTGGAGAATCAAAGACCCTGTGAAAGTGTTAAAGTATTGGGGTGAGTTTGTACAAACCCCCATACCCCCTCGAAGGTGGATGCTGGACGCATGGCAGGGTGTTTGCTGTTTGCCTGCGAAGGCACGGTATGTAAGAACACAGAGCAACAAGTAGCAGATTTGCGTTCAGGGTAAGAAAGAGTTAAAACAGAAGTGCTGTTGCAGAGGCAGGCCTGTGTAACCTGCAGAGCAGGAAGAGCATCTCCTGCCCCGAACCCTTCTGATGGTGGGGAGGAGGGGGTTGCTGTTGCTGACAATTGAGCAGAAGGACCTGACAATGTCACCCCGATTGCTGCAGCATTTGCAGCACAACAGGACCGGTAACGGCCCCTTTAGGGCAAGGCAATGGCTCTGAGGAGAATAAAGGTGAATCTTTGATGGGGAAATGTAGATGTTTGAAAGTTGGTTGTGAATAGGACTGGATAAAGGTTCGAGTTGATTTTTACTAGGTAATCGTGATGTAGAAAAGTTGATAGAAGGAAAAGGAGACGTGTACAGAAGGTAAAAGAAGAAGAGCTTTAACTAGTAGAGGAGACGAAGCAGAGAGAGGAAGAATATCAGGCAGAAGTGAATGAACATATTGTAGGGAAAGTGGACACTGGAAGCGAGATTGCCCTGAGCTAAAGAACCAGCAAGGCGTTCTGGTGAACTAGGGACTAGGAAAAAATGGGGTGGAATTTTTAGTGAATACAAAACCAACTCATTTGGTGTTAAACTTCAGTGAAAAGAATTTGTTACAGTTGTGGGAGCTGCTGGCCACCAGGAAAACATCCTGAAACCTTTAAAGTACAAACTAGGTCCTTGAATGGAATGTGCTAATTGTCCAGACACAAGATATGTTAATGTTGTTAACTTGAAGATGTGCTGGGGTCCTTGAATGGAATGTGCTGATTGTCCAGGTGTGAGATATGTTAATGAGTTCCCCGAAAGCTGATGAATAGACATGAGTGACTTGTATAAGGAGGGGGCTGAGGGGTTCCCTCGGTGGGTGTGCATGACTTCGGTGGAGCCATCCCCCATGCACCCAGCGCTGCCAATAAAGGATATTTACTCACTAAGAAATTTTAACTTTGTTCTTTAAATCAACTTGCAAAACAGCCACCGTGTTAACTGGGAGGGGGAACCTGAGCTCTCTGACACCAACACCTTCTCTATGGGATGCTGCTAACTGAGCATACACTTATTCGCCACTGTTTGGGGGCAGGATTTTAAAGTCCTGAATACTGGGAGCCAGATTCCTGAACAGATCCCTAAATCCACCATCGTAAAATATCTCGAGTTGAAGGTAGCTGGGCTAGCCTGGCAGAGCTTTCAGTGCCTCGAGTGGCCCATGCACACTGCTGAGGATCTTAAGGACCACGACTCAAAACTCAGCTCAGATGAAAAACAAACAGCCGAAAGCAACTGCAACAGCACGGAGCTTCGGTGCCCTGTTAACCATTTAAACCTCATCACCTTGTAAAGGAAAAGACAAAGCGATTAGATGGTCTGTTTAACGCACGTTGCTGTATTAGCCTACAGTGGCCGAGAGGCTCTTGTCTCCCTTGAGGGCTGGGCTGCGCTAAGGGAAACACGACGCTGGTTTCTAGTACTGAGATGTGCCCCAACATCCCCCAGGGCCTCCTCCCCCACCGTACCCCCCCACACCTTCGAAACCTACGCTCCCTTCTCCATCCCTTGCAAGCAGTTCTATAGGCTATATTCAATTGTATATTTTCTTGTCACTGGAAGGCTTGAGCTACACGCTTAAAAATGACATGCAAAGATTTCGATTGTGCTGCAACCAAAAAAAAAAAAAAGAAAAAAAAAAGAAAAAAAAAAAAGAAAAAATGGTTAACACCAATGAATAGTGCAGAATGTAAGGACTTGTTGTGGTGGGTGTCTGTCTTGGCATTTGTGCCATGAATCAGAACATGTAAATGTAGTTCGCTTCAGACGTTTTTATTTTTGCAACAGCAAAATCAACATCGCTACTCTAGTTATACTTCTACTTAAGCCAAAGATCTTACTGCACCATGGGGAAAAAAAGCTGGCAGGGGAAGCCTCTATCAGATTCCAGTTCATTTGGATTTTTGAAAGAAAACTGTTATTTTACTGGAATTCAAGAAACAAGGTGCAGGCAGACGCTAGGAGTGTTGTAAGGCAGCCGTTGCACGGTATCACGCTGGATGTAACGAAAAAAAGGAAATGTCATCCGTGATAACAGAGAAATGAGAAACGGCGCCCATTACACACGGAGTTATCACTGAAGAAGTGATGCTCCAGGGTCTGCCCGAGCAGCCTTATGCCTTGCAAATGCCCAAACAAGTCTGAAACGCTCAGATAAGCAGAAGCGATGAGAAGTGATAAAAGGCCTTTGAGAGTGATATGGAGAAATAGTGCAAAATAGGGACAATAAACATCGATTGTGATTGTATATGTCTGCTCAAGGAGTGTAGGTATGATGATTGGTCACATAACCATATAGTTTTAAGGAAATGCCTACTCTTCTTCCTCTAACAAAGGGGCTATCTATAAAAAGGATGAGAAACATTCCAATGTTATCTAGAGATCTCCTCGCTAAAGAAAATCAGATGATCGACAAGGACATGAATTAGCTGCAAACTTGCAAGACCACCACATTCCAGGAAAAGGACTGATAAGCTAATTAACATACGAAGTGAGAGTATGTTTAGGTTTAGGTAACAAATATGTATAGGCGTTAATTGAATATTCATATGTTTTATTGTATAAATGTGAGATGGTTCGTCACTTCGGGCATGCACGCTTGCGGAGGAGCGATCCCCCGTGCATCTGCGCGCAATAAACATACCTACTTTATAACTTTCGAGTTATAGAGTCTAATTCCGTACGTCAAGAGGAGCCAGAGAACGGACCGGGGAAAGGTACCTCCAGCATGTGCGAGAGTAAGTTCGGGTGGCGCTGAGCAGATGTGCGGTGGAAAATGCAGTTCGGTCGGTGGGAAGGCAAAGGCATCGGAGAGGTGTTTAGACACCAGTCCGACTAATTAAAACCCGTACCTTGTGGGGTTTTTTTTACTTGGAGATTCAAAAAACCGGGAGGAGAAAAAAAATGTTTACTACCGGCGGCAGGTGGGGAATCTCTTTGCATTTTTAAATACAAATATTTTTTTCCCCTTCCCTCCCCCGCTGCCCTGCTTTCTTGACTCTCCTCCTTTTATCTCTAGCTCGCTCCAGCAGCCGGCGGCCGCCGTCCCCCCGGGCACGCCGGAGCCCCCGGACCCTCCGGACCCAGGTGAGGGTCCGGCCCCGCGGGGCGGCGCTGGGCGGAGCGCGGGGAGCCGGGGGGTGTCCGCGGCCCCGACCCCGGCCCCGGGCCGCCCTGGCGCCGCCTCCCGCCCGGGGGAAGGGCCGGTGCGGCGGGGGGCCGGCTCGGAGGGGCGGGTCTGTGCCGGGCTGCGGGAGCCGGGGCGGCCGCCCGCCCCCCTGCACGCCCCAGCACCGTACGGGGCGCGTCGGTTGCGGGGAGCAGCGGGCTCGCCGCCGGCAGCCATGGCTCAGTCACCCCCCGCGCCTCCCCGGGCTCCGCTGGCAGCCGGACCTGCCCTGCCGGGTGCCCGCCCCGCCCGGGAGGGCCGCCCCCCGCCCTGCCGCGGCAGGAGGACGGGCAGGCGGCGGCCCCACGGCGGAGGTAAGGGCGGCGGGACGGCCCCGGGGCGACGTAGGGGCTGCCCCGGCTGGGCTGTTCCGGGCGGCGGCGGGTGCCGGGCCTGCCCCGCCGAGCGAGGGGGGCGGGTGGGGGGGCGAGCGGAGGGGGGCGCGGAGGGGGGCGCTGCGCCGAGCCAGACGCGGCCCCCGCCCAGCGGCACGGTGAGGGGCCGCCCCAGGGCCGTGCGGGGGCCGTGCGCGCCCCCTTCCCGCGGCCGGGAGGGGCTCCCGGGCAGCCCGGCCGGCCCCACGGCGCTGGGTGCCGGAGGTAGCGCCGCGCAGCCTGTGCTGACGGAGCGACCGCCGGCGGCTCCCCCGGCTCCTGCGGCGCTGCCCCGGCCCACGCGGGGCCCCGGCGCCGCTCGCCCCCGGCCGGCCAGGGTCGCCAGAACGGCGCTGGCGCTTCTGCTCGGCGCGCCCTGCGGAGCCGCCGCCGTTTTCTGGATGCGGGCGCAGGGGCGGCTCGGGGAGACGCCGTACGGCAGCGGGCGGGCAGCGCCGCCGCGGGGCACCGCCGTGAGGGGCGAGCTGCGCCTGGGGCCGGTAACCACGCGTGTCGGGAGCGTCGCTTAACGTCCTGGGGGCCTTACTGTGCCGGGGCCGACCCCCCAGCCTCGCCGCATCTGCGCTGTTACCGGGCTGGCACCTTGAACAACACGCGCGGGTAGCGGGGACCCGGCGGCGGTGGCCGGTTTCCCAGCTTTGGCCACGCACCGAGCGGTCCGTACCGTGTGTGCCCAGCCGCGCAGACCCTCGTCCCACGGGAGAGCCGTGTGCGGCTGTGGCTCAGGAAGATGAGCTGGGCCACACGGCTGCAGGGGCTGGTGGGCACAGGGTTTCATTTTCCCCGAGTAGTTTATGATCCGAGACTTCTGTGATACCTTGTGCAGGTACAAAAGGTGCAGCAACCCCAGGGTGGGGGGTTGTGACTCTGACGTTCAGTACGTTTTGAAATATCGAGTGGAACTACCAGCATTTTTCAAGTTGGTTTTGAACTGTTACAAATAGCAGGTTCTTATCGTGAATTAACAGACCAGCATCAACTGGTAATTGTTAAATTTGTCTTGCATGGTAGGTTCTTTTTTTCTTCCTTTTCTTTTTCTCCTTTTCTTCTCCCCTCCCCTCCCCCATGTGTTAGCTTGGTTATTTTTGTAAAGTAGTTGGAAAACTAGTTTCAACACCCTAATTGTAAGGGATCACCCCTTTCTATGGAGAGAAGATGATTCATTTCTTTGCTAAATGTAGGTCTGCACCTCTTGCTTAAGCACATGGTTTTTAAGTGAAAGAATGATTGGAGCAGGATAAGGCAAGGAATGTTCAGTTCTTGACCTAAAATGTAAATGGACTTCTAAGTGAAAGCCCCCCATGCGTGTTCCACCAGACTTATTTTGAAGTGTGTGACAGGTCCAAAACATGAAACACTAAGGAAAAAGTTGTGTTTTAAAGGTGACCTCTGTAGGTCTGAGTAAGTCTACTTGTGCTGTCAAAATGTTATTGTAACAGTATAATGGATTTCAAACTGGTTTAGCTGATTCATAACCTTTGTTTTGCCTTTTGCAAAATTGACCTGAGATATTTAAAGTTACTCTTACCCATGCTGTATCAGGATGAAGAGCCTGTGTAAACAGATGAAAGTGATTGTTTTGTTCTGCTTGCTATTGTGTGGAGTTTTGAAAAGTTAGCAGTTGGATTCATCCACCCCTGGAATAACTTTATTTATTGGGCCCCAGTCCCTGCTGAGAACATTGCAGGCAACACAGTGCAAGCTGTGGATCCTCATCCTTTGGGAACTGGTATTTAAAACCGCTCTGGAGGACAACTGCAGATGAAAAAGAAAACTAATTCAGTGCCTGAAGCATGCTAAACTGCATGGAGCACCTGGCTTATTTTTTCTGTTCTGTGCTAAAATGAGAGAGAGTGCTGTTTAGGACAGTCTGGGCACTTCATCTTTGACGATGAGTAGAGCAAACAGGTGGGTTCCTACTTTCATCTTGCTGCCTAACATTCTGGGATCAGCCCTAACCTTTGCATTCACTATGTTCCCAGCAAACTGTTTCATTCATTCTGTTTCTGTAATCACATGTAAGTTTGCAGATGAAATGTAAGCCCCACAGTATTTTGCTGCCTTGGTAATAACCCCCCTAAAAATATATTTATTCTGAAATCATCTTTTAGTGGAGAAAATAATCATGTGGTCTCAGAGTCTGGCTACCCATTTTCTTAGGTGGATGTGTGTAACAGGACCAAGGATAAAGAGCGCTTGTACCCCAGCGGACACTACAGGTGAGAGTTTTCTGTTCTGAATCCTGTCCATAACTCACTGTCCTGCATTACCTACAGCAGGTCATAGCTGGTGCTTGGTAGAAGATGTGTAGGTTTGGTTCACACGCAGGTTTAAGATTGAGACTAAGGTTCTAGGGTTCCTGCCTAGGAACCATGAGTTACATCTTTAAAGAAAAAGCAGTGAACTTTTGCTTTGAGTAGCCAGGAAATTATGCATCAGTTCATGCAAGGAAACAGAGTAATTTCTGTAGTAATGAAAGCCAATTCAGGTCCTGGCCTTTGCAGAATGCTCCAAGATTTTAGGGTCCAGTGGGTATGTTTGCTAAGGAAATAGATAAAAAGCGTAAGAGTGAACCTTGTCTTTTCTTTGGGGTAATAATTTGTCATGGTACTTTGTTTCCAGGTACAACACTATTTATCCACCACCTAGTCTTCCTCTTCACGGTTTGCTGAAAAAAGAGATTGCAGTCTTGTTTTTTTAAGAAGTAATTCATAACGGGAGCACCACTGACTCCTTAATATTCAGCACCTATTTGAGTGCTGACATTCACTGTTGAAAACATGGTTGCCTAAACTTTTTTTGGCCTCGTCAAACCTACTCATGTAAGTAGGTCACATAGAATAGGCCATATGTGAGTGGGTCACACTGACTGACTTACACAGGTGAAGTGAGGCATGTCTGCTTTTTTTTTTTTTTTCCTCACTGACATGTGGAATTAAACTCTATAACTCAGTATAGATTATAAAGCTGGTATGTTTAATTCACCGGCGGGCATCAGGGTAGATAATTCCAAAAGCACCTGCTGCCCTGACTTCTTTGTGCACGTGTGATTTAAAGTATACATTCATACATCCTCAACAGATGCCCTATTTATATATATATATATAGAGAGAGAGAGAGAGAGAGAATAGGTTGGGTTAGGATAGTCTACTGAGAAGTCATTATCATAAGTTTCCTCCCATTCGCGCTTGCGCGCTGTCTCCTGATGGTGGTCATGGTGGTGGTTGAGGATGAAGGCTTAGCAGTCTCCCTCGCTCTGAACTTTTCACCTTCACTCTTTGCGCAGACTCAGTTGTGTCTCGAGTTTTTTCCAAACCATAAACCAGGACAGATCCAGTTTTCCTATCTCAAGGCACAGATGTACATACTGGTGTCATCTTATCGGCACACAGAGCGTCCCAGGTCCACCTTATCAGTACGAAGGGCCTCAGGACTGGGATAATTTGCAAAGTCATACTGTGAAGCTCCGCGCCTCATTTGCGAAGTCACACTACAAAACTCCTTTTTGCACGTACAATGAGAATTTTAATTATTCTAAGTTTTCCATATCCTATTAATCTAGTTATTGCTAAGCTTTCTATCACCACTGTGCTTCTAAAGTGTTGTTGGATTGCTCAAGGAATGCATTTTAAGGAAAACACTAAACTGAGACACTGTGGTGGGTAAATTTTGAAGTTTTAAGCATGGAAAAAGAAGAAGGAAATAAAAAGGAAAAAAGACATAGAGGTGTTACATTGGTAGGGAAGAGAGAGAAGCCAACCCACAGGCACGTAACCTGGGATGCAGTCCATGCCCCAGTCTAACTGCATTTTCCTTAGGCTTCTCTGTAACCCTGCCCCGACAACGCTTCCAAAAGCTGTTACGTTGAGCCATAAATCCATATGCAAAATGGATGAGGCACATTTTCCAAAGCACCTTAAACGGTGTGTGGGGAAATGGGAGGCCTCAGTGCTGCAGGATGTGGCATCACCCCTATGTATATGGTAATATTATTCACAAATACAGAGAAAGTCTCAAGAGGCTTTTCATAAAACAAGTTCTTAGCTGAAGATCTTGCAAGGGTTCAGAGCTGGCCTACTTGATTCAATAGTTTTCTTTCCCCTTTCTCTCTGTATATCAAGATTTCTGTGTGTGCATGTGTGTGTATATATGTGTAGACATTTGAAGAAAGGGAGTATAAAAATTGGATGCGTTCTTTGTCTTTCATGGAATATACGTGGGGATTTATTTAGATTAGCAGCAATGGGCTATGTATCTGTTCAGTTTTTTTATCTGTGGCCTGAATCTTACAGTAAAAATGTTCTTATTTTCCAAATCGCATGAACACCCAAGCACTGATGCTGCCCATGCCAGCAGAAGAGGCAGTACCTGAACGAGAGCGGTAGTTGCTGTGCTGGGTCATTGTGCCATTACATGAGACATGTTCCAGCTTGCGGGGGGGGGGGCAGGGAAGGAAAGCACTGCTCCCACTCAAACCAAGTACGTTTGCTGTATTTATTTGGATGTATTACATACTCTATGATGATTTTGAAGCCTTTCCAAAGAACTGAATTCCTGTGCTCGATTAAAGAACACCTGCTCTAATTAATAATTAACATCCTAACATTGCTGCTGTTTATGAATTATGGAAGTTAAGGAAGAAGATGCACAGTGGGTGATTTGTATTGTTTGTACCGTATGTGTGTTTGTGTGTGCTCTATGTCTGTGCTTAGAAAGGGCAGTTTGGGGCAGGTTATGTGAAACCTCATACAAGCACAGTTCTTTGAACGCTGCTAGAGGCAGACTTTCACAGTATTAAAGCACTGGAGGGGGTGAATCTGTCCAGGACTTCGGGCACTGTTTGAAGTATTTACACTGACTGAGGATAGTTTATGATTTTTATTTTTTTTTTCTTGGTGAGTGTCAAAAATTTGGTAAAGTAAAGGTAAGTAGAAACCAGGTAGGCTTTTCTCCAGCCCATTTAAGAGCAGTCCCACTAAGCTGTGTGCTTAACTTACAGAACATATTTAAATTTATTTTTTTTTTAACACATTGAGCACTAGGGCATGGCAATATTGCTACGGAGGGACATCTGCAAATAGTTCAATGGGTTGGGTCTCTGCTCACGGATGACTTATCTGTTAGCCAGAACTCACCTAGGTTTAGTAAGAAGGTGCATGAAGGACCGTGTGGTGTTTCAGGGAGAGGTGGGCTGAGAGAATAACCTCAGACATTTGAGGTACGTGTTGTCTTGAAAGACTGGGATTTTAATTTTTGTTATGGTGTGCTGTGGGATGTACAAGGGTTTGAAAAAGCTGCATCAAATGAGTGGCCAAGAAGTGTGTAGTGGGAGTCAGGCGGGGAAGGGCTGACCTACGCCAGCATTATCCTGCTCCCTGGAGAGCGGGGAAGGTATTCCCAGTGTAGGGTGTGCATGAGAAGTGTATGTGAGAGGTAATGAGGGGAATATCAGGCATAAAGAGGAAAGAATTAAAGAGTGCGGTAAGTGTGGAAAACAGAAGAGTTTACATACAGTGACAGACGCAAGGTAAAGATGCTCAATCCCAGAGGAGCTGAAGTATCAGGCTGTGGATTTTGCGCGTGAGTTGGCAGGCGTTTGGGATCGCCATGGGGCTGGTAGCTTGAGCAAGCCGGGAGCCGGGTACTTGAGAAAGGTGTTTGCCTGGCAGGGCTCAAAAGGAAGACGTCTGGAACGGAGTTGTGGATGAAGTTTCATCAGAAAGGGTGAGCCCTGCGTCCTGCCGTGTTTATTTAGTGACTACATCGTACCAGTGAGGACATACTACCAACCTAGCCTGGATAAGGGGAGACAAAGAGAAGAGTCTCTTACAGAACCCAAATGTCACATAGTTTAATGACAAAATAGACATGCAGGGACAGCAGAGGCATAGGAAAGAGGTCTCCCCCCCGTTCCCCCCCACCCTCCACTCAATCTGGAAAAGTGATTGAATAAATTTAATAACCTTCATCAGATTTACTGTCAGAGATGTTGCATTCTTTAGGATGAAATTCTGGTGCAAAACACTAGATGGGACCAAATGGCTGGAGTGTAAAACTCTTTTGGTTTATGATTTAGAAGTGGTTTTAAAAGTTCATTTTGAAGGGGATGTTGAGTCGTCTTCAGCATGTCTGCTTTTTTTTATTTTTATTTTAAATTTTTTTGGATTTTGAAATTTGATGTCTCAATCGAAATTAGCGGTACTGTTTGTGTCTGCTTCAACTTGTACCTGTTTCTGCCTTCATCTGGGAAGGTGGTTGGTGTTAATTCTGTGTTTATGCTGAACGTGCAGAGAGTATGTGTGTTTTGTAATAGCTCACATAGCTGAGCCACACTGTGTAAAGCCCTAGCACTTTTGTTTCAGAATCGCATGTGGTTAGAGGTGCTAACAACTCTCTGCAACAGGAGCGCCTTTAACCGTGTGCGGTTGGTTGCAGCCCAGATGGTATTATTAGGATTTAGATGTGTCGTGGACATTTGGCAGGTGCCACATTTGGAGTCACAGTTATCTACAATTCGATTTACTCAATTGCGTTGCTTAATTAGCATGGTTTAGTGTGATTTTTTTTTTTTAAGTGTAGCCTTTTATAACATAACAGTTACTTTGTTATTTGGTGTTTCCATCTGCCATTCCACCCTCCATGCTTTCTAAACCCTGACTACATTTCAAATAATAAAGTACTCTTCCTGTGTTTTCAGGATATTTTAGGGCTCATTATGAATATAGAGAAACAGCAAAAAATGTTTTGCTTTTAACTCAGGTTAGGTAGATAGCAATTGGTAAGATTAATTATTATAATTTAAATTATCATATTATCATCTACACAGGCAAAGAGCAACATCAGTAACCTTAGAGCTATATGATAATAGCTATGCATAATTAGATTTAATTACTAATTGTATGTAATTCTACACAGTAGTAAAGTGAAACTACTGGTGATGTTACTAAAAGTTGTATTTCTTTTGCCTAATGTCTACAGGTGTGGGACAATTTTTTGGAAATGCTACTTAATGATTCCAAACATAGCAAAGATCACCAGGCCTGTGCTGCATCTTTTCAGCTAGTAGCAAGGAGAGGGCCAGTTCTGCAAAGAAGTGCAGTTAATAAAGGAGAAGGGACACAAGTCTGCAGAAAAGCATCTTAAAGGTTAGTAATGACAGTAGTGGAACAATTTAAAGCTTGACAACTAAAAGAGAATGTAATGTAGGACAATTAGAAGACAGCATGTGAACAGGATACACGAGTAATCAGCACAAAACGTGATGTCCTTTTGCAAATAGTCGTGGCCGTATACCTTTGCCCTGGCACTGGGATATTCGTAGAGGTAACTTGGAGTCTGACTGCAGTGAAACAGCTTTTCCAGGGGCAGGTACCCCTGACTGTTGGTGCTGTCTGTGCACCCAGGCAGAACACCCTGTCTGCTCAGTTCTGCTGTGGTGAGATGTTGCTGCTATTAAGTCCAGAGCTAGTTCCAGTGTCTCCATGCACTTGTAGCCCTGAGCTGTGTAGTTTTAGCCCTGTTTAACAAATGCATGCTGATTGACAGCTGAAAACAGCTCGCTTATGCTTTCTGCTGCTCCTAGAGAGGGGTCTTGTTCACCCATCCAACGCATCGTGGTGGACCTATTTGTATTTTGGTATCATTACAGGTTTTGCTCCCTACGTGTTGTTTTATGGACAACAAATAATACATGAGTGTGGGGTGCAAAGGGAGGAGTTATGTGGAGGGATAGTTTGATGTACGGTGCACCCAATTCATGCTGAGAACGATACTCCAATGTATTTAATTGGAAACTGAAGGCTCTATTTTTAACATAGTAGAAAACTCTGGAAACCTGCCAGAGCAGGCGGCATCCTTTCAATTAAGCGTAGTCCAGGCCACCCACCTGAAAATCGTACTTTCTCTCACCCTCCACATTGATTCTTGGATCACCTTAAGTAGCAGCTTTGTCATAATTTACTATTTTTCATATTCCAAAGACTGACAAACCGAAGCTGTAGTTGACCTGTGGTAAGTTGTACGTTAGGGAATGGGCAGATGCACGGTTTGAGTCCAGCTCTCCAGCCGACAGGGCTGGTGGATAATTTGGTAAACCAGACTTAGTGTCAGATTGCGTTCTGTAGCCCAACTGAAACTACTAGATGGCAGAAGCAAGACTACAATTCGAGCTACTTGAGGATTTATTTTTTCATTATTTTTCGTGGGAGTGTTAGTGTAAACCTCCTGCCTTGTGCTTGCACAGAAATCCTTCCAAATGCAAATGGAAGGTTGTCTTCAGGTAGGGTTTCATGTGGAAGCAGCCTGCTGTGGGAGGTGTGAACTTCCACAGCCTCCAGCGGTAGGAGTGTAAAGACTGCAGCAGTAAATGGGGTTGGTGGTAATATTAAGTAATCTGCAATCAGCAAAAATCAGTCTTTTTCTCTGTACAGAGACCAACCACATGTGATCTTGATCTAGCTCTTGGGCTTGTAGTGATATGGTATTACTCAATTACTGTTTCTTCTGTTGTTAATGCAAAATAAGCAACAGGACAGAAATGCTAAGTGTGGCAGTGCTGTACGGAGTAAGTGGTATTTACACCTAATCCCTTTTGTCATTACATATGTATTCAGATTGCAAAATTAAGCTGTATTTAAGAAATGCCTTATTCAAAAACATGATATGGCTGTTTCTGGAGGAGTTCTCCTCCTGTTTCCTCCTGTTCTTCCCAAAGCAGTAGCCCAGCAGTCAATCCCAAGTGATGCGTAGGCATAGAAAGAAGCATTCAGTTGTTGAACAGTATTTTTCAGCTGTTCTTCATCACTGGGAAAGACTAACAAGCTGGTGGGAAGTGTAATGTCGGAGAGTAACTCTTTTAACAGCATAATCCAGGGGATTTTTCTTTAAAGCCAAAACTGAGAAACTGAGGGGAAAAGGTTCTGGTTGTGTTATGTGATTTCTGCATAGAGTGTTTCACTGAAATGATCCTCTACATAGAAATTGGTGCTGTGAGCAATCTTGCTTGTACTGTATCTGTACCACCGCTGGTGTGAAAAGCTGGTCACAGGGTCGTGCTCCTTCAGAAACTGCCCTGGCAGTGGTGAAACTTTTTTTTTTTTTTTTTAAAAAAAAGGATGGGTAACTTATTGCAGTAATAATCAGTGTGAGCAGGCATGAGCGTATTTTAATACCATCTGCTGGAGGAAGAAATTGTCGTGGTAAGACTAACATGGTGCAGCATTATTAAGCTCATTCAGTAAGGATGGTACATTCACTTTGGTAAACTGCAGTGAACGGTCGTGCTCACAGATGTGAAACCCTGCCTCCCTCCCGTCCCCACTGGCACCTCCATTCGCAACAGCAGGAGCTTTGTGCAAAGGTCAGAGGAGGACTCTGACCTCCATGCTGTTCTTAAGCCAAAGCCTCGTTGTGTCCTATGGCTTCACAGAGAAGATAGTCAAATACATTAATTTTTCTTAAAAAGATACATAAAAATCAAGGCAGACTCCAGATACATCCAATGATTAATTTTAGAATTTATCCCCCATCTCTTTAGTGGTCAACAGCTCTATATATTGATAGGGAAAGACCTGAGAAGTTAGTTGTCTGTGGCTTCCTGGGGAAACCAAAGCCACGACAGTCTTCACAAATTTCTACAATCTTCAGGAGCATTTAGTTTCTCTTTGGAATGGACCTGTCCAGTCAGGCATGTCAGAAATTCAGTTGTCCTCATGGTGGTGCTGGGAAGGACCATCTCCACCGTAGACTTCAGCAGACTAGCATTGTGTGCAGGCAGTTTTCCACCATAAGCAAGTGGAACTGTGGAGTGTTGAATGATCTCTAGGACACACTGTGAAATCTTCACAAAGTTTCCACAAGCTTTTCTCTTCCCTGGCACTAAAATAGGTTTGTACACCTGGCAATTTTAATAGGAGCCATCAAGTTGTCACTCATATACTTTCTGTATTCAAAACCAGTGCTTTCAGTTGTTTTTTCAAAGCATCACGTTATAGATACCGTATTTCTTAACTGGTTCCTGCATTTGCCTCTTCGTCAGCCACTAGAGTAATGAATTTGCTGCGTTATTCAGAGCTGAGTACTGTCTTAGCACCAGCAGCTTTCCAGGCCACTCAGCTAAAGAGGAGCTGCTTGAAGTCTTTAATAGCAGTTATCCTTGACTTCTTATCCACTTTTTGATGATTATGATGATGGATTTTATTATTTAGGATGATGATAGATCATATTCATTGGACAAGTATTAGGTTGGTTCTTTGTCAAATTATAGATGAGCCCTGATCTTGCGAATGTGTAATTATGGGACTAACCATGCCTGTGAGTAGGTCCACTGCACTCATTTAAGCATTTGCAAATAGCTAGTTACCATGTTCTCAGTGTCCCATAACGAAATTCCCTCTCCTGCTGTTTTACGACATAGAGGAAAACTGGTTTGGGGGGGGGGGTGTTTAGAAAAGTAATTTTTTCTTATTATTTGGCAATAACAAGTCATATGGTCATTGCCAACTGCAGCTGACAAAGAAGACACAATGAATTGGAAAGTCATTTTTAATAACTAGAAACTGTTAGGCATCATTGAAGGAAAGCACCTCTTGTATCAGAGTGACAGATGAGTGCCCTGTATATCTATTTCTTGTTAGAAATGCCTGTTTATAAAATGTTCCCTTCCAATCCTTGAAAAGAAAGTACAGAAAAATGGAAAGCCAACAAATTAAAAATAAAATTTATGTTCATAGTTTAAAGAGTAAATGTTAATAGAATTAATCAAAATGAAATCAATTTATTTTCAAATTTTATTTAACTTTACTCCAGAGTTTTGTTTTTAAACCCTCTTACATTTTAGTTTTAATGTATTTTGTATGAAGCAATAATTTTTTAAAAATCTCTTACACATTTTGGTGATGTTACAGGTGAAGCTTTTATATAGTTTATGCTTTCATGTAAAACCTGAAAAGTAAAATTTTTATTTTTAGAACAGGACACTAACTTAGAACATTTGCTGCTGTTGAGAGCTTGTCTTTCCTGCTCCTGCCATAGCATTTAACTGGGAGTATATGAAACTAATGTAATGCAGCCACTTGGTTTTCTGGCTGCCATTCCACTGAGTTTCTTGTTTTAATCACTCAGGCTTGCCCTATAAAAGATGAAATATCAAAGTTTTTAAAAATGTAAATATGCAAAGTCCTTTGGCAGTGATTCCTTCTTCCTTCAGCCCTATAATAAAAACACAAAAAGTCTGCTGATAGGACTATACTTGAAAAATGCTTCTGAGACCACTAAATTGGAACAGTTTCACTGATGGAGATTGAAAAAAAATTTTTTTTCACCCACTCCATCATGTGGATATATTGTAACTGGGTAATGACCGCATGAAGTGATGCAGAAACAGAGCTGCTGTTACCGTACCTGCTAAGGTGATGGTTTTACTTTAGCGAGGGATTTTGCTAGCTGGCCATGTGTAAGTGCCTGTTTTAAGATTCCACCCCAGAGTATATATTTGGCTTGACTATGTTGTGAAATGGCATCCATAGGACACTGATAGCACAAACTTTCCATAAAATCACATCTTCATGTGTCTGTCTAAGAAAAAATTTCTCTGCTGATGGGTTCAGTGCCTGGGCACCAGAACGGGAGGTGGTGTCTGCACTCCTGAACGGACACCAGTCTCATTTGGACCCCAAAGTCTACACAGAGTCAGTTCATCCGCATGAATGAACCGTTCAGCGTGTATTTTATTTGAAATGCTATAGCTGTAGAAAAAAAGAAAAAAAAGTGCGTTTTCAAGAGTAATTTTGGCAACGTGTTTTATTTGTGTCTCCAGGATGTTGACCTGAAAGCATGTCAGGAAGCTTTGGATCACTGCTGTCCACGCCAAGGAGATGATCAGCTGGAACTGCAAGAGAAGGAGGAAGAAGACATAAATCAAGTAAATAATGGAAAAAAGGAAAGAAGGGAAGACTGAAAAGGAAGTGAGGAAGGCTATAGGTCTTATATAGAGGTAATATAGGGATAGAGAGTGGTGAAAGAAAGGGGTGAATGGTGTTGAAAGGAATATCTGATTTCCTTTTTTCATTTGGAGTGTACACCTGGTACATCTTGAAAATTGCTTCCCCCTCTAGTATAGTTTATGTAGTTAAAATGTTGTAAGGTTTACAGAAGTGACTTGCAACTAACTATTTTTCAATTTGTTTTTATTTTCTCCATTGTGAAGATGTTGTGTTTGTGGGCAGATATTTTTTTTTTTTTTTTGCCTACAGATGCTAGAGATGTGGATGTTAAATTATACTGCTTTCACCATTTATGTAAAGCTTGATGTTCAGGTGCAGATTTACATTTGGGAGACTGGGTTGTTCAGATCTTAACATGTGTATTGTAACTAGAAGGCAGAGAAATAATCTTAATGGTGTTAAACCAAAACAGGTACACTTTGGGTTTTGTTCTCTCTGAAATCTACAATGAAAAGAAAATCTAATCTTCTTGAGACCTTGTGAGAAATGACAACACCGATCCGGGTTTCTCATTAGCTCGTCTGTTTGCCACTGCCCTGGCAGATAGGCTTTGAAAAAATACTTGATTTTTACACAGTTTTGGGTAGATGCAACCTCAGAGAGGAGGAAAGCCACAATCCCGTTGTTGTGGGGCAGAGCAGAGATGCTCCTGCCGTGGGGTTACTCCTCGTTCTAGCGACGTGACATCTCCCCTCGGGATGAAGGCTTGATAGCAGGGTCAGCAGCGGTATTTGACTGAGCTGTGCTCTGTTTTCTCTTGGACTTTGATTTTTACTTCCTTTTGGTTAAAATAACTGTGCTTTACAAAGTGTTTTTGTTTCTTCTGTCACAGAGAAACCACAACCATCTATATTCCCTTCTCAGAGGGCTATTTACAGCTTCTGTCATCGCAGATGGAAAACTTGCTAGAGGTAAATGAGAAAACACATGTATTACTAATAGATTGGAATACAGTCGGTGATTACTGGATAATGACTAACTCTGTTTTATCTAATAAAAAACCACCCAGGGAATATATCAGCAAATCAATGTAGTAAAACTTACCTGAAGACATTAAGGATACTACTATCTACCTTTTACAGCCACTTTCATTGGCTCTACGTGAAAAATTTTCCCCAGTAACTTGTCTGGATTTGAAAGCTACAGAGTCCTGCTTTTCCTGTGACCTGGTGTTCAAAGTCAGATGCAGCCACTGGACAACTTAATTAGTTCAACTAGTAATTCTCTTGCTGAAACCAAATGCCAATTCATATTTATATAGCAGCTCTTGGTGTGTTTCTCTAGAGCAACTATCAGCCATTAAGCATTTGTGGTGAAAGATTGCTGTTGTCATAAATACCGGGTCAAGTGCTTAGACGTGTACTACCCTCAAGAAGAACAGACCCATCTTTGCTGCAAATCAGGTCAGTCAGCATTAGCAGCAAACCCATTTTTTTCTTCTTTTTTTATCCTCTGGGCTTCTGATACTGTTGTTTACTTTCTAGGTGATCATCTTCACAAAAAACAATTGTTATCTTAATTGGAGTCTCCCTCCTCTCCCGGAGCTCGTAGCTGCAGTCATTAACCATGAAGCTACTCCCTACATTCCTTTTTTGCAATAGTCCAAGTGCGTCTTGCATGCACTTCCCATTGCAGGAGCCTGCCAGGATCATTAGTGTTTTCCAAATAACTTCATGGTTATCTTTGAAACACCTAATTTTGGGAATTTTTAGGTTGGATAGTGCCTCCTAGCCCATAAATAAGCCTCCTCCTCTGTTCAGCTTTGGTAGAAGATTGCACACTAAGGTTCAGAAATTCAACTGTTTAGTTTTCTCTGTTCCTTTCATAATTTGAAAGGAATTTGGCTGTAGCTTTTATGTAGCTATACAATACACGGTTGCATATTTTATGTAAGACTATTAATGCACTGCCATCTTGTGACAACCTATCTGGTGAAAATGGATTGCTTGTTTCTTCCAGGTAACAATTCTTTACAGTGTGGGGGGATTTTTTTTAATAGTTTAATTGTTAAGAATATTTATTTTCAAGGGCTTAATTGAAAATACCAGCTTTATCTCACAGGCTACAGGTGGTCTAGTATAAGGTAACTTCCTAGGAGAAATAAGGCAAGACTTTTTTTTCAGTTACCTGAGCTCCCAGTAAGCACAGTAGAGAACTTAAGACATTCTGGTCATTATGGTACGTCATTCCTTTCCTGTGGAAAATGCTTTTTACATTGTCTGTTCAATGAACAGCAGTCAGAAAAGCCCTTTCCTGCATCAGTGTAGGGATGCTTAGCTATGGAGGAATCGTATCATATGCTTCCTACTTGATCTATTTACATTCCCAAGTTTTTATGACTACTTTGCTTGTCTTCAAGTGCTCTGACATAATCTTGGGCAGTGGCTTTGTACTTCTAGGACCCAGCAAGTATATAACCCAGGCCCACAAAAGGTGGGCCTTGATGCTGCTGCAGCACTTGTTTGTTGTCTGGACTTCAGGGCTGAGGCATCATACAGCAGCTTTATTTTTGTAAAAGAAAAATTGAAGAGTAATTTAAAAGTCAAAATACATCCACAGAAGGTGTGATCTGGGGGGGGATGTTTGCTCCAAACTGATTAGTAAAGAGTTGAGAGTTGAAATCAGAACGCGATAGACCTGAGTTCAGAAGGAGCTAAGCCAGCGTGGCAGCTCACAGCCCCGAAGGCTTTATAAACTGTGAAAGGAAAGCAGTGAGACTGTGACAGTATGATCTTAACGTTCCTGCCCTCCTCCCCTCTTTTCTTACACCGCTGCTCCCACTGGCTAACTCCTGAAGGTGAGCTATTTCTCTTCTTTACAAGGTTAATTTTATAACTGTTCAGCACCTTGAACCAGGTCACCCTGGAATTGATTGATTATCAGTACCACAACCAGGGAAGGCTCAGGACTGCTTCTCCTAGGAGGACCTTTTCTTAGAGCAGATCGTTGTAACATGTAGGCTGTAGTTTGATGTACACTTAGCAACAGCCCCATTTCTACTTCTCAATACTCATCCGTCCCACACTGTCCTTTGTGAGTCCTCCTCCCATCCCTCCAGTCACTTTTCTCCTGCACCCTTCCTGCTTCCTCTTGCTGTATGCCAACATGGGTTATGCTTTGTACAAATGGGAAACAATATTCAGGATAGCTAGAAGAAGAGTTTAACATGCAAAATTTTGACTTTAATAGAGTCAAATAGTGGAATATTAAAAAACAAATTGATCAAGACTGTGTAAGTGAGGGATGTAGAGGCATTAATTTTATAAAAGATCCCATTTTTTCCCCTCATCATCTTTTAGGTGGGTTTACTGAAAGATATGCAAGTTGCTACTTCTAGTAGAAGCCAAGACCCATCATCCTCACACCACAATATAAGTTTCATCCAGACACATCACCAGTGTTTCAGTCCTCGTGATGCCACGATACTAAGTACAGACTACCCCACTCAATCAAATTCAGAAACACATTTACAAAGGCAAGAGTCTTTTCCTCAGTCAACCACTAATATCACAAATCCAGAATCATTACTTCATGGGTCGGATCTGACAGGGCTGTTTTCAGTTGATGACATCAGAAACCTAATAGCCCCTGATGGTAATTTTGATGAAATTAAATTCATGGTTTTGGCTTTGGAGGAAGGCTTTCATCCTAGAGAAGTTTCTCAGCTCTTTGAAGAAGCTGGCTCAGATTCAGGACTGTCTTTGAATTCGAATCATAGCACCACCTCTTACTCAGTCTGTAGTGAAGGTGCTTTTGGGTACAGCAGTGATGTTAAATCTGCTTCTTCACATGGCTTAGGAGCTGTTGGTAGCCATTGCCAAGAACACACTAAATATGGCCACGTGGAATATCCAGGTGATTCAGAGTGTTCTAGAGAAGCGACACTTGAGCAGTTTCTTCATACCCACACTTATAATCAGCTGCCAGGTCAACCAGCATCCACTCCAGAGCATCATCAACAGATGCAGATGAAGAAACCAAACAAAGTAAAGGGTAAGTGCCCCAATTCTACTGATACAAACCCTAGCAGCGATGAATGCCATGCAGAAGCTCTGAGAATACCGTTTTCAGATGATGAAATTGTGAGCATGCCTATGGACTCTTTCAAAACCTTGCTAGCAAAGAACCACCTGACAGATACTCAGGTATTACTTCTACGTGACATCAGACGAAGAGGAAAAAACAAGGTCGCAGTTCAAAATTGTCGTAAACGCAAACTGAATGCAATTCTTAGCTTGGAAGAAGATGTGTGTAACCTTCAGACACAAAAGGAAAGCCTTAAAAAGGAGCACTCTCAGTGCAGCAGATCAATCAGGCAGATGAAGCAAAAATTAAACAACTTGTACCGTGACATTTTCAGTAGATTGAGGGACGACCAGGGTAGACCTGTTAACCCACGCCAATATGTCATTTGTTGCCATAGTGATAGCAGTGTTTTCATAATGCCCAAACACTTTGTCACATCAAAACAGAAACAAGACAACAAAAAAGAGCAGAAACAAAAATAAGATGGCTGAAGATCTATTAGGTTTTATTTTCCTGAAAGCATAACAATATTTACGTGAAGACCGGAGGTCATTGACTACAATAATACACGCAGAAAAGACTACATTTGAGAAGACTGGATGTTCAAGGGTCTGGCAAACCCAACTGACTGATCTGTTAGAAGGGCTGCCAGCTGAGGCTTCCAGAATGATGAAATCTGTTTTAATTAGAATTAAAGGAGCTAGGCCATTGGTGTAAGCGTAGTTATATAGACCTGTGTAAAACTAGGAATTCTGGTGATGGGGGAAGGAGGAGAGCATTAATGGGGAAAAAAAGCAAGCTTTAGATCAAAGATACACGTAGAAGAAAAATGTGGTTTCAGTACCTGATTCTTCATACACAAAGTGACCTTATTTTATTCTTTTTTAGCACTGAAAGAAAAACTGTAGCTCAATTTAATCTTCACCTTAAATTCACTGTGGGTTTATGTATTCCTAAGAGATACTCTGTGCTTTGCATTTGTTCAGAGCTGTTCTGCTTTTCCTAGTTTCCCTTTGAGGAGAGAGGCTGAGGAAGCAATTGCATTTTTGCTTATTGCTTTCACCATCATGGCTCCAAGCAAACATAACATGCCGGTTAATTTTACACTCGTATGGAACATCTGCAAATAGATTCTGAAAAATAACTTGTATCTGATTCAATATTTTCTTACCTTCATCCTCTGCAACTGAATCATTCTCAGCTTTTCTTCCATGAAAGTGAGTAATGGTGAACGAGTTCCCCGTCGTTTCCTGGTTTGTGATGCATTTATTTGTGTACCTTCCCTCTTCTCCCCATTTGGATACATTCCTGGAAAAGTACTGAAGTTTTTCCTTTTAACTTTTTAAAACTGGTATTTTTAAAGTATCTTCAATGTTGTGGATTATTTTTTTTTGTCTCCCTAAACCTTTAAAGTAAATTAAACTGAAGCAAATTGCTATTTATCTGTACTTGTGATAATGAGGTTACACTCCAACAGTGGCTTGGAATGAAGAGATGAACTTTTAGTTTTGATATTTATTTTTGCTATGAAGAAGATGACATTTTATTCACTCTCATGCTTATTCACAACACCTTATCCTTTTCTCTTTTACAACCTGAAAAGGGTCTGGAAAAAAAGATGGCCTGAAAGGCATGTAGTGAATTATATGGAATGTTAGAAGTATACTAGTTCATAAGATATTAAAAGAATTACTAACAACTAGATAGCAAGAAATACTTTTTATATCTTTTATCAACAAAACCCATTAAAATAAAATCTCACTGATTATGGGATGATGACAACATAGCAACTTGATGATCAGGTATGTCAGAAAAAGCACTTGCACCAAACACAGGAAAACTACACATACATGCAATACAAGTTTAAATGCCAAATTATCCCTTTTGAAGAAATAAACTATGCCACTAGCATGTAAATAATGTTTGTTTGCTCTTGTGTGCACAGCACCTGGTAGCATCGAGTGGTTATTTTCTAAAAAGAGCGCACTGCCTCAGAATGCACTGAATTACTGATAATGAAAAGAGCCAGTTTGAACAGTTTCCTCTGCATTTTATATTAAAAGATTTCTTTATAAACAAACACATGCATCTTGCCAGTTTTGCCACAGCCTCAAATTGATAGAGTAAATTCATAGTGGAAACTTTCACTAGTGAGGCCCTGAAATTTCTTGCTGTTGGTTGAGCATCAGTGTGAAGCATCTCCATCCTAACCGGTATTCACAAGGCATTTATTTAATTGCTAGCTCATCAACCAAAACATGCCACAGGTAACGGGTACATAAAATTAATTGTGACCTTTATTTCTAGTTCCAGGAAAAATAAAATAGTATGTTTGAGTGAGCACAATTCTCATCTTTTAATTGAGTGACATAAACATTTTAAAGTGCATGCAGGTAGCCTTTGCAGGACCAGGTCTAAGTGGCCCACGTGCACACATTCTGACAAGATAGGCCTATAACTGATAAAACCAGAAGCCCAAGTATTTCTGTTTTAGTCTCACAAGTTTCTACAGTCCTACGAAGGAGGGGAGAAAAAAATATATATTCTTTTTTAAAATTAAAAATGGTTAAACCTCCTGATGCCCACTCATTCAGTAGCATTAGAGAGCAAGTTCTGGGGATTCTGCATACAAAAGCCAGCTACTAGTGGAGTAAAACATACACCCAACTGAGGAACAGTTGCATGGTTACATTTTGGCACCTGCTGAAAATGGGGAACCACGCTGAACTCTTTCAAGCAATCCCAATAGGAAGTAGCATGCTCCAGCTGAAGCATAGAAAGCGGAGACATCGGCCCCAACCCCATCCCCTTACCTGTGTATCTGCACATTGGAAAGTTATCACGAACTGCCCTCTGCCAATTACACTCATTATTGTTCAACAACTGTATTTCTACGAAGAAATTTACATATGGATCACAGTTTCTGAGAACACAACTAGCAACTGCACCCCTAACACAACCCTCTCGTGTGAATTTTGGGTGGACTGTGAGTAGTGCCAATGACACAGACAGAGCATCAGGGCTGGATGCACTACGTAATTTTCTTAAAACCTTCAGCTACCCACCCACAGAAAAGACAAAACTGTAGGCAGAATTCAGGATGATGTCCTGTTTTTTCCATTTTAGTAGACCACCATTCAATTTCACCTAAAAACTGCCGACACTTTTGGAAGCGTCTTCCCTTTCCGTGACTAGCCTGTTTGAAACCCACCCCAAAAAAACCCCCAACCAACTCCAAACATTGCCTTATCTTGCTTACACCTCATTTTCATGACCTTGTAGTGTTAAAAGTTAGGCTAGACGGATAAGGAAAGAGGGTTTATAGCAAGACTTCCTCCCAAGACAAAGGATTCCAGAAGCTACTTTTAATATGCTTCACGCAACGGCCTTGGACTGTACACTGTACAGGAGCTGAGCAGCGATTCAGGAAGAGCATTAAATAAAACTTTTAACTGAAATGATCGTAAAAGAGGGGAAACCCCCGACTACAGTCAATCTTGGCTTTCTTACTGGTAGATATAACTTTCAAGGAACTGAAAGCCCAAGTGTGCAAACCGGGAACTACCATTGTGTAAAAAGACACAACGTGGTATCAGACTTACTAGGGCTAGCATCCTACCTCACTGAATACTCAACATGGAGAAAAAGCATCTCCCTGAAGTAGGAACAATGAAAAAACACTTTTAAGACTTGCGACACTGCTACCAAACTGCAAAGCTGAGGATCGTAGATGTAGCTGTTGTTCTCATTAAAGTATCGTTCCCATGGTAAAGCTATTAAGTAGTCTGTAACATTTGAGTGGTAAACTGAATGAGAAGTAAGAGGTTATCTGCAAGAGGTTAGGAAAGGTTGAGTAAAAAGGAGAAACGGTGGGTGGCAAGGAAATCACAAAGCATACACATTAACTTTCCCATTACTGCCAGCAATGCCACGCATTGGCACTGCGGAACAGCATCAGCACTTCGACCCGTACCTCTTCCAGAGAAGCATCCATTAGAAACAAACCCAAGTTTACTACTTTAAACCAGCCCTCCCCTCCCCGCAGAGGCAACGCGTACCGCTGTGCAACTCCACTTTCGAATGACCACCAACAGTCCTGCACTGCAGCGCAGCTTTAGCTTTGCGTTCCGCTTTATTCAGCAGAGCTGGCTTTTTACAGAAGCTAAATTGTACAAGTGAAGACCATTCCTGCTCAATAGCTTACAATCTAGTTTAAACGGGGTAACTGGAGTAAGACACTTCAAAGGACAAAGCAACTTCATCAAGATCAGTTTAACAGCTTGTTATTTGCCCCAAAATACACACACTACATTTGTATCTCAAGGAGCCACCAGTATGGTTCCAACATCTCGAGGACAGAGCAGGCAGAGGCCTATAAATAAGGCAACAGGACACTCAACACCAGGTTTAGTGCAGTACTGTTTATTAAATAAACCAAACTGAGAAGACACGTGTAGCCATGTGAAATCATTACTGTAGCACACCTCGTGAAAGCATTGCAGCAACTCGATAGCTGCTGCAACAGCTACTACTAAGACTCCATTAACTGCACCAGCCATTGATTTTCATACAAGAATGCCCAGGAACAGACCAAGAAAGACCAGACCAAATAAAAGCGAGGTGGGCAGGAATCACGTGTTGGCAAGATCTTGGGGGAAACAGCAATTTTCTGGGACTTGCCCACAGTCACCTTGTTCATACAATGGAGCAGCATGGGAGGTCACACGAGCTAGTTCATAAACTACATGGTCCCCAAACACTGGCAGGGAGGTAAGAACACTGTTTCTTACTTCTTCGCACTGTCAGGCAAGTCACACAGCCATTTAAACACCGTTTACTTTTACTGTTGATAAAGAAACCTGTTCTTGCTTCATGAACTGAGTAACTTCTAAAAACACTGAAACTTCTGCTGCAACGCAAACCGACACTAGCTGCAATCAAGAACCGTTAAAAGGGACAGCGTGCACACAGAATCGTTACACAGGCAAACCCTGCCGTGACACTGCTACGCGTTCCTACCGTATCACCGTGTATGAGGGAGAAGAAAAGGTGGCATCTCCCTTACTGGGGGGGGGGGGAAGAGGGAAGTAACAGCAGTTATTATGGGATTCCACTTGCATCACAAAACTGAAACACTACAGCTACAGTAGGGAATGTGCTGCTCCAGTATGTTCCCAGCAAATCGTCCTCTTTCACAAATGCGGTCAAGCTGCCAAAACAAACTCGGCTGACAGCCGCTTCAAAACTCAGATCTATGGGGTTTGGGGGGTGCTTTTTCTTCCCCAGAAGTAGCATGATTTCATCCCCAAGGTAGTATGCACATTCATCGTCAAACCAGAAGAATGCAGTCTTCTTCCCTACACGTGACAATGTTAAATTCCTGCAAGTTTTACAGTATTGAGAGCAATTTTGCACATTTCCCTTAACACTTTCAGCACCTGAAGCGTAAGTAGTAGAAGTGGATGAGACTCAACTTGCATTGTAAGTAACACAGACAACACAAAGTCTGAGCAGCCAGAGCCCTAGTACTGACCTCTCTTCGCCACTTCATAAACGTAAGTCACACACTGTAGTTTGCTCCCATACCAGTTACCAACAAGTTGGTTGTCTTCCACATTCTTCACTCAGTTTATAAAGTGTTTGCTGGGGGCAAGCTGGGCCTAGTACCAACAACCTCATCCTCGGTTCTTAGTACACTGAAGCATCCTGACCCGCAATGCCACCGTTACTTTCAAAACAAAGTCTGCAGAGTGACATAAAAACCAACTACTTAGAAATAAAGTATACATTGCCTACAAACTGACAACCAGTAATTAACCACATGCTGGTTTTTATTTCAAGTTGCTGGCTTTCAGTGTTCAGTTGACTTAAAACAATGATTTCCCTCACTGAATTCATCAGTGAACACTGTGACTGTCACTTGCTTCAATTCTTAGGCACATAGCAAGAAAGAAAAGTCATGGAAGTTCAACAGTAAGACAACAGGAAACTTACTCCTACCTTTCAAGACTTCAAATACCCAGTAGCTGAGTTTTTGCGTAATGCTGTCCCCTATACACTCCCCTCCCCCATCACCAGTGTTATCAAAATTAAAACCACCTCAATATGGGAAATATAATGAAATTAATTCAAATAGGTTTTAAACTTTGTTGCAAAACTGCTGAAAGTATCTCAAACAGAAAAAAAGAACAATTACTCCTTGTTGAAGTGTGTTATGTCATGGATGTGGACTTGGCAACTGTAAAGAAAAACTTCCATCAACTAAATCTAAGTTACAGGAAAGAAGGCAAATTCCTTATCATCTGGTCAACTCATTCTGCTGGAAAGAAGAAAGTAAAGCAGATTGTGCATCTTCGTTTTCTGCTTCCATTGCAGCCCACTGGTTACCTATGCAAATACTTCAAAGTGCAACTTAAGAAACAGAAAAAAAATTTGTATGTGAATCCTTAAATAGTATTTTTGAATTATATTACGTTAAAGACATAATGATTCTGCCAAAGCAAGCATATAAATTTCAAGTTCAGAATAAACCGTGTATGTAGGGACCAGAGTAAAATAGTACAGACTGAAGATAGCTTCCCTCAGATACATTCCCAGCTGAAGCTTTCCCAAGCTCACACTTGCAGTTTGGTTTGGTGGTGGCTTTTTTGTTTGGGTTTGGGTTTTGTTGCCCCCCCCCCCCCCCCCCCCCCCAACATGCATCTATCAGTAGTACAGTTCTGGTACGTTCCGTTCAGTCTTTCTCTCTTGATGCTAAAAGCTCTTTACAGGTAAAAAGGATAAAACTATTGTCCTATCACATTTTGACAAACTGTCTGAAGCGGTTAGTTTCATTAACAGGAAAGGAGGAGGTATTTTTATAAAAGTAATATAAAACACAGCCAAAAAGCTATTTTAAAGCAATTGTGTCCAACAGCAAAAAGATCAGCACTTTTAATTTGTAGCACTGTTTCTCCCAACAGAGAACAGATGCCTACGGACAGAGATACAAGTTCTGTGAATACACTTGCCAAGTTGACTTTTTTGTTTTAAATTCACCTCAAAACTTAATGTTTCAAATCATGAAAGGGTCTAAAAGCTGCACATAAACATTATTTAATGTTAGACACACACTAAGGTTTTTTATTAAGCATTACACTAGAACTACTTTGGTATAAAAATACTTTATTTTAAAGCTATGAAAGTTATAAAAATATGTAGTTAAACTTTCTACTCACAGAATGTTTGCTATTTTAACATTAGTGATTTGTTTCTCCTAAGGAATCTGAATTTTATTCGAAAGGTTTACAAGACATTATTACTATAATTTAAAAAACCCAGCATTACAGGGAGCTGTACTAATTGTGATGTTTTATCAGTATTCATTTAACCTCTAGATTTTTAATGAAGGCAGCAAAAACAACTATTTTCTGATGATACAGAATTTCTTATTTCTTGAAGCGTTTCTGTGGTTGACCACTTCTTCATTAGTTACCTGCAGCATGGCACCTTCCTGCCAAAGAAAAAAAAAGTGTATCTGAAGAAGTTTATCACATATGTCTAAACCAAATTACCAATAGGGGAACTTCAGCCATTTTTTTTTTTTTTTTTTTTTTAAGTATAAGCAGTTCACTGGTGTGTCTAACACAAAAGGAACAGGACTTTTGTTAGCTGAGTCCACATTCTTCAGTGGGTAGCCTTTTAAAGGCAACGGAACTTTGAAATTAGGGCTTATTTTTGGTTGCTTTTTTTTTTGTGGGTTTTGTTGATTTTTATTTGAAAACCAAATCTAGCAGAGTATGCCACCCTTACTCTGAATAACTCATTACTTGGATGAATTTTCATTAATTTGAGGTGCAAACATTCAATGCAGTGAGAGTAAGGCTGACTGAATTTGGCACTAAGGTTTATTAGCTGCAAGAACTATAAAAAATGGTGGAAACCTCTACATTCTAGCCAAATTCCAATTTACGTAATTTACAGTATACACTTATGAAATACCACCTGCAGTTTCATTTGAAGTTTTCACTTCCCCTCCTAAAGAACTGCTTATGCAGTTGTTAAAAGAATGGACGACACATTCCTTCACAGAGGCAGATGTATTCTGTGGTGAAATTTTTTTCCTTACACGTAAACAGTCTACAGTTACTTGGGAACCTTCAGGATGAAACGTGTTATATAAAATAGATTACAGTAGACAAGACACACAACAACATAGTTCATTTTCAACAGCACAGAACTACCTTCATTGCATTACCTTGCAACCACCATAATGCATAGACTCCCAAGAAAAAATAAAATGTTGCAGGATGCAAAAATAAAGTTGTATGATTTAATTAACTTGTGACCTACCATTTTAACTACCAACACCAGGGATGGAACCCTTGCAAAGCTTTACTAATGGACACTTGCAGGTCTCATTTGTTCAACTGTAGCAGTGTACAGTGGCAGCAGTCTATGCTTGTCCAGGGTTCATATCATAGCTAGATTCCAGTAGGAAAAAAATATGTTAAGTAGCTGAAATTAACAAAAATTTGTTTGTAAAAAATTTAATAATACAAGAAAAACAGGATTCACAAATTTCTTTTCAATTGGTAATTGTTAATTCATTGCTATGTTAAACTACATAACGATAATCACTATACTGAAAGAATACTGTCATACAATATTAATTTCTTGGTTTTGGAACATTAAGAAAGGAAAAGTAAATAAGATCTTACCTAAAGAAGTTTAACTGAAGCTTAGAACTATTTTGCTCTACACCCTCAGCCTTCGTTGGCATCCTTATAAACTATTGTGGTTAAAGCTTTGCAGAAATACAGCGCAGCTTTTTAAGACTGGCTGAACTTAGTGACGTTTTCAAGACTTCTCTTGTACTAGACCTGTGTCCCTGGAAGAGTACCTCGCTGGGGATATTTCCTTTCCTTGCCATTGAAGAAGCAGCATCTAAAAGATCTAAAAAGGTGTTTCTCCTTGCAGAGATATCCCTTAAGTTATCTAGATATTTTAAACCTGATCATTTACAAACAACATACTTTTCTTCTGACCAGCATTTAATTTTACACGTACAACAATAGCTTTATATTATTTGTGGGACCTTATACTACCCACTCCTTGCCTTATTTTACAGTATTAAAAAAAAAATCTAAAATTACACAATATTTCCTTTAGAATTATTTTATTAAATCATAAATGTACAACAGCTTCTTAACTCTACACACGCACTTAAATTTTTAAAAGGAAAACGTTATGTCTTATTACACCATGATCCTGGCTAATAGCTTTTCAAAACTTTGAGAAAAATCTTAAAAAAGGTTTCACATGTCACCTGAAACTTACAAATTTAACATTATCAAAGGAATGCTTCTACACTTACAAAGACCACTAGAAAGAAACAACAATTAAAAAGCTAAGAAACTGTCTCAAAGGCATTTTTACAATCCTTCCTCCACAGTAAGGTAATGTTATTAAATAATCCAAATCCATTCACAAAATGGCTCTCTGCATCTGCTCTGGTGTCTTCTGCCATATCACTGCATATTTATGCATGACTGAGATAAGTGTTTCCTTAACATTGTTATTTCGATAACCTGAAGCTGTTCTGTTACCTCTGGGCTCTCATCCTCTCCTATTTATACAGTGAAGCCTGTTTCAACAGAAGTAAAGAGTAAAAAAATAGGTTATGAAATTATTCATCTAACCATTTTTTAAAGGAAAGATAATATGATCCTAAAAAGCTTTTAACTCCTGCAGCTACTCTCAAGAATCACTGCAATTTTAACACTTATAAACATACTTACCCATGGCATGCTTGCAGAAACTCAGTAACGGCTCCTCCCTCCATATCCACCACTTCCTCCACTGCCCCCTGGACCATAGTTTCCTGCAATTGCAGAGAAACAAGAAGCAGAACAGTTTCATCAGTAAACTTTTTAAATCTAGGAATGCTTTTGATTCTGTATGAAGATTAACATTTGCTTTACTTCCAGAGATGGCACATACAACAAAGATTTTAACATTTTGGTGTCCTCATCTAAGCAACTTCCAAAAACCGCCACAAGAAGTACATGCTGAAATCTTAGAAGATTCGACAGTGTTACGCGTAATTTGACGCACTGTACCATCTTGAGCCTGCAAGGGCTGACTTTACCTGCAGGCTAAGCCTTACAAGAAAGGGCTTCGTGTTTCAATTTTGTGAGTTCTACACGATGTATTAAATTACATTTAGACAACAGGAAGTGTCAGGAAAAAATAGCGCTACAAGGGGGTGAAAAAGAGAAATTCCAGCAAGTTTAGTGGACTTTTAACTAGACTGCCTACAAATGGAGTAAGCCAATAGCAAAGAACATTAAAAACTTGGCCAAAATCTTTACAAACTGGAAACTGCAAAACATTTCCTAATATTCTGGGGAAAAAAGTTAGGATCTTGTCATTTATAATTTCACCTTTACAGTCTTAAGATAAGAAATTGTAGCCAAATTGCAGAAAGAGCAGGAGCACTACAGTCCATTCTGTTGCTGAAGTTACCCAATTTCTACACATCCACCTCAGAACCATGGAATGGTTTGGATTAGAAGAGCCCTTTAAAGGTCATCTAGTTCCAGCCCCCCTGCCATGGGCAGGACACCTTCCACTAGACCAGGTTGCTCAAAGCCCCATCCAGCCTGGCCTTGAACACTGCCAGGGATGGGGCATCCACAACTTCTCTGGGCAGCCTGTTCCAGTGCCACCACTCTCATGAAGAATTTCCTCCATCTACCTAATCTTGACCTACCCTCTTTTAGTACAAAACAGTTACCCCGTGGTCCTGTCTTCCCTACCACCCTCCCAGAAGACGGAAGCCCACCCACTCTAACTCCAAGGCAGGCCAGAACATATACAATACCTCCACCATATGGTCCCCCCATGTTCCTGCTGCCACCAAAATTTCCACTCTTCATTGGACCGTAATTTGAAGGTTGTTGGTTGTAGTTTCCAAAATCATTATAGTTTCCACTTCCGTAATTGCCTGCATTATTAATGCAAAAGTGGAGAAATACCTAGGTGAGCTACAACGCATACAGGACTCACAAAGTTATCTCATCATTAGAATGCTGAATGTACAAAATCACACAGATATTCCAATAGTGTGTGCAACAAACTGCTTTTTCATGCTTTTTGGAAAACAAGAGCTTCCTTAGATAACATTTGCACACACACATCCCAGTCTTGGATGACTTGCACTCATTTACAACTAAAACACTAGGTAATTTCAAGCAAGTAGGTTACCTCCTCCATAGTTGTCATAACCACCTCCATAGCCTCCACCCTGGTTGCCATATCCAGGTCCTCCTCCACCATATCCTCCTCTTCCTCCTCCATAACCAGGACTGCCACCAAAGTTGCCACCTATGACAATACAATCCTTTTTAAAATAAACTTTTCCATGTAGAAGGCAACCAAATTCTAGAGAATAAGAGGATACTTTTCAGTCTAGAAGTCTACAGGGGAAGAAAGGGGTAGTTTTGTGAAGAAATTTTTATGAACACTGTTTTTAGAGGCACATGCTAACTCCCACCCTAACTGAACTGTGACCAAAACCCACTAGTCAGACTGCCTAAAAACCTCAATCAAAAGGCTTAATTAAAATCTTGATTTTTCAGGAAATCCAAGAAACAGAACAGGGCACAGTTGCCCAAGAAATAACCACAGAATTTGCAATATAAAGGTTTAACAGGGGCCAACAACCATGTGTGCTTCTTAAACAAAATGGCTGTGGAAATTATATATTTTCTACAAATGACAAGTGAATGTAAAAATGAAAAACGAATGCGGGAGTAACAACCACCACCACCAAGTAAACTAACCTCCAGGTCCTCCACCATATCCATTATATCCATCACCAAATCCACGGCCACTTCCATAGCCATCTATTGGAGAAAAAATCCAAAGAAGTTCAATTCACCTCTAGCAAACTAACTGAATTTGCAAACCCCTATGACTTTAAGGATAACTACCTCAAGACATTATTTATTAAGTATACATAGATTTGAATTTAGAAAAATATATGTGAATAACACATCCAATCACTGCTTAACATCTCCATTTTATTGCACTAGTAAGGTACCCCCGTTTTAATTTTGCACATAGCCCTTCCACTGTAAAGGTCTGGCAAGCGATGCATAGAATTACAGAGGAGAAATCTCTGAATTCCTTAAAAGAATTAAGTTGATTTTGGCTTTTAATAAAATCCTTATTTTTTAAAAAAAGAAAGAAAATAAATTCTATTTTATGGACTATCCACATAATCCATTTGTATACTACAGAAGAGGTCTGCAAGTTATTTTTCCCCCAAATGCTCTTAACTGCTACAGCTGCATTTATATTAAACAGCAGTATCTTACAAAGTTCCCCAGAACCAGAACGACAGTATAAATAAGGTAACAAAAAATATGCTACAAACATGCCTGTCTTACCAGCTCCCCCTCTGAAATTGCTGCCAGGTCCTGGACCAAAGTTGCCACCACCTCCACGAGCATCACCAAAACCGAAGTTTCCTGTAACAATTTAACATTTATAAGCAGTGAGATCACAGAAAGCAAACAGAACCAGCCAACAAACAAAAAGCCAACAACAAACCGCTAACCATTACATGTACATACCTCCTCTCCCACTCCTAGAATTTTGAACTTCCTGCATTTCCTGTCTAGAGAGAGCTTTCCTTACTTCTGCATTATGGCCATTGATGGTGTGATACTTCTGCACTGTAAACATATCAGGTAAGATACCATCAGCATTTAAGTACTGATCTGGCAACAAGAAAGAATAGCAGGCTTCCAAAAGGAATTTCCCAAATAATACATATTGTACATCATTTAAAAACACCCCAAACATATCATTTTTAAGCAAAGAAGCCAGTACTTATTTTAAGTACATGTTCCCATGCAATTCACCGGAACTATGACATAGCAAATACTCATGCACATACCTAATCTCATTATCTCCTTAGTTTAAGCTTTACACAATTACCCCGACTGCTAAATTTAATACTATCAAATGAAAGCGTCAAATGAAGCTTACTTACATACAATTTTATCCACAGGATCATGGTCATCAAATGTAACAAATCCAAACCCTCTCTTTTTACCAGACTGCCTGTCAGTAATAATTTCAATAGTGTCAATTTTTCCGTATTCCTCAAAATAGTCACGAAGGTGGTGTTCTTCAGTGTCCTCTTTAATGCCACCAACAAATAGTTTTTTCACAGTAACATGAGCACCAGGTTTTCCAGATTCCTGTTAAAAGAATCCTTTGAATTATCACCAAGAAAAATTTCACAAATCACTGTATTTTGGCAGTACTTCAGGAATGGAATACTAAGATTTTTCAAGCACCCTCTTACAATGCATGTCCCTGCAACCTTGCTTGGCAGGTCTTCTGGGAGGCAAATAACATGGGGCAATTAGGAGGTTTTTTCCTCCCTCCCTTTACATCAAAGCCTTAAGAAGCACTTGAAGAAGAAGATACAGGTAGAACGGCTATGAAATGCATAGAAGTAAGTAAAAAGCCTTTAAACAGATTTAGACAAAACATAAAATCAACTGTTTGAAAGAACGGCCTAGTATTTAATAACCAAGTAATTTAGTAGCTAGAGCACAATTTTTGTAACAAAGACTTATCAGCTTTCTCCGCCCATTTCCTCAAAAGCAGTGAAACCCACATTCCACTCCTATCAACAACAAAGGTCCTTCAACCTCAGCATATCCACACCTATGCATTTTAACTGCTATTCAAAATATGAAGACAACTCCACATTCATGGGTTTTTTTACACTTTGAGCATGATATCCAAGCTGCTGCACTAGCCAAGAATGATTCACCCTAAAGCTTAGCAACAGCTTTGTGTGTACAAAAGTATGCATGTATGCTGCTTTAATTACCTTTTCCCAAAGGCTAGCCAACCCTGCATTCTGCAGGGAACAGAAGAAAACCGGGATGGCTAAGAGAGGTACTAGCGGTTAAGATTTCTATTTCCCTTGACTTCTGGGACAACTCATTCAATTCGTTTGTCAGTCCAAATGCACTAAATACCTGGGGTCCTTGAACTGGTAAACCCTCCAAGAACTCCCACAATGTGGTAAACAGAAACTACATCTGCACTTGCTCCTCAAGTACCTTTGTGCCACAGTACCCTGGCTGCAAAGTTTACAAGTGTAGTGCATCCCTGTGCACACATCTAATTTCTACCCTGAAGTTTAAAACCATGTATGCCTGGGGCTAAAACCAGAGTCGTCCTAAGATGATTTTGTACACCACCATTAGAAAAAAGTTTCCCTACTACATTCTCTGTTTTTATTCACTTCAAGTTACACACCTTTTAAGACTATCAGGGAATAGTCAGGAGAGGCTGACAAGAGTTTACAATTCGAGGTTTAGTACCAGTAACTGTTCTGGACAAGAGTTAGATGGAATTTGCCTAATTACAGGCATTCAACATGTTTTCAATAACAATATTTTCAGACCCCAGTTGTGTCCCTTGCACACACAATTCCACAACCAGAGTAACTTAGTAATTCACTGTAATAAGGAACATTTCTGTAAGTGTCACATAACAGACCTAAAATGTGGGAAACAACGCCCCAACTACATCCTTTTAACTAGAGAATTTAAACCCAGGCAGTTTTGAACAAGAACAAAGCAGAACTGTCCGACCAAAACAAGAGATGCCTTTTTCAAAGCACGAAAAGTATCTGCTTTCAAAGTCATACTTACCTCTCTAGCCACAGCTCTCTTAGGCTCAACCACCCTTCCATCAATCGTGTGAGGTCTTGCAGCCATGGCTGCATCAACTTCAGCCATGGAGGAGAATGTTACAAAACCAAAACCCCTTGATCTTTTGCTTGCAGGATCCCTCATTACCTAAAAACAATAAACACATTTTAACCATTTCTTTCTGTCACCTAAGGTTAACACTAGCAATATTTACAGGAGACATGTAAATTTAACTTATATTTTACTCAAATTGATCTCAAAATACTATATTATAATGAAGTAGTAGGCTATGCTGGTTAAGTACATGAATGGCACTACTTGGCATCACAGAAATTCAAGCCATTGTTGTCACTCGGTGTTATGAAATAGCATTTACTGCTCCCAAAACAAAATCAGTGGAGGAACTTCTGCAGGAGTCACTGTCCCTGGAGGTACTTAAAAGGCACACAGATGTGGTGCTTAGGGGCATGTTTCAGTGGTGGACTTGGCAGTGTTAGGTTAACAGTTGGACTTGATCTTGAGGGTCTTTTCCAACCTAAATGACTCTCTGAAAACATCACACAGAAAGACATCATTTTCCAGCTTTACTGAGGCTTACCACTGTATCAGCTTTCTGCCAAAGGTTACACAGATACAATAGTGCTCTCTGTAGGCACTCTCTAATGCATTTCAGCCAATGACAGCCAAGCTAAACTGTTGAAAACAGTTCATCTGTAAGATTTTATAGGAAACTGTGAATGCTCAAGAGTTCTTGCAAGGGAAAGTCTGTGCATATGCTTCAATGGACTGAATCAGGTTTAAATCAACCAACTGTACACTTAAGAAAATTTAATACTCCATCTTTTCATTAAGCTATCCGAAAAACTCCGCCTGTTTACAACTTCTAAACATTCTATGCCATTATTGTGCATGAGTATGCCAAACTTACCACACAATCTGTAAGCTTTCCCCATTGCTCATAGTAACTCCTCAAGCTTTCCTCTGTTGTTTCAAAGCTTAAGCCACCAATAAACAGTTTGCGAAACTGCTCCTTTTCCCTCTGTCACAGAAAAGATTACATTAACATAACTAACATTATCCCCTTCCGCACCAGCATAATTAGACCCTAAGTAACATTTTCTGAATTGTTAAAAACTTGCAGTAAGACACATTTTTCAAAATTAGGCTTGCCTCTTTAAATGTTCTACCACTATTCAAGTAATTACGCAATTCTATGGGTCTACTTTTATGACACAGATTCTAGTAATGTGCTTCTTTCCATCTCTCCCTCCAAACATCAAGAACAAGGGATCACACTCAAAGATTTCCAGAATATTCCTCTATGTAAGATATGCTTTTTAAAGAAAAGGAAAAAAAAAACAAATCAAAAAGTTCTCATTACAGATAACATGTATTCATTCATACTGTCTGATGCTATTCCAGATGACATATATTTTTTATAAACCATTCTGGCTCAAATTGTTGTACATGAATACTATGATGCTATTTATCCAAGGCATTAAGCATAATGATGTATGAATATATAGCTAAAGATGTTCTAAAATGGGTCTCTGATTCAAGTTTTCTCATTAATTATTAAAATAATGAAAGCTGGAGCATCTGTAAAATCAATCTGGGATCCTGCACCATTGGAATTAACAGTAAACCTACCCATCCTCAACAGCAGCAATACCAAAACTAAGTAGATTCCCTTTAAGTTGGAAATGAGAATACTATGTACTTCCATATGTATCCACTAATATAAACTATGCTTTCAGTAAGACTTAGTTCTATTACCTTCCAGAGAAATTACCACTGCGCTTGTTCAGCAGCAATTTCTGCTGTGATGACAAGTACATAGTTGAAAAAAAAACACAGGACCACTAATAAGGTACTACATTTACTGGTTTGCATGCGGTATTATACCAAAGCAGGAAGGACAACCTTCCAACCTCTACCAGTTAAAAACACTTTCGTACTAACTTTTTATACTAAGCAGGGATCATAATTGCCATTTTCTACACAGAGTAGTATCACTGGATCATACATTTCACAATTTCATGTCAAAAAGCAACGATTTAAAAAATGTACTAAAAGGTAGTCCTCTTCCACAAAATTTAAATTTCAGAATGTTGTCTGAAAAAGATCTGTCCTGCTAGGGACAACAGAACGCAAATGCAATGATTACTTCAGCTTTATACTGTTAACTAATTGTAAAAAACAAGAAAATCTGCTTGGGTGTTTGGTTTGGTGTTTTCTTCAGGGTGGTATTTATCTTAAAACACTGAATTGTTAGCTATAACTGACAAACGCAACATGAACAACTATGCACTGGACATTAAGATAAATGTAAAAGGAAATTACGATGAACAATAACAAACAATGCGATTTGAAAAATAAGCAAAATAGTTCTGTGTAAATGCTTTAAAAAGTATTAAGCCAATCTGCATGTAGACCAACGCATCTTCCGAGTTTGTCCAAGGCAGGCCTGGATCTAGATGCACGTAACAGTTAAGACAATTACTGCAGTTAGTACTGAACCAGTTTTTGTTCAAAATACATCACTATTACCAGCCTAAGATACTGCAGCCTGACAAGGAAGTCAAACATTAGAACCCCCCCCAATAAATACAGTATTTGAGAACAATCAGTCTCTTAAAAAAACACTTGGCACTTGCTGTTGGATCTCTCATTTTTTCTTCCAAGGAATACAGAGGAAGCCAGTGCTGTCTTCTCCTTATACAGACAAGGAAAATAAGACATAAGAGTTCAAAAGCAGCAAACTCATGTGAAGTTTCCTTTCACCTCATCTCTTAAAAGGAATAAAGGAAAGGATGCTGCATACTAGACAAACCAAAAAGTCGTATGCTGCAAGCCATACTATCATTTAAAATCTCAGTAGGCTAGCCAAGAAGTCACTTTAAGAGATGATACTGCTGAAACAAAAATCCTCCCCTCAAATTACTTCTGTTTTGTTGCTTGAAAATTAAGGACTACTTAACTACAGTTTCATAGACCCACAAAAGACACTTTTCCCTATATAACTGATTGTCATGTGCACACATTTGAATTCTTATTATGAGAATCAAGCAAATTTAGTAGGCAGGCAGCATTTTTCCAGTGAGCCTTAGGTTTACCTTTGAAATCAGTTACAAATATGTAAATGAAAATCAAGAATGGGATCTTATTAGTTCTAACAACTGCATTTGTTTTTTAAAGGACACACATACCACACATTACTACTAAACATTAAGCAGAGCTCTGACCATCTGAAGTTTATGCTGAAGCTGTAAAATGTATGATAGATTCTCCAGTCCCTCTGAGAATCTCGATGAAAATCCTCATTTGGTAGAAACACCCCCCCCCACACACAGAACCCACTCCTGCCAAGGCTCACAATATAAAAGCTGGAAGAAAAACCTCTCTCAAGATTTCCATAGTACACTCTCTAGCAGGAATGGAGTGTGATAGGAAATATTTATGAACTCTGTAGAATCTTCATCAGTGCTTATTTTAAGTCTTCTTTCACAGGCTTAAAGCAGCACTTCAAAGGACTGCAAAACACATAGCCTTTGCTGGAAAATTCATGGTCAGAGCAAGGAAATGTGTTTAATATAGCAATAATGCATGCACAAATACTCTCAAGTTGACCGCTGGCTTCTGCAGAGTTGAGAAGGCGAGTAACAAAAATGGTTAACAGACACAAGCGAGAAGGATCTCTGAGCTTCCATGGCTAGGCCTGCCAAACGCAAAGCTGGGTTTACTGGTCCCAAACTAGAAAGCTACCGGCTCGCCCTCTTTCCGCCGCTCCAAGCGCCCAGTTAGGCCCTATACGCTCGACGGGGCTTTTGCAATCCAACAGCCTGGTTCTCCCCCTCCCCCGCCCCCGCCGTTATCAGGAGCGGAGCGGTTCCCGTGCCGGCTCCGCCATGTGGCGGCTATCAGGAACACAGGGGCCCCCGCAGCTAGAAGCGGAAAATGGCGCCCAGAAGCAGCCGTCACCTCCAGGGGCAGCGATGCGGCGGGAAGGAAAGCGCTGCTGGAAGCACCGACCCCAGATAGGGCAGAGGAAATAATTAACACCCGGGCCCTCGGGCTAAACACAAACCAAGCGCTGCAAACCGCTCCCAGCGTGCAGCTACACACACGGTACCAGGAAAAGCTTTGCAAGCGCTCTTCTCCGCCCCCGCAGCCCCTAGCCGACTACAGCTGCCTGCCTGCCCACCTCGCAGCCCCTACTGCCCTCCCGCCTCACTCGCTTTCCCGCCCTCGGAGCGATCCTCAGAGCCTCACGCACTGGGGAGTCTCGGCGCCGCCATTTTACCCCTCCCCCTCGCCACCGCCATTACTAGCAGCGCCACACCGGCCGGTCAGCACCTCGCAGGGCAAAGGCGACTCCCCCCCCGCCGGATCGCGGACTGACAGACCTCCATGGTCCTGCGGCCCCCTCCTCCTGCACCACCTTAACTGCAGCTCGGCCAACGGGTACGTCAAGTGATTTAAAAACTCGCCACCCGCCATGCACGGCTACTGCGGCTTCCGCCTCCCCTCTCGGCTGCGCGCTAGCCCCAACCACCGCTTCCAGAACCTTCCTCCCCGCTAACGCTTCCTCTGCGGGAAGACATCGGCCCCCTACCCGCGGCGCAACGACCGGGACCCAGCGGCGGCACCCAGACCTGCGCCAACGAGGGCTCAAGCCTGCTCGTAACGCCCAGACCCGAAAAAAATTTACTCCCTACGCACAAACGCGCCACCCTCCGTAAAAGCAAACTCTGAATTTTCCCTTTTCACGTACCATATTCTTCATGGTTTACGTATTCCTGCTTGAGAGTACCGTACAACTGGTCAGTAATGGCTGCCTTAACTGTTACGTAATTTGAAATTCAGCTCCACGTAGTGCTAGCGCCCTCCTTCTCCAGCCCCGGCTCGCTTCCGAGGTTTTCGTTTAAAAAAAAAAAAAACCAAACCAACAAACAACCGCCCTCGATTCTGGAGCTTAAATATCTCCAAAGCGGCAGCAGTTTGGTAGAACGTCCCTACGTATTTTTATCACGTAATAAAAAGTCATCAACTCCGTTAGTAATGGCTGTCTCCGAAATGAGCCGAAGGAGCCGTCGTCGTCGACCTTATCCGCTTCGACAGTCGCCGGAAAAAGCCGAAAGGGGAATGGAAGCCCATTCGACTCGCTTCGGCAACTTCCGGAATTTGCCGAAGCGGAGAAGAACGGCGCTCGGGATCTGCTCGGCAATTTCCGGAGAAAAAGGCGCAGCAGTCATCGACTATCTAGCCCGTTCGGCAATTTCCGACAACGAAAGAGACACGCAATACGTGCCCGAGCGGAGCCGAACCAGCCTCGAGAACCGACTGGCACAGTGCCGTTTTTTCCGGAAATTGCCGAACGGCTCCGAAGGCGCAACGGTCAAAGCGACGGGTTATAATTAACCGAAGGCGGCCTCGTATCGCCCCCCCCCCCAACCTCTCACCGGCCACCTGTGGTACTAGCACGGTGCGGAGCGCCCCCCCGAAATCTCCCCCAGTCACTGGCAGCCGGGCCTCGTCTTCCCCCTCCGCCCGGGCAGGGGAAAGCGGCAACTACCTAAATTTTGGCGCCAGCGCCGACACATCGCGGGGGCCCGGGAGCCAGCGGAGGGAAGCGGACCCCGCCGCAGCCTGCTCCGCTCTACCCTGCGCCGCTGACACCGCGTGCGCCGCCCGCTGCGGCTCTCGGCTCTGATCTTCCTTCCTTCCCCCCCCCCCCCCCCCTTCAGCCGGCCCCGCACGCACCGCGACAAAGGGTGAGTGCTGCCGCCCCGCGCGCCAGGGAAATGGCGATGGGGCTGCTCCTTTCTTCCCGCCCCCTCCCCCCCCCCCCGCCCCAGCTCTCAGGGAAAGCCAGCGTAGGTCCACCCGCGGTTCCTCGCCCAGAGCGTAAGCCTCCCAGTCAACTCCAAGCCCTTTTCCCCACTAATAAAGAGTTTTCGAGCTCCCCCGCGCCCCTGCTTTCCGAGCCCGCTTCCCTCCCCCCGCGCCCTCGCTAACGACTAGGCCTCCCCGCCGCAACGCGGGAAATGGCCGCGTTCCAAACGGCCCCCTCAGCCGCGCCGCATCGAGCTTCAAACGCACACCAGCGCTTCCTGCCTACCCTCCCCGCTCCCGGGGCTCGCCGGGGCCGCTCTCCCGCATCGACTGAGGGCCCCGCTCCGCGGCGGGCGGCGTCCGCTCTGGCCCAACGCGCCCTCATGGCGGCGGCCATCATGGCGGCTGCAGTTACCGGGCGCCGCGGGCCCGTTCCCCCCAGCTCACCCAGTCGCTTTCTCTGTCGCCGCGAGGCATCTTCCTTCTTTTGGACGCCTGACGCGGTCCTGCGCTAGCCCCCCGTTGGAGAGACGTCTTGGCCCCCCTCCTGTGCTGGCGGCGACGACGGTAGGAGGTTGCAGCTCGCGCGTAGGCGGCGTCGTGCGCTCTGCCCCGTCAGCCGCCGGCGCGCAGTGCTCGGCCAGCCCAGCCCCGCCAGCCGCCGCGCCCGCCCTGCGCCGCGCTGCCGCCCAGCCGCTCCCCACCCCCTCCCTCCCTCCCTCCCTCCCTTCCCCCACCCCCCGCCTCAGCCCCCCTCAGATGTCGCTGTTGCCGCCGCTGCTCAGTGCGCGCAGGGCGAGAGTGAGGAGGAGACGGGAGACCCGAGCGGCTGGGCACCATTGAAGTCTGTATCCTTCTCTCTCTCCCTCTTTCTCTTGCTGCAGCCGCCTCCTTCCCCACCCCCCCCCCTTCCCTCTGCGCCCCGCGCAGCGCTGCGCGGGCCTCGTCTGCGGGCCGCCGCGGGAGGAAGCGGGGCGCAGCCCGCCTGCGCCCCCCCCCCCCCCCCCCCTTCAGTACGCCGCCGCTTCCTTGGCGGCGGGGGGTGACGGGCGGAGCAGGCTGCCGGGGGGCCGCGGCCCGCACGAGAGAGGGAGGGAGGGAGGGCCCCGGAGCCAGCGGGCTTCGCCGCGGGAAGGGAGGGCTGCGCTGGGGGCGGGGGCAGCGGCACCCGCGCGGCGGCGGACGCGCTCGGGAGACAAAGCCAGCCCGCTGCCGCCGAGCGGCGGCCTCCGCCACCGGGCGTCCCCGCTCCAGGAGGCGGCGGCGGCGTGTGCCGGGGCCGGGGGAAACGTGGCGGGGTGGGGGAGGCGGCGGGGGCGCGGCGCGCAGGGCCCGCCGGGCGGCGGGGGCTTGCCCGGGGCGGGAGCGGCAGGCCGCCTCCCTCGGGCCCTCGCGCTGGGGCGGTGGGCCGGCCCCACGCCCCCCCCGGGGCAGTCCCGTTAGCTCGCCCGGGGCGGCCCCGCCGGCCTCACGTGCGCCCACCGCAGGCCCGAGGCGCAGCCTCCCCCAGCAGGCCTCCGCGGGGCTGCCCTTGTTTTCCGGCGGGGGTGGCACGGGGGTTTCGTTGCTCTTATTATTGTTTCTTTCTCCCTTTATCCTGCCTTTCCGACGGGGACGAGAGAAGCCCCTCTGCACTGGGGCCCTAGCTCCTGCCCTTCTCCCACCTCACCTACCCCACCGCCTATGGGAATGCCAAACCCCACTTGGTGTCAGGGGAGAGTTGGGCGGGATTGCCGAGACGGGGAGGTTTTCTGGCCTTGGAAGGACTTTCTCTTTTGCCTTGCAGAGGCATATGGGGAATTCTAACAGTTCTATAGTTTGCGGTGGGGCGGGGACAATACATGCCTAAGGAGGTGCTCAGTTTGAGAAATGACATGAGAAAGGGGATGGATTGTGTTCAACATAATTTGCTCAGGTTAAATGTGTAGTATGTACAGCCTAGTCGAGTTAATATTGCTCTCGGACTTTAACTCTTGCAAACTTCAGAATCAGAAGGCAACGTTATAGTTGCATTAAGATAAATATTTGCTGTTTATAAGCATTTACTATGATGTAAGGGTAATGGGAGACTCATTATTACACCACAGAGCTGTAGCTGCTCCCCACCAGATTCACAGTTAATATACCTAGGTATACCTCAATTAACTGCTAGAATCTGAACTCCTGTTCTATTGGGTGTAAGGAAATAAGCATCCCTGATGGTCCTCCCCCTTTTCCCTAGAAACGTTGCTATGCCTTAGAAGGCCTTGGGAAAAACCTTTTTTGACCCTATATACCACTTTGTCAGTATCGTTTATCCTGGCTAGCATAATGGTGCATTACTGGGTTATACCAGACAAAGTAGTAGCCTACTTTTTGTTCTGGATTTAATCCATGTTAGAAATATTATATGCAGTGAATACATGGGGGTTGGAACAAGGACCATGTTTGTATTGGGATGCCTTTCTTTGAGTAATGTAAACTTCCTTTTAATTGTCATGCATTTTTCTAGTAAAAGCTCTGCAAGTCTGCAATAAAAATGGCCTCCAATAAAACTACATTGGTAAGTTCATGCACACCTAAAGTATATAAGGATTTAATCAACATATTTTTCTTCAAACTTATAACTTGGCATCTCCATTTAAAAGATACATCCACATCTCCCCTCCCCAGCATTATTCTGACCAAAATTTCAGATCCAGAAAGTAAGGCTACTAGAAAGGACATTGGCTTTGGCTTTAATAAATCTGCCATTTCTAAAGAGACTTGTTGGGAAAAAAAACAACATTAAAGGACTCCGCACTATTTCGTCTGTTCTACAGTAGAAAACACTAAGGATTTTTTTATCCTACTTTCAGCATACAGTGTAATTCATCATATATGTAAAAAATAAAATCCAAATCATATATCCATTTAATTTCTCCCAGTGTATTTGGGGAATACTAATTGCCTGAGGAAAGGAGTCTCTACAGATGAAAAATAACATTATTGGGAAATGATGTGGCATAGTTAAGATGCCTTTTGAAATTATTTTTAACAAACAATGGTTTCTTTCAATTTCATAGGAGCAGAGATTATCTGATGTCAGCCCCTCCTCGACCATTTTAATGATGTATTCATGGATCTCGAGTCCTGTAAAGCTTTGCTTGGCATTAAAATAGGGACTTCTAAGGGCAGATGGTGGCTGGTTACTGTTCAGCTAATAATGACACATAGTTTTATGTAAGGCAGAACTGAAGAAGTATAGCATGAGATGCATCTGAGGTTGAGGTGGGAAAGAAAGCAAAAATACACGTATTCAATTCAGAATTTGGATAGCAGAACAACTGGCCTATAATGCACTCAAAAGGCCTGTTCTTAAAGTTAGTGAAATGATTGCTGGTTGACCCGTATCAAGATAAATTTAGTATTAACTCCTGGCTTAGAAGTGCAATGGAGTGCTTCCTTTACATTGTACAATAACAAACTATTTAAAAAGATTTCACCAAGGTGAATGTCTGAACTTTCTGTTAGTAATTGATTGCCCGCGTTTCCCTAATTTGAGGAAGAGAAGGGGTTAGCCAGCCTGGGGAGGGGATGCCTCAGGGAGAGGAAAGAATCTGTGAATGCAGTATTTTTAATCTTTTGATGTTGTTGAGAATTTTGCTGCACAGGTCAGGAAAATCAGTTATGGTTCCCATGGGAACCATAACTAATTCTGTTTCATTATGTATTTGCATGCAAAATCTAAATGTATTAAGGAATAGCAAAGCTCTGGAACTGTAATTCCGATTTTGTTACCTCTTGTATGTTAAAACACTTCACCACAGCGTCACATCAGTTGTTTTAATCTTGCCCCTCGAAGAAAGAGTGATCCACAGATCTGCAGCTGTCACACGTGACTTCTGAATGCAGGGAAGGAAGTGAGCCACAGATGAGCATTCAGTGGTCAGGTGCCCAGGTTGCAGTTTCTAACACGCAGCCTTAGAGAATGGAGCTTCAGGGGTCTAGTGGACCTTTAGTACCCTTTAACTTCGGTCAGGTACCAAATTCACTTGTGGGCTGAGATTTACATTGGCTTGTGTAATCTCAGAATGTACAGGTTATTAACAAATGTTCAGTAGTATTTCTGCAGGCTCTACAATAAAGCATTATTTTAATAGGTTGGAAAGCAGTCCTGATGCACGCAAGACATAATTAAACGCTAATATTTAAACCAAAAAGCAACATATTCTCAATTTTGTTAATTCTTCTTGCACTTCAAGAAAAAATACAGACCCCCATGACATTAATTTTCTTCTGTGGAAGATTATATAGATACTTAAGTCTTAGAAAGTAAAAAAAAAATAATTGTTGCTGTGATACAGAAATCCAAAACGTTTATCTTGTGGTGACAAGAATTAGTGAAGCCGAAAAGAGTACCGGAAAACAATCTTTCATTCAATCAAATAATTTTAGTCCAACAGAGAACACAGATGGAGATGTTCCCCGCTTGTATCCTGCTTGCCTCATCACCAGTAATATAATGTCATTACTACAGTATAGTGAGTCTTTTTTTTTTTTTCCCCCCTCTGCTTTTTTTGTTTTCCTCATCGTGTGCCCCTTTCTCTTTTTCACACTTACATTGCTTGAAAGAAACTGCCTTCATAGAAGCCTTGGACATCTTCATGTTTTTATTTTCCTTCAATTTCAGTCTTACATTCTTTTTCTTGCGGAGGCAAAAAAAGCCAGTGTGCTTAAGTTGACACTATTCAGACAGGAATACTGTGGTCAAAACAGACCTGGGATATGCAGGCAGCTAAAATCTAATTGGAAATACATGCTCAGTTTTAGATAATCACTCTTCAATGCTTCCAAATCAAAACCAATGTCACAGAAGATACAATCATATACAGCAACTTGCTGTTTGAAAGGGAAACTTGAAGTTTTCCTCCTCTTTGTTTTGCACCTTCAATTTGTGGGTTGCTAACCAGAGTAAAACTATTTTGGGATAGAGGGAAAAATCAATTATAAAAAAGGGGCACAAAGACAGACAGGGCTTTGGAAAGAAAGAATCAGCTTCAGATCTTCAGTTTACAGAAAGAAGGCAGTTTTCCTTGTGTCTAACACATACTGGTTTTTTACCTTTCACCACATCAGGACAAAATTCTAGAAGGTCTAAAAATTTGTCAGTTTCAGAATGGTTTTGCAGTATTCTCAAACTAACACCAATGAATTCTAGAGAAAGGCCAGCAAGCAAGTAGAGGTGCCCTGTGATTTTTGCTTGTGTGTTTTCTTGTTCTATAGGAAGTGCATTATGAGGAATTAGTTCTATCTACCTTGATTTAGGGTGCTGCATGACTATTATGTTTTAGGAGCTTAATACTGCCTCCATTAGTTTATGACTGCCACTTTAACAATTTCCTTATAAGGTGCAGTCCAAAATGGCAAGCAAACTGCTTTTGGTCTGCTGGTGCTCCAGAAATGTTACACAACAACATGATGGGCTTGTTACAACCTTTTGAAGATTACAAACAAGGAAATTCTGAAATGTGTCCTTCTATTACTATTTAATTGTGCCTTATTAAACTGGGAATGCCTTGAGGATGATGTGGATGTAATATTTATTTTTAAGATCTTAGAATATTATTTGAAGTATAAAATGTAAAATTAAAACATAAAGTTTTTTAAGTTAGCAAAATTTCATTTACGTGTTAAGTGCTGTACTTTTAAGTGTAGCTGTCTTAATTTTTTGCACCTTTGTGACACCTGTTTGAATGTAAGTAACATTGGTGCGTGGCTAAGAATGAGAAGGGACTGCAGTAACAGAATGGTCCTAGCATGCTTCCTTTTCAATAGTTATGGGTTATTGTTGAGTATTTTGGTTATTCTAGCAATACATCATAAACTTTGCTTCCATCAGCTTCTCCTTTTTTGGTTTGATTTGGGTTTGATTTTTTTTTTTTTGTTTGGGTTTGGTTTTTTTCGTTTGTTTGTTTTGGTTGGTTGGGTTTGTTGTTTGGTTTTTTTTTGTTTTGGAAAAGGTAGTAACCACCTTGTTGAGTACCATCCCTTTTCTATTTTATGCATTTTCACGGTTCCCTTATTACTTTCCTTTACTTCTGCTGTATGCTGTTTCTTGCCTTCTGCCTTTTCACGGGCATAGAGTTAACTTTTAGAAGCTTCATAAGTTTTTGAGCATGTAGCACTGAGAATTAAATTAATAAGGGAAGTAGAGGCAGTGAGTGTATGGACAAAAATATTTCACCTTTTTAAAAACTGGTGTTGAGTTTCTCATTAAGCACCTGAAAAAAACCAAAACATTTAACATGTCTTGCTCAGGTTACCTGACCACATGCACTAATGTAAAAAGGAGGCTGAGCTTCTGGTTTTAATGTGAATAAGTACATGATTCTTCGCTGTTTACTGAGCAAAGTTGGATTTGGCCAGTGAAGTAACTGTGTAAAGCAGAAGAATGAATAATGTCGTTCTGAATTTCTTTTCTAGCACAAAATGGGAAAGAAACAGAATGGCAAAGGTAAAAAGGTTGAAGAGGCAGAGCCTGAAGAATTTGTTGTGGAGAAAGTTCTGGACAGACGTGTTGTAAATGGAAAGGTGGAATACTACTTGAAGTGGAAAGGATTTACAGAGTAAGGCATTACCTTTTTTTTTTTTTTTCTGATAGAATGCTAAATACTAACCATTTATTTGAAATAACTGTGCAGAGAGGAGATTGGATGATGTGGATACATTTTAAAGAACCTCAAGGGAAGGGCATCCATAAATGCATCTTCAAGTCAGGCACTAAAGTATGAAAACAAAATAGAAGATACGCAGTTCAGTGTTTGTGCTATATACAGTGTTCCAAAGGTTTAACAAAGGATTGTTCTTTTGCCACTGTTCTTTGATTCAGTTTGTGTAAATATCTAGCAAGGTAAGCTAGACTGACAGTTGTCAGTTGTTACATGTGTGGTGGAATGAATGTTACTTCTGAGTAAGAAATTTTGCAGGGATTTAAACTGTAGGCAGCTCTTAAGTGTGAATTTGAAGCAGATAGTTTGCTTATTACTCACTTTTCGGAGCTGCTCTCAAATTAAATGAATTTGCATAAGGAGTTCTGTGGCATGGTCACCTTCATCAGGCATACCTGAAAGGTAGCTTTTGAATCTCTTTCCCAGGACTTGTGGAGGCACAAGAAAACCTTACGGTTTACTTAAAAAGTTGATTGATAAAGAAGGCACATATTTGTGCCTCCTCCCTCCCTTCTGTGACACTGGCAGACTGCTTTACTAGCTGAAAAAAGGGGATGCACCTAGCATTTGAATATACGTAGTTACATATGCAGTGATATTATTGCTGGATTCCGCCCAAAGTGATTGCACTGCAACACTGCATTCTAGCACCTGAAATTTGTGTAGTGATGAGTGCATAAACGCAATGTGTTTAGTATTTGAGGGTCTGTTTTGAAGTTGTGAAAATACGTTTTAGTCACTGAAAATAATTTGTAGGCATCCTGCTTGTGCAGTATGCTGTGGCAGTATTTGTGCATGAGGACTTCTGATGAGGTGCTTAGTTGTTGTAGGGAACACTTATGGACTTGTTAAAATTTTAGTTCACAAAATGCACTTACTGGAATATTTGCAATGCCCAGCTCTGGATGTGGAACCTTTGTCTCCTCCTGTAGTCAACTGAAGGAGGAAGAAAGTTCTAGGTGTAGTTGAGCTCAGTGCTCAGAGGCAGCTTTTTGAGAGTATTCCTCGTATAGAGAAGCCTAGACATACACGCTCTTTGTAGTGAGTGTTGTGTACATTCTGTTCTCTGTAAGTCTTGAGTGTTCATGATATAGGGAGTCAGTTTAAAAGGACAGGTAGGTTTTGGTAGGGTGGGGATTGCTTGTTTGAACTCTTGTGATCCCACATAGGTCACAGGAGTTAACACAGCTGCTTATTCTGCATTTTCAGTTTCAGAACATTATTTTCCAACAATAGCAGAGCGTACTTCATTCAGTCATCAAATGCAGTACGTGAAGGTTACTAAAGATGGCAAGATAAGCATCCTTAGGTTTAAGAAACCTGCCTTACATAACGAGAAAAAATTACCTTGCTTAAGGTGAGCCGTGTGGATAGTTTTACATTTTTATTCTTAATTTTACATAAATATGTGTTTCAGTGCTGACAATACATGGGAACCTGAAGAAAACTTAGATTGTCCGGAGCTAATCGAAGCTTTTCTGAACTCTCAGAAAGCTGGTAAAGAGAAAACAGATGGTGCCAAAAGAAAATCTTTGTCAGATAGCGAATCTGATGATAGTAAATCAAAGAAAAAGCGTGACTCTGTAAGTATATATTCATGTACTAAGCTTTTTTTTTCCTGTGTCTCTTCCCCACCTCTCTATCCCCATCCCCTCAAAAATCCTGTTGTGGCTTTGAGAATGAGACCAAACACGAGTTTAAAACCGTAAAAATTGCACAGCATCTGGAACTGTGGTTTGAAAAGGGTAATCCATGGTATTTAATAAGACTGTCCAAATAGTTGGAAAAAGATGATTGATTGACATGATGACTAAAAGTTTTTGCGTTGTCCCATGATGCTTACTGAATGAATAATTGAAATTAAGACTGGTTAAGAGTTCTTAATGAATGATATTAAGTGGTCAGTTTGTATTAAAGCAGAGGGTTCCTGAATAAACATGAAACAAAGATGAAGTTCTGCTTTGGCTTTCATATTTAGTATATGATCTTGAATAGGTGAGTGGCAAGATGGCAAAATGTGAAAACCAGGCAGTTACTTGGATTAAGACCAGATATGATGGAGAGGAAATAGAAAGGGTCACTGAAGAAAGCATACTTTTTTTTAAAAGGTCTGGGTTTCTCCTACAATTTAAATTAAAAAAAATTGACAAATGTAATGCTGGTAAGTATAAAATAATGGATGTATAATACTGTGTTCATTTGTCGCTGTAAACTTTCAAACTAGCAATTTGAAAACTAAACTGGTTGGCAAAGTCAGTGCTTTACCGAAGACAGCTGTTAGATGTGTGGTTACTGTCAAAAAGGTTGGGAGGCATCAGAAGGAACAGTTGATGAATAATACAAAGAATATTTTAGTTTCTGTATAAAGTCTGGTGTGTGGCTTCATCTGGTACAGTAGTGGCCACTGTCTCAAAAAGAATATTGTGAAGCTAGAGGAACTATTACAGGAAATAGTGATACTCCTTCCCACCAATGGGATCTCAGGCAGCCGGGAAGAGTTGAGGTATTCCCCAGGGGCGGTTTCACAGATGGTTTAAGCCAACCCAGGGCTGTTGTTTTGCTGAAAAGGATGTGTCTTTCCCACTTCCAGAATGCATTTTTGCTTTGCTGCTTTTGTTGGTTTTGCTGGCCATGCTTGTGTGTTTATGTTCTATAATGATTTTAGACCACTTGTTTCACCTATTGAGTTTTCAGAAATAAATGCTAGAAACATTGGTGTAAAATCCTTCATTATTACTCTTCATCTAGATGATTTGGCCTGAAGATCAGTCATGAAAAAAGTAATGTAATCTCTAAACAATAATATGTAACGATAGCTTTTGTAATTATGTAACGCTATACTTTTTTGTTCTAATACACACATATATGTATGTACAAGAATACGTGTATCTAGCACTAATGCCAGAATAGAATTTCATCTTAAACTAGATAACGGCCTTCTAACTTACTTAATAGGTTGATAAACCAAGAGGGTTTGCAAGGGGTCTTGATCCTGAGCGGATAATTGGGGCTACGGATAGCAGTGGAGAGCTTATGTTTCTCATGAAATGGTAAGTCTTATATCCACAGTTCGTGTGTCCATATTAAGGGGGGGCAGACAGTTGCACTTAGGCTAATGAGACGACTTAATTTCAGAAGACAGAGAAGCTGGTAGCCTGCTTATTAACCTTGTATTGTTAGAAAAACAAGGCTTCTATAATCAGTTAGTACTTAATCCCTGTTGCTTCGAAACTCGATCAGTTTCTGTAGCTTCAGTTTTAGAGAAGTAGAAATTTGAAAGGTAAATTCTCATAAAATATGGAAAAATTGACATTTGTATGGAAAAGCTGGATCTTTATATGGATCTTTATAATGTTCTTGCTGAGGGAATGGCAGGCAGAAATCCAGCTTTACATGTTTCAATAAGCATAAGTCAGTTGCTGCATAGCCAACCATTTAACCAGCCATAGTGCCAGCTGTTCTGGGTGCAGCCAAGTGGAATTGGAAGCAACTAGTGGAGGAAGCTGAGGCTGAGATGAAGAATAAACAATATGAAGGAGAGGTTTATTGTTGTGGGCTAGTAAGAGGTGAAATTGATGGGGAGAGGGTTGTGTTATTGGGAGAGCGGGTGAAGAGTGGCTTCATTAGCTACAGTGTTGACAGAGGACTTCTTGCCTGTGAGCAAGCAGGATAAACTCAGTACTTTTCCCAGTGTTGAGAATACAAGAGATTGAATTAACGTTTGCTGGGGGTCAGATTTCTTATGGTGGTAGGATGAGAAGAAAGGTGGCTTTCCACAGCCTTTAAGAAGGGCACAAATTTCTGAATGGAGAGAAGAATGATTTGTCATGTGATATGCCTGGACTGCTAAAGATTAGTGCTTTGGAAAATTCTGCCTCCCTTCTGGCTTTTCAAATTCTCTATAAATTTTATGTGAAACTTGGAAGAGTTGCAAAATACAGATTGTGACTATTTGAATTTCTGTAGAGATAATTGGAAAAATCAAACACAAAGGAAACGTACAAAAATAAACTGGTTTTTTTGTTAGTTCAGTTGCAGTTGATTCATTTTTCATAATTGATTGTAGGCAACAAACACAGATGTGAATATGTATGCGCAAAACTGACTTGTAAAGACAGCATATGCTTTAAAATGGAATCTGAAGCATGCTGGACTGGAATGATTGTTTTATCACCCCAAGACAGCATCAAGAATAGTAGTATGAAATAAAGCAAGTTACTTGCATAAATAGTAAATACAATTTGGATCCAAGTACCGCCTCTTAAGACTGATGCTGTTGATATTAAGGAGTCTCGCTTTGAAGTTTTGATTATGCTTTGAAAGACAAAATCAGCAAAGTTTTACTTCTTCTGTTACATACAACAATAGGTAACTGTATAAATGGTTCCCTTTGAGAATAGCATTTTCCTTTCAAACAGAAATGTGGAGAGGAAAGGAAGATGCAGCTATGAAACCTCGCCATTAGCATGGAAATTCTTGGTAGCTATAGCAAAAGGTATACTGAAAACTGATTTCTAGCTGATGTTCTTTTCAGAACTTATGACCTACCAAGAGCTGCTAAATGTACTGAATTATTACACATTTTCATAAGTCTCACTCTCTTCTACATCAGGAAAGACTCTGATGAGGCAGATCTGGTGCTGGCCAAAGAAGCAAACGTGAAGTGTCCTCAGATTGTAATTGCTTTTTATGAAGAGCGACTAACTTGGCATTCATGCCCAGAAGATGAAGCACAATAATTGTTTGCATTGCTTTTTTATATATATGAATATTAAAACCTGAAATTTGATTTGTTAGCCATGTGAGAAACATACATTCTAACAAGAATTAAATTTGATATTTTTTTGAAGTAGTATGTTTTGCATCAACAGCAAGTAAATAAAAGCTTTCTGCAACTTGTTTCATTTATCACAAGAGAGCATTTGATACTACTACTTCCTCCATATTAGGTAAAAGCTTTTATAAAATGTTCATAAACTTCCATAGTTATTACAGAATCATAATGAATGTTTAAACAAACTCACAGATGTTTTGTAGTCTTCTATACTATTGATGTGCATGTATCTTCTTTACCCAAGCCCCTAGCCCTTTAAACCTGTAGAGTTATTCTTTTTAGTATTTGGGATCACTTGGTCTCGAGAAGACCAAGTGACAACTAACTTTGTAGTAATTTGAATGTTATCAGACTGTATATTGTTTACTTTATTGTAAATACTGGTGAACAGTGGTCAATAAAATAGTTTTATATTCTTCCTTTATACTGACAGGCTGTGACTCTTTTGAAATGGTATGCTATTTCTGAACTTTTGATATGTTAAGCTCTCAATTTGTAATATATTTAAGTTAGGGTTTTTGGGGGGTAGATTGATCAATTAATATTACCCCATTGCTACTGTGTAATCACAATACCAGACAAATACCAGGCTTTGATTCTTTGTATTTTTTTGGTGAGCAGTGTCCAAGGCACAGGGTTTTTTTAGTCAGGGAGGGCCTGTGAAATGAACGTGCTTTTGGTACGTAAGTCACAGATGGCAACCATACTGCTTAGGTGTGGCTGTTGGTCACGAGGCCAAGTGGCCCCTGCAGGTGTACTATGAAATATTTGACATGCGTTGACAGTATCAGCCTTTGTTTTAATTTCAGGTCTTAGTACAAGCTATAGTGTAACTAGCGGTGGTTTGGATGGAATTATTCTTCAGGGCATCACCTGAAGAATACTTGCATAACTGCCTTTAAAGTGGAATATTTTCATGAAGATGCTTAAGTCATACACTTTAAACAAAATTGTTTCTGTTTCAGATTGAATTTTAAAATGAGTCCTATACTCAGCTGCTTGGAGAATGTCTTCAGAAGGGCAGTAGTAAGGGGTAGGGAACTCAGGAGGAAGAAAGTTGGGTTTTTTTCCATTCCTCTTTTCACTTGCTTCCATCTTTACACCTTCTTTTATTTGTGTTTTGACTACCATGGTCTAGTTTGCCTTGAGCTGTGCCTCTCCATATGTCAATGGCCATGCTTGTTTCAGAATTCTCCTGAAGAGTTTTGACTAAAAAAAAAAAAATAATCCTGTAATACACTACTGTCGGTGTCATAGAATCACAGAATGGTTTAGGTTGGAAGGGACCTTAAAAGATCATCTAGTTCCAGCCCCCCTGCCATGGGCAGGGACACCTTCCACCAGACCAGGTTGCTCCAAGCCCCGTCCAACCTGGCCTTGAACACTGCCAGGGATGGGGCATCCACAGCTGCTCTGGGCAACTTGTTACAGTGTCTCGTCACCCTCACAACGAAGAATTTCTTCCTAATAGCCATTATAAATCTACCCTCTTTCAATTTAAAGCCATCACCCCTTGTGCTATCACTGCATGCCTGTCCTCTCCAGCTTTCTTGTAGGCCCCCTTCAGGTACTGGAAGGCTGCTGTAAGGTCTCCCTGGAGCCTTCTCCAGGCTGAACAACCCCAGCTCTCAGCCTGTCTTCATAGGAGAGGTGCTCCAGCCTCTGATCATCTTGGTGCCCCTCCTCTGGACTCGCAGAGTCCTAGATACCTTGAGACAGTTAAGGTCGCCCAGCTATGTTTTCTTAGAAGGTGAAAAAAAGATGGGTAGGCCTGGAAACCCTCATATGGTGTGCTGAGGAGCAAATGAAAGAATTTAGTCTCTGCTTGGTGTTTTTTCAATACTGTTTTACAAATCAGTACTGTAAGTTTTCTCAGTAGCTTCAAAAGCCATTTATATTATGAATCAAAACTTGTAATTGTAAAAAAATTACAGTCAAACATTGCATTGGCTAAACTGATGATAAATTACCTTTTTACATGTAACAGCTTTGTCGAGTTGAGATTTTTTTTATTACTGGGTTTGGGCAGAATTCAGTCACCATCTATTTGTGGCTCTAGGAAAAACCTGATACGCCTGTTAGTGTGTGGGTTCCCTTGCACCAGGTAATGATAATTTCAGAGCTTAGTTAGCTTCTCTTGCCTGTTCCTTAGGCACATGACTCCAGCTTTGTCATATGGGTAAGCCTGCTGCAGAGTTCATGGCTTAATCCTTTGGGGCCTATGATAGAAATCTACGGATAGATAGATATACATCTAGTATATAGGATTCTGAAATCCTTGGGGTTTTTAACCAGTAGTTTGAGAAATGCACGGGCTAAACAAGGATTCCAAAGCGGTTTACTTTCTCCTGCCTGCTTCTTCAGTATAGAGTGCTTTTTAAAGTCTTAAAACTGTTATTCTACAGTTTGTGTTTTATTGTCTGAAACTGCATTTTCTATGCTTTGTTTCAAGTGTGGATATGAAGTTTATATGAAGTTGTTGATTTGAAGTGATACAGGTTAAACGGTTGATTTAAATTATTGGTTATTGTAAGTGGTAGACAGTTTTCTGTTGAAAGGTTGATTCTCCTCAATTGTTAACCCTTAAAGTACAGATTTGCAACTAGATACAGCTTTTACGTTATGTTTGGTTCTTCCTTCTGTCTATTTATAAATATGCACTGTATTCACATTAAACAGCTTTACAGCTTGTTAGGCAATTATTTAGATTTCTGATTTTTTACGTTATGATGGTAGAAATGCTGACTGGTACTTGTTTCCTTTTTCTCCTCACTTTGTGTCAAACTCCATTTTGATAGTAATGAAATGCAACACTTTAAAGTTACAAGTTATGTAAAATGCTGAATGTGCTGCATACATATGCAAAAGTTAACAAATGTTATTAATTAAAAATTAACTGATTAAATAAATGAGGTATCTTCTGTAGTTAGTGAGTTGTGCGGAGGTTTCTCATCATTGTCCTTTCTTATACCGAACAAATAGGTTTTGCTGTCCTTTCATGATCACTCTATATTGGTGCTGCTGTCCTGAAAAAAACAAACGAACACCACCACCCCCCCCCAGTTCTGCTTCTACAATCCTACCCCTCACCCTGGCTGAAGAAAATACGCTTGAGTTAAGGGTAACCAGATAGTGCTAGGTTACGCAAAATACAAATCATGATCAGTTACGGCATCATCCTCTCAAAGCCTGGTTCTTATTTCTTTGCTAGGAAAAAATAAAACTCTTAATTTGTTCATTAGTATTAAAGTAATTGCTGTTAAATGGAATAAAACAATTCTTAGTAACCACAAAAAACTATGGCGTTGCAAGTGAATTTTATCAGTTCAGTACAAATGGATTCTGTGTGCTCTGTGGTAACTCTAGTTTTACAGTCCAGTTCTCTTTAAAACTGATAGTTTCTTAACAATAGGTTACAGCACTTCTAGGACTCAACATATGTTGCCATCATTTCAAATGTAACTAGAAGTAAAAATTTCCTTTAACTGCAAATTATTATTTGTCTTATTTATGTGCCTGAATTAGGCTCTTGCACTATAAAAGATTGTCCTTCTTTCTGGTTCTAGCAGCTTTCTCCAACATCCTTGGCGTTTTCCTTACCTTGGTCTCCTTCTCTTTCTGTTTGGAATGTCTTCTCAAAATGCCACCTTTTTTTCAGCTGTTGAATTTAGCTGCTTATGTTAAGGCACATCTCCACTGCTGACAGAGGCCTCTGAACTTGGACTAGCAGGCCAGCCGGATGCCCCCAGACTTGTTTCCCAGGTGCCTCCCCCAAAATGAAAAGTCTTACTGCACATACTTCCTGCACCTTACGAGCTGAAGTGCAGCGCCGTGGAAATAACGGCTGTACGGTGCCCGGACCAGAACACTGCGGGGCCAAACAGAGCCCCGTTCTTCCCTGTGATAGATGAAGCTGTGTCTCCACTAGCTCAAGGAGTTGTGCTTTGTTTTGCAGAGCGAACACGCTGACGGGCTGTTGGGTTTATCTGACTCAGGTGTATACCTTTCAAGGGTAGTTTCTGACTAATAGTGTTTTGTGTTCTCCCAGCCTTTGGCTGAGACAATGCTTGAGCTGGCATAGAAGTGTTTGGTAGTACCTTTATCTTAGCAGGACCTGGAAAGAGTTGCAGAAGCTTTGAGCTTCACTCCTGCTCCTTCTTGTTGGGACATTCCCAGCTGTCAGCAACGTCAGATCCTTTTGAAGTTCAAATGGAAAACTACCATCTCCCAAAATCCCTTTCAGGGACCACTATGAAAGCACTCTGGGTTCTCATGTCAAATAAATGATAGATGGTTTAAGCATAATTTAAAAAAAAAAGCAGCACTTGCCCTAGAAAAGAGCCTGTAATTGATCCAGCCCCATGGAAGCAGGAATGGTGCTTTTCTTCCTTGTAAAGTACTGTGGGATTTACTAACGAGAGAGAACTGGGTATGATTCCCAGGGCTCCAGATAACGCCTTCCAGATGGGAGCTCATAGTCTTGTGTCTGAAGATGCTAGCATTGATAGCGTGGTGTCTGAGAATGCAATAGCCTTTTGTGATGGATTTTCTGACTAGATAATGGTTTTAGTCAATGGTCAAGTACTTACACTCATTGCAGTGTCTGCAAAATTAATCTGGTGAAAAGATAGTCCTCCTGGGTGTGGTATTGGATGGCAGGGCTTGGTGTGTTTCCTTTGCTGGATGTACAAACCTCTCAGATTTGCCAGACCAGCAGAGGTATCATTGGTTTCTACATCTAATTCCTTCTTCCCAAAAATGGTTTTCTTAGGTGCACTGCTCTGTGCGGGGTTCCTTCCCATTTGAAATCCATGTGGTTTTTTGCTTCAAAATTTGTCAAAAAACACTGGGCCTTGTTGCCTGACTTTGTATAAGCAGGGTCATCAGGAAGTTGCCTCTATAAAGAAAAGACATGTTAAAGAAACTTGGAATCATAGGATCAGTTAGGTTGGAAAAGACCCTTAAGATCAAGTCCAACTATTAACTACAAAGCCCACCACTAAACCATGTCCCTAAGTGCCACACCTACACCTCTTTTAAATACCTCCAGGGATGGTGACTCCACCACCTCCCTGGGCAGCCTGTTCCAGTGCTTGAGAACGCTTTCGGGGAAGAAATTTTCCCTAATATCCAATCTGAACCTCCCCTGGTGCAACTTGAGGCCATTTTGTCTCTTCCTATCACTTGTTACCTGGGAGAAGTGACGGACACTCACCTCACTACAGCCTCCTCTCAGGCAGTTGTAGAGGGCAGTAAGGTCCCCCCCGAGCCTCCTTTTTTCCAGGCTAAACAACCCTGGTTCCCTGAGCCGCTCCTCGTAAAACTTGTGCTCCAGACCCTTCGTTGCTCTTCAGACACACACGGTCCGGCACCTCAGTGTCTTCCTTGTAGGCAGGGACCCAAAACTGAACGCAGGATTCAAGGGGCAGGCTCACCAGTGCTGAGTACGGGGATGTGGTCACTTCCCTAGTCGTGCTGGCCACGCTGTTTCTGATAAAAGCCAGGATGCTGTTGGCCACCTGGGCACAGCGTCGGTTCATATTCAGCCGATTGTCCACCCACACTCCCAGGTCTTTTTTCACCAGCTATCTTCCCAGCCACTCTTCCCCAAGCCTGTAGTGTTGCATGGGGTTGTTGCGACCAAAGTGCAGGACCCGGCACTGAGCCTTGTTGAATCTCATACAGTTGGTCTTGGCTCATCGGTCGAGCCTGTCCAGATCCCCCTGTAGAGCCTTCCTGCCCTCCAGCAGAACAACATCCAACTTGGCGTCATCTGAAAACTTACTGAGGGTGCAATTGATCCCCTTGTCCAGATCACTGATGAAGATATTAAACAGAACTGGTTCCAGTACTGAGCCCAGGGGAACACCGCTTGTGACTAGCCACCAACTGGATTGAACTCCATTCCCCACCACCCTTTTGACTCGGCCAGCCAGCCAGTTTTTAACCCAGTGAAGAGTACGCCCATCCAAGCCATGAGCAGCCAGTTTCTCCAGGAGAATGCTGTGGGAGATGACATCCAAGGCTTTACCGAAGTCTAGGCAGACAACATCCACAGCCTTTCCCTTATCCCTGAGCAGGTCACCTTGTCATAGGGGATCAGGTTAGTCAAGCAGGACCTCTTTTCATAAACCCGTGCTGACTGGGCCTGATCACCTGGTTGTCCTGTATGTGCTGTGTGATGGTACTCAGGATGATCCGTTCCACAACCTTTCCCAGCACCACGGGCAGACTGACAGGGCTGCAGTTCCCTGGATCCTTCCAGCCCTTCTTGTAAACGGGCAGTTATCACATTTGATAACCTCCAGTCAACTAGGACCTCCCCAGTTAGCCAGGACTGATGATGAATGATGGACAGTGGCTCAGTGAGCACTTCTGCCAGCCCCCTCAGTACCCTTGGGTGGATCCCATTTGGCCCCATAGGCTTGTGTGTGTCTAAGTGGTGTGGCTGGTCGCTGACCATTTCCCCTTGGATTGTGGGGGCTTCGTTCTTCTCTGTGTCCCTGTCTGCCAGCTCAGGGGCTGGGTACCCCGAGAACAACTGGTCTTACTGTTAAAGACTGAGACAAAGAAGGCATTAAGTACCTCAGCCTTTTCTTCATCCTTTGGCACTATGTTTCTCATCACATCCAATAAAGGATGGAGATTCTCCTTAAGCCCTCCTTTTGCTGTGAAGGTATTTATAGAAACATTTTTTACGGTCTTTTACTGCAGTAGCCAAATTAGGTTCTAGCTGGGCTTTGGCCCTTCTGATTTTCTCCCTGCATAGCCTCATGACATCCTTGTAGTCCTCCTGAGTTGCCTGCCCCTTCTTCCAAAGGCCATAAACTAGTTTTTTCCTGAGTTCCAGCCAAAGCTCTCTGTTCAGCCAGGCCAGTCTTCTTCCCCGCCAGCTCATCTTTTGGCACGTGGGCATGGCCTGCTCCTGTGCCTGTAAGATTTCCTTCTTGAAGACTGTCCAGCCTCCCTGGACTCCTTTTGCCCTTCAGGACTGCCTCCCAAAGGACTCTGTCACCTAGGCCCCTAAACAGACCCTCTGGAAGGGCAAGGTGGTGGTTCTGCTGAGCCCCCTCCTCCGAGAATCAAAACCCCTTATCATTTCATGATCACTGTGCCCAAGACAGCCTCAGCCATCCCATCACCCACAAGTCCTTCTCTGTTTGCAACCAGGTCCAGTGGGGCACCTTCCCTAGTTGGCTCACTTACTAACCTGCCTAAGATACAAATGCGCTGATTCTGCTTAATTTTATCCAAGGAATTCTTACAAAATAATCCTAAAGATAGTTATAATCTCAAGGTAGGATGTGGAGACTTTATACAATGTAGTATCACAAGATTGTAAGTGGAGCACCATTGTCCATCCAGAGCAAAGATGAATTATGTCTCTTTGGATGGAAGGTGAGCAAATCTCCACCACTTGAAGGTATTTTAAATTCCAGAACTGAGGTTATTTGTTCACACATCTGAAGGCGCGTGTCTGCTCTGGGAAATCATAATGAAAAGAAGACAGAGGTAATTTTCTTCTTCTTCTCAATCATTTCTAGATTAAATGCTTTCAGTCAGAAACTGTCTCTTTCATCTCATGCCTCTGCTGTGTACTGCGGCACTGAACCACTGCCTTTCCTTCTCCCATCATCTTCATTAGGCTGAAAGTTTTTCTTGGGCCTGAGATCCAAGACTTAGAACTGGTTTAATTTGGTATAGCTCTTTATTTGTAGGAGTTTTTACAGACTGAAAGAGAACCTTGGTTATGCTTCTCATGATTTTTATTTTTATTCTAAGTATTAGCTAACCTGCTCCTAATGAAACAAGATCTATGTTTCACTCATGCTTAGTAGAAGATGTGTTCCTTTGTTTTGTGTTCTGCAGTGGTTTGATTCTTTGTGGGGATGTATATAGAGGCAGCTGTTCACAGACGGAACATGTATATTGAAGCAAATTGATGCTCTGCATGAACATTTGTCAGAGTGGAGCACTGCTTTTCAGGCTGAACTTCTGAAATTGTTTCTCACAGTATTTCTACCTGAAGGGAGAAGAACAAGGAGAAGTCTCACCGGAGCACACCTGCAAATCACAGCTCAGCATTTCACACTCAGCAGATTTAAAACAAGAGTTTATACTTTCTGCATGTTTACCCAAGCTGAAACTTCAGACCTTCCAAGGCACGCTTGCTTCAGTTTGATCCCTTTGAGATGCTTCACAGGACACATTCTCTTGTAGGTGAATTAGTTTCTCTCTGATCAGTATCGGGTTTAGCCACTGTACGCAGAATTCCTCCAAGCAGGAAGGTCTAATAAGGAGCATCATAAGAGACTGGTCATAATGTATTTAAATGCCAACAAGCTTGTGGTTTTCCTTCAATGCCATGATACTTCAGAGCTGATATGCTTAAAGCTTTTGTTTTAGTACTTGCTGTAGAGATTTTTGGTGGAAGTATATAGGCAGAGGAAATATTTGTATCCCAACTTCTCACCAGCTTGACAGCTAAAAATAGTGAATGATAACAATCACAATGGGGATGATTTGTAGTCATTTAATACATTATCTTCATATATCAGTGCATGGCATCAATGTAACACAGATGTTGACAGGAATGTTGGGAGGTGGTTTGCATGGTCAGGAAAACAGATGATACCTGAAAAGCTTTCTGAAATGTAGCCTGTGCCACAGAAACTTCTGCAAGTCCCTGCTTCTGATACCTGTGGTGTGAGTCTGTGGGTAATTAGGACAGTGACAGGAGCTCTAGCAGCTCCTGGGGTGTTACAGGCTGTGAAGACTGCTCTTTCTGTAGAGAGACCATTGGTACAGGGCTGACATTGGGGCCCATGAATGGGCACACCAGCCAGTGCCAAAGGACACCAGTCCTTTGCCCAGCCCAGCAAAACTCATCTGTACTGCCCTTTACCGGGCACACAATGAGTTTCTCTTAACACAGAGATTTCAGTCTGTTGCCTCCTTTCCTCCATGGCCTGGTCCTTCTCACAGCTGAGGAGGTCACTGTTTCTTGATCCTTCCCTTCTAGAGCCCATCCTTTTGGTACCAGCTCAGGACATCGTGTGAATCAGCAACAAGCTGTCCCTTCACGGCTTCCCCTGTTCCCTGCCTTTGCTTATGACCAGCTCTTGCCACAGCATTGCTGCTGCTGCAGTTCCCTCAGTTTGTCTCCCTTTGCCTTGGCTGCAGCTCTGGCATTCTGAACTGGTGTCCTCGGCACATGCTCTCCATAGCACTTACCGGGACTGCTGTCATGTAGGGCTTATTTGTGCTAACATAGGGAGTAGGTATAGATACTGAGATATATAGATGTAGATGTAGATGTAGATAGATGAGGTAGAGATAGAGATGGAGATAGAGATAGAGAGAAAGATGGAGAGAGATAGAGATAGAGATGGAGATGGAGATGGAGATAGAGACAGAGATAGAGACAGAGACACAGAGATAGAGATATATGTGTGTGTGTGTACTATTTTTTCCTGGTTGTTCCTGAAGGTGATTACGCTCACTTTGTGCCAGGAGTGGGCAGAGGCAGCAGCATTTTCTACTGCTGTTTTCAGTGTGAATAATGGCGTTTTGCTTAAAAGAACAGTTTGTTAAAACTCCTCATTTCAGATAGGAACTCAGCTGGGGCTCCATTTTGCAACCTACAGCAACATCTCCAATAACGACCTCGGTGACTTTCCCTTTTCCCCTGACAGACCATTCAAGAAATAAGCCTTATGGGAGAGAGACCAACAGTCATTCTGCATTTCAAGGATGTGAACAAACTTGCTGAGGTGATTTGTTATCACTCTCTAAAAGTTTACCCTTTTTATGGTACCCTTAAGCGATATTGAGCTAAGGGTTTTTAAATTATTCTACACAAGTGAGTCAGTTACTTGTTTTTCATGAGTGTTGCAGCAAAAACCTGCTCAGTCCTTGCAGCTTAAACCAAATTGGGATCAAAGCACTTTACTGATCTGACACCAACATGAAATTAAGCGGCAATCAATGAAGTGTTGCATTCAGGTAGTAATACAACAGGTAACCCCCCGAAATAGACACATTAATGTTAATGAACACCAGCAAATTTCTAAACACCTTCTGTGAAAAACACAAAAGAGATTTCTTAAATGCTACAAGCCTTTTCCATAGGAAAGGCAAGAATTGTGCAAAGCCCAGGTGAAAACTCAACTGTACCACTGTGGGCATGTCTCATTACTCGGGTTCAAGAAAGATAAATTCTGTCCAGGATGAAGGCAACCAAAGCAGTTGATTAGAGGCATGTAGAGCCCACAGAGGACAACTAGAAGGAGCAAGACAAAGGCTGGGAGGGCTGCCGTCACTTTCAAGAAAGATACCAAAGGTGAAGGCCAAAGGGGGAAAAGAGCTATTGAAGTGCAAGTGAAATATAGTCAAGAGCACAAAACAATTCAGGACTTCTTTCCAAGAAGACCTCACCATAAGCAGTGTAATAGCAAGTGTCACTTGGTGCATTGATAAGGAATGGTGAGGAAATCCTGCATGCTCTCTTCGTCTCTGCAAAGTTCATGCAGAGGGAACCAGAACCCTTTCTTTCACCTCTGGCATTGCCACAATGAAATGAATGTATATTATAAATGCCTTTATTTACATAGTCTGAATGTGCAGATTAATTCACAGGGACATTCAGCTGCTGTGACCAGTTCATGGCTGCCAAGGGCAGGGACAGCCCCCTGGGCCTCCCGGGGGGGGCTTGATCTTTGAGCCTCACTGCTGTCAGAGATGTCACCTTGTGCTATCCTGTGGAAACCCAGCCAAACTGGAAGAACACAGAAGATTTTCAGAAACTGCAGTTCACACATGCTTTTTGCAAATTTGTTCAGGTGCTCCAACTATCTAGAGACAATCCACAACTTTCACTCTCATCAGAAGGTACAGGCCTCCTCCCCACAAAGTGACAGAGTCAGGGCCTAGGTTGGGACATGATTCCCCATTCAAACCTTTCTGCCAGTGCAGGGCTGGGAATAAATGTCATCAAAAATTTCCTTAGCATGTACTCCTAGGGAAAGGAGGTAGGCAGAAAAATTTAGAATAGAATAGAACAGAATAGAATAGAATGGAATTAGAATAGAATAGAATAGAATAGAATTAGAGTAGAATAGAACAGAACAGAACAGAACAGAACAGAATAGAATAGAATAGAATAGAATAGAATAGAATAGAATAGAATAGAATAGAATAGGGTAGAATAGAGTAGGAATAGAATAGAATAGAGTAGGAATAGAATAGAATAGAGTAGGAATAGAATAGAATAGAGTAGGAATAGAACAGAATAGAATAGAATAGAATAGAATAGAGTAGGGTAGAATAGAATAGAATAGAATAGAATAGAATAGAATAGAATAGAATAGAATAGAATAGAATAGAATAGAATAGAATAGAATAGAATAGAATAGAATAGAATAGAATAGAATAGAATAGAATAGAATAGGGTAGAATAGAGTAGGAATAGAATAGAATAGAGTAGGAATAGAATAGAATAGAGTAGGAATAGAACAGAATAGAATAGAATAGAATAGAGTAGGGTAGAATAGAATAGAATAGGGTAGAATAGAATAGAATAGAATAGAATAGAATAGAATAGAATAGAATAGAATAGAATAGAATAGAATAGAATAGAATAGAATAGAATAGAATAGAATAGAATAGAATAGAATAGAATAGAATAGAATAGAATAGGGTAGAATAGAATAGGGTAGAATAGAGTAGGAATAGAATAGAATAGAGTAGGAATAGAATAGAATAGAATAGGAATAGAACAGAATAGAATAGAATAGGATAGAACAGAATAGAATAGAATAGAGTTGAGTAGAGTAAAATAGAGTAGAATAGGATAGGGTAGGATAGGATAGGAATAGTTCAGTTGGAAGACACCTACAACGATCATCAAGTCCAGCTGCCTGATCACTGCAGGAGGGCCAGCCAAAAGTTAAAGCATGATATTAAGGGTATTCTCTAAATGCCTCTTAAACACTGACAGGCATGGGGCATCCTTCACCTCTCTAGGAAGCCTGTTCCAGTGGTTGACCAGACTCTTGGTAAAGAAATGCTTCCTAATGTCTAGTCTAAACCTCTCCCAGTGCAGCTTTGAACCATTCTCATGTGTCCTATCTCTGGATCCCAGGGAGAAGGGATCAGCACCTCCCTCTCCACTTCCCCTCCTCAGGAAGCTGTAGAGAGCAATGAGGTTGCCCCTCCATCTCCTTCTCACCAAACTAGCCAAACCCAGTGTCCTCAGCTGCTCCTGACAGGACATTCCTCCCAGCCCTTTCACCAGCTTGGTTGCCCTCCTCTGGACACATTCGAGGACCTTCACATCCTTCTTAAACTGTGGGGCCCAGAACCGCACACAAGACCCCAGGTGAGGCCGCACCAGCGCTGAATACAGCAGGATAGTCACCTCTCTGGACCGGCTGGTTCTGCGGTGTTTGATGCCCCCCAGGGCGCGGGTTGCCCCCCTGGCTGCCAGGGCACGCTGCTGGCTCACACTGAGCCTGCTGCAACCAGCACCCACCCATCCCGCTCTGCAGGGCTGCTCTCCAGCCGCTCCTCTCCCCAGTTATACTTGTGCCCAGTGTTACTCCATCCCAGGTGCAGAATTCAGCATTTCTTCTTGTTAAATTTCATGCCACTGATGATTGCCCAGTGCTTCAATCTATCTAGATCCCTCTGCAAGGCCTCTTGTCCTTTGAAAGAGTCAACAACAACGCCCAGTTTGGTATCATCAGCAAACTTGCAAATGGTGCATTCAACTCCTGCATCCAGATCATTGATAAAAAAGATTGAACAGAGCTGGCCCTAGAACTGAGCCCTGAGGAGCACCGCTGGTGGCTGGTTGCCAGCCAGATGTAGCCCCATTCACTACAACTCTTTGAGCTCTGCCATTCAGCTAGTTCCTCAACCAGCACAACATCTACCTGCTCGCCTCAGAGCTGGACAACAAGTCCAGAAGGATGCTGTGAGGAACAGTACCAAAAGACTTACTAGAACCCAGAAAAACTATATCCACCACCATCCATCCCTTTACTTACTAGGTGGGTGACCGTATCACAGAAAGCTATCAAATCAGTTAAACAGGACTTTCCCTTTGTGAACCCATGTTGACTGTGCCTGATGATCACAGTCTTTAGATGTCTTTCAATAGCACGCAGCATGATCTTCTCCATAGTTTTTCCAGGTACTCAATCAGTTTTGCAGATAGACTTGCACATCAGGTCTACACCTCCATAGTAAAGGAGCTATTATAATGAATTATGTGAGGTCTAATGATCCTACCAGACCCCGCAGATCACTGCACTGTAATTCAGGACTTCGTGTTCAGTAAATTGTTTGCCATCGTTTGAAACAATTGGCCTGAGACTGGGAAACTCTGCAGATAAGCAACCAGCCCATTGTTCTAACTGCAGTATAAAATCCAGCAAAGAAATAGGTCAGTGCAACTCTACAGATGAGGAAATAAAAGGAAAAAGGTACTGCAAAGATACGCCTCAGACACATGTAAAGGTGAATAAAGAGGACTTGCTTCTTTGAGAAATTAGGAATTACAAATTTTAATTTTCAGTATCATTCTTAAGTGATGTCTGTCCTAATAGACTGGGCTGCGAATTCCCAAGTATTCTGTAACTGATGCCAGAAAGTCAGTGCTTTTCTCTTCACTTTATGACATAAAAAAGCTAGTTTAAACTAGATAACTACAGTTAAATCCAAATAAACCAGAGGAAAATACTGAGAAATACATAAATGCACTTCTCAGCTACAGACCACACTAGCACTTACTATTACAGTATTGATTTGTATTATCTTTTGCTGTCCCATGGGGAATAAGAATTTCTCCTTAGTGTACACATGCTATGGTCAGCATCTAAAAACATATCTCATTTTTGTGGACAATCCATTTCAGAAGAAGCTCAGAGAATTATACCAATCAAGATAAACACAGTTATGGAGGCTACTATAAAGGAACCAATAAGTTTTCACAACTTGGACAACATGAGACTGCTAAATGTATATTTTTTTTCTTCCACTGTGTAAAATTCAAAGGCTGCTTGAACTTCTTTCCCCACCTTTCAAAACACCAATCAAAAAGCAGGCAATGAATTCTGACTTTGGTTTTCCCAGAACTGCAAAAGGCTGTGCTAAATGTATTGGGAAGGTTAAGAACTGAAAAGCCATTTGCTCTTTCTGTCATCAAGCACCATGAGTAGCCTGGACAAGATGCAACATTTCTGTTGGACAAAAGTCAGCCGAAACTGTGTGCAGGGAGCACGCTTCCCATCACCGGAGAAATGTTTGTGTCTTTCCAGTGTTAATAATAATAGTATTAATGATCCAGGTGAAGGTGCTTTTGCTTTTATAGAATAATACCTGGTAGTCCTTAGATAAAAAGCAGAATTCGTGGGCTTCCCTTTGAAAGTCTGTTGTTTCTCTTAATTGCCACTGACTCACAGGTGCCATGCCTGTCAGTATTCTGTGCATCACTGCTTAGAAAATGTACGTTACCCCCTCAATTTAGAAAAAAACCTAGTTCAATCTATCTTTTTGAACGAGTTGTTGAGCTGGTTTTACTCCTTCAGGGGTAGCTGAAGATACAGTTGCTAGGTTTAAGCATTTAAACATGTTGTTAGATGTAACACGTAATTAAGATATCTCGTGTGCAGTGGCTTTTATTTCAAATGCTGTGGCTAAACCTACAAGCTCGAAACAAATCGCCGTAGGCAACAGCGGTGGTGATTCAGTAGGTGGCACCCCAGCCTGGGAGTCACGGAGCTGCCTGCACCCAACCTGCCAGCGCACTGGCTGGTGCCTGGGGGGTGATGTTTGTGTTCTCCCACGTAACTGCAAATAGTTCATAGCCAGTGTGCAATGCTGCAATGACGTACCTTCGGACTGCCCCTTTGGGTGCAGTTTACAACCTATCCGAATACAAAGGATCGGGGTCAAATTAACAATGTACTGTTTTTCCACGGTCAGTGCTCCGCAGTGACTTTGCTGCTAACACTCTAGGTGCTGTTTACACAGCACTGTGCACCATCGTTCTGAAATGACCACTATCCTAACCACTAATACTGAATAGATCTTCAGTCACATTGGCCCTCATCTTGGTGGATGACCTTGAAGAGTTGGAAGATGCCACCAGCCTGGCCACTGCGACTTAATGTGGTCAGCGTTGGAGAAGAGCAATCATGAATGCAGCACTTTCCGTACGGCTGTCTCCTTGTGATGCTGTGCTTGGGATGAGCTGGTCCCGAGAACGGAAAGGTGAGCAGCGGCCAAAGAATTTCAGAGGTGAACAGCGGCTTCCCTCGAGATGGCTCCAGGCATTGGCAACTTCCTTGAGGAATCTAATTGTGCTTATTGCTTTCTGGTGACTAATCTATTTGCTGCCAGTAGATCAGCAGTTGGAGCTGCTGTCATGAAGATCAGTGCCTCCATTAAGAGGATGTTGTGTTCGTTTAGAGGGAATGTGGGCCTGGGGAATAAAGGTTGTAATACAAATCTGTAACATTAACTGCTTAAGTATGGTTCAAGGTTTGAGTAGTCTTTGCTTTTCTTTATCCCATGGCAGACATGCAAGATGTATGTTGAGGTTTGCAAATGTATTTTTAGGATGAACAAGGATAAAGATCAAAAAGTTTAAACTTCAAGTGAATAGATATGTCAGATAACATTAATTAGAATATTAAAATGCCTTACCAAAGATGTGGTAAAGGACTCTCAACCTGCCAATGGTTCTGATGAAAAAGAATAGCTTCTCAGGCTGATTTGGGGACTGTCATGGTTACCTTCCTGCTTGTGATTTCGTGGCTGCTAGTCACACTGGTGATGACATGATGTCCTAAAGATCTGACTTACTGTTTGCTTCCTTGGCTTCCAAATGGTTTTACTGAACACTTGGACAGGAGGCAGAAGCTGTTTAACTTCATACAGGACAGTTGTGGAGTAGCAGTATGGAACAGATGTGGATGACTGGAGACTACCTGTACGTAGCCATGTGGACAGTTTTCTTGTTGTGCACATGTGCAAGAGCAACAGAAGAACCACAGCAAATCCTGGTAAATATACATTTGGGAAACTTCCTCACCAGTTGGAAGTGTTGCCTCTGAAAAATGTGAATATTTCAGATCAGTTAAAAGATTATGCATTGATAAATCGCTATCTTTCCAAGAAAGTTGTGCTAAAATAGCCCTTGAAGCAGCGCCTGCTGAAATGTTCCTGTTCCTTTTGCAATAACATCGGTAAATGCTGGGCTAGACTCACAGAGCTGACCTGCTGAGGCAAGGCTGAGGATGCACCACTGTGGCTGAAGAAAAACAATGCAAATAAATGAAAGCACTTTATTCATGTGGATAGAATGATTCTAGTGGGGATGTCACGTGGAAAGAACAGACATGGAACAGTTGCATTTCTTTACAAAATTGCAAGAAATGTACATCAATATCATCGCAGGCTTGATTCCTAGTTCCTCATGCTTTCTCATGATGAATATTAAGTGCTTTCAAAATAACAGATGCTGTGTTTTGAAAAAGAGGCGATTTGATTTGATCGGCAGTGTTTGCAAAGGCAAAACTGAAGTTTAAGGCAATACTAAACCTTCAGTTAGTAGAGGACAGTGTACATAAAGCCAACACCACTGGAGCAGATCTCAAAGACACAATTACAAACTTAAGAGGTACTCTCTTTAGTGGAGAACTGAAGTTCAAACAATTGAAGGCCTCCTGCTCTTCCTTCTCATCCTCCTCGTTACTTGCCATCTGAAGCTGCTCAATTACAGCTGCTACAGACTGCTCACTGCCTGTGTCTATTTTGACTATGCACAAAAATGGAACCAATGTCATCTTTTTGTGTCTGACCCAGTCATATCTCACTATTAAGACAACTCAGCAGGCTCTCACTTAAAATTTGCATGCCTTTTTCCTGTACCTAGTGAGAAATGAAGTTGCTGAGACTGGTCTGAGTGGAGTTCAGAATATCAAGGCCCAGACTGCTGAAGAGATGAAGAACATGCTCTGAAAAGGCAGGTGAGAGTTACAGGTAAGGGGGAGTTGCTTATGTACTCCCTTGAAACCTCAGTTCTAACTGTTCCCCTGATATCACACAACAGATACGTAATCAGTGTAATCAGTCTAACTGCACCAGCAAGCCCAGCTACCACGCTGTCAGTGCACAGGGGCAAAATGCTTTTAAAAATTGTTTTATTTCATTTAAGTAATAAAAAAACTTTCTGAGAAAGTAAATAAATTACTGCAAAAAGGCTTTTGGTGTCTTGCTTAACTGTGCTAATGAAGTGAGGGAGGGCAGCACAGTACAGCATGGAAATACTATTTGAAATCACAGCAAGTGCATGGTAGAGTCCCACGTCACAAACCGAGCTAAGGCAGGTGGCATTACAAACATCCCTATCAATATTGCTATACCAACAAATCCTGAGGTCAGACCAGTGAGTTTTGTCACAATTTAATGACAAAATTCTTAATACTCCTGCCACCGTGGAAGTTACACTAGTATCCGACACCGGTGATGACAAGGTAATTAAAAAATGCACCCAAATGTTTTAGAATTTGTAGTCAGAAAGAGGGAATCAAGCCACAGGAGGAAACTAAAGAGTCACTCAAATGCCTGAAAGCGTGTCTAATTAAGTAACACACATTTCAGATAGTCCCTAGCCTTAGCTTTTTTAGCCATGTAATATAATGAATAAACCTCATATGAAGTCATTAAAGGCAGGCAAAGCAATGAGCTATGCCATAGGGCTTGTCTACCCAGGAAAGAGCTCAGCACAGCCATTGCAGAGTATCTCTTCTGCAACAGCTCCCCGAGGGAATGCTTTTTTGCAATAAATATGAATTTGTGTGGTTTAGCTTAATACACGGGAGAAGTGAACTATGTTAAAAGCAAAGGCATCCATCATGGAGAATAAGAACATCTGCTTGAGGAACTGGTACACCATAGCTGCTGGGCTTTGAATTTTGCACTTCAGATTGTTTCACAGTAACCACCTTCTATAGATCAATCCACTGCTCCTTCATTGTAAATGTACACAATGAAGGAAATGGAACAACAGACTGCATGGTTTCATGATGAGGTAATAGTTAGCCAGAAGCTGCTTGTGGTGCTGAGCTGCAACTCACACACGTAGGCTCACAAAGTCCAGGCAGCCAACTGCAAAGAAGCAGCAATGCTCCAGTACCCCTCACACCCTACAACGTATTTCTGTGGCCATAAATGGCCTTGCAGATGTTTATGAGACAATGAAGAAGCTGTTTCAAATATACTAGTGCACAGAACCTAACTTACATTGTAACTTCAGATATTACACAGGTGTGACTGCTTATTCCATGTAGACTTCGGAAGGAGTCTGAAAAAAATAGCAGCGTTTCTCTGCTGTAATGCCTTTAAGGTCACAGGTAGGTTCCTCTAAGAGGGACAGAATACATGGGCAACAGGGAGGGCAAAGCCTGTCTGGTGTAGCTGGGCCAGGCAGCAGGAGGTACCTAATCCACTTGACTTAGTGTGGAAAGAACTAAGCAAGTTGCCCTAAAACACAGTGTCAAGAGCGGATTCTGAACACCAGATGGTTTTGCTTGCCCATCTCCTCCATATAACAAGCCAGCTGGTTCAGTAGATTTATCCACATGTACTTGTAAACTTTATTCACAACAACGAGGTATTGCTATAATTAAAAGTTGGCATGTTACATGCTGCACTAGAGGTTGTCTGTGTATGGCAGTCATACCGCCGCATGAGAGGAGCACCATTCGAACTACACAGGTGTGTCTTAAAATAATAAAACTTTGTCAAGGAGCTCATTAAATTGGCATTAGAAGGGTATATAGACAGGCTTGTGCCTGTGCTAGGGAAGAGAGTAGGTTATGCTAATGTATGATAGCTTTACATCAGCCTAATACATTAGTACTAGGAATTGTACCAGTATGTTTATGCTGGTAAAAGCATTACCCGCCCTAAACGGCACCTACACCGGCACAAACCCTGGATGTAACCAGGTCACAGGGACAAGGAGGGGATGGCAGGCAAAGCCCTGCAAGGGACCAAGCTCCCTCGTGGGAGCCACCCACCGGCACGACCTCGGAGTGCTGGGAAAGCAAGGTGATAGCATTTAACTTTGATCGTTCTTGTTTCCTGCTAAATGAGATTGTACGATGTGCCATTTACATGAACCAACAGCAGTGTCGGTGAAACTTGGGTGATGCACGGTAACTTGTTCAGCTGCCACATCTTCGGCACAGGCATGAACCCTAACCCTTTGCTATCAAAGTACTGAGGGGAAATGTTCGTTCAGTGTGGAATTAGAACAAATGCATGCTCTCCAGCTGTTTTAGGAAAAAGGGTCCCTTCCCCAGTAACACAACCACTGCCAGTAATGCCAGACCCTGTAAATCTTGGTCTTTCCAAAACTGCTTCTCCTAATTGCATCTCTGCTCTTCTTGAGCTTCTAACTCCATTGGTAGCTCACCCTGACGCAGCTTCACTTTTAATACTCACCACCAGTTCGACCCCTCCCATCCAAGCTCATCTCAGACAAAGAGTACAGATCCAAACGCCTTTCAAAATGACTGATTCCTCCCAGCCTCTCCACTGTCCCCACCTGGTTCCCATTGCTGGTACCCTTGTTTCTGCCTGAGGGCGACCAGAAGTTACCTTAGCAGGCTGTTGCACAGTCACTGTCTACAAGTCAACTGCAGAAGTCACCTCATGGGGTCAGACCCACCGGCCCCTTAGGCGTGGGGTACTGTCAGCAGTAGCAGCAAGTGTCTGAGGCTTCGGGAGTGTGAGAACAGCGGGGTCATCTGCCAAAGGGAACAGATGCTCATTTGGAAACACACATGTACAACTTGCTGAAAGCGGTGCTCCCTCTAAAGTGTATAAAGAATGGCTAATTTTTTCATGGTTTGGTTTTTTTTTTCCCAGATGTGGAACAAATGGCACATGAGAATTTATCGTGGGTTTCTTTGCATCAAAAGAAAAAAAAACCAGAAGAGAAATACAGGAAAAGGTATTTACTAATGAGAGTATTTGGACTGAGACTATCACAAACCTCTTCTTATGCCACCTCTTTTTATGAACGTCTCAGGACAGCGGTGGGGAGTAGACAGCAGACTGCCTAGGCACGGCCTTTTGCATGACACGCACATTTTCTGTGCTAACAGAATCACAGCTCACGGCCAAGCCTCTGCAAGAAAAACCTACCATTTCATTGCCAGCCTGACCCGCCTCCTACTTGAAGGTACAGAATTACCCTCGGCCGCCTTCCCAGACACTGGAGGCACAGGTGTGTTCAGAGGACAAATTATATCCTAGGCAATCTGAATTATCTGAAGGAGATGTTTGTATCTGTGTCGACTACAGAGAGCTGAGGGACAAGTAAGTCTGCCGTGTAGGTAGGGAAAATCGGGCACAGCCAGCTCCCTGGCCTTTGTGCCTTGCGTCCCAGTACAAAGAGCGAGAAATAGGAAGGCAACCAGGAGATACAGAAATAAACACTCAGCTGGAATCTCTTTCAAGAACAATATTGTTCTGGTTTAATATTTTACAAGAAATCAGCACACGAACAGTAAGAAATTGCAGGTGGAAAAACAGTGTCTCAGGCTTTTCCGCTCAACCACTGCTTTATGCTATTATTATCTTCTCAAATTTGAGGGCTGTGTATTTCATTACTTTAACATTTGCCCTGGATGCTGATTCTAATTTGTCAGTCTGGTGGGTCTGTGCAAATAAACATGTTACTCTATGTCATTTTTTTAAACCTGACTGAAAGAAACAAAACTAAACGGAACAAGCTGTCTAGGAAAAAAGGAAACAACAAGGACCTTTGAAGAAGCAACATTAGAGGAGAGAAGGGAGAAGAAACTCTGTATTTCTTTGCTTCTACCAAACATGTAAAGGAGGAGTCCCTTTAAAAATATTCCTGTTTGTTTCATCCTTGTTTATTTTTACTGCAGAAAATCATGCAAGTCTTGCAGGTTGGCCAGACAACTCTTTGCAGCACTGAGTGTGTGGCAGTGGATCATAGCTCCTTCTGATGGTTTTCAGTTTTCAATAAGGCATTGGGCTTCTGCTTGAGTTGAAAAGATGGCATAGAGATTTCATTAATAGTTCTTTTCTTCTTAATTGATCGTTTTCTTCTTTTTCACACTGAAAAAACTGAGGCCTTCCATTTTAGCTTGTCTTCAGATCAGATGTAATACGGGAAACTGGAATTACTTACAGGGAGAAAAGTAAAAAAAAGAAACAAAATAAACAGTCTTTTTTTATATTACATGCAAATCCAAATAATCCTCTCCCTCCCACAGTGTGACCCCATTTTGCTTAGGCAGACTTTGTTTTTCTAAGCCAGGCAACTTTGAGACTGTAGACTTAGGAGATACTACTGAATACGGGAGCACAGCACTTGCAAAATAAAGTTTTAAAGCTACTGTGTTCACAGTGCTACGATGGCAGTGTACTGACAACTCGCCTGTTCTAACCAAATCTCCTCCCTTAGCCACGCTCACACAAACAAATAAACCAAAGCCAAGTTGCATTCCTCCAGCAATTTTAGATAACAGAACATCAATCTGTCCCAGCTGCTTCAGGGAATGCCCTGCTCACAGGTAAGAGAATTTAAATATGTTCAACCCCTTATTGTTATACATACCTGGAAAAGGGATAAAAATTGTTGGCAGGACAGCAGCAAATGCGTTGATTTTGTGCTTTATTGCAAACAAGCTACAACAAAATCACTGCTTGCCAAACGTAATGTGACATCATGGATGAGGGACAACCGTTTTCCACCACAGAGCACAAACCAGCAAGGGGAAATCTTTGCAGTGTTCCTTCCTTTCTTCTCCTTTCTTAATCCTTACACCTTCCACATGAAAGGACCGAGCAACTTTTAGAACTGCAACCAGTGACACGACTCCTGTCACTACTTATTGGTGCTTCCTAAGAGTAATGCCTAAGAATCCCACCACAGCCTAATGCTGCACGATTCCCTCCCCTCTTTAGCTACAAAACCAAAACTATAGGAGAGTCTTAAAAACATATTTCTTTTTATTTTGTGTCCATAATATGCCATGTATGATTGTTCTTTAACTCTAGTTCTCCGGTTTGAAGAAGCGTAGCTTGCAAATTTAAGGATCTTCCTTTGTAGCTACAATTTTTCATAATTGTGATCAAGCAATCAGGATCCAGATAGTTGCATTTTCTGGATGCAGAGTTTTATTTCAGTCTAATGAACTAGTTGAAGGATTATAAAAATGTGGTAACAGAACCGGTACTTTAATCACTGTGCGACTTAGGCTATGTCTGTGTTAGCAGGCAGCGGGATGCAACAGGAAAAGCTCTGCAGTGCAAACCAGCTTGCATGGAGGACCCAGCCTTGACCCTCTGCGTGCTCTGGGGGGTTTGTTCCAGGCTGGCTCCATCAGTGGTTGGAATGCAGCTTTTGGTTACGTTTCAGGTAACACTAAATTTCTTCTGTGTCTTCTGGAGCTGCTCCACAAACCGAACCGAAGAGCAGGAAGGGAGGGCAACCAGAGGTCTGCTTCAAAAAATACAGATATACATCATCTGAAACAAAAATGCTAAAGTAAATGAAGGCACACTTAAGTTTGCGTTTCTGAGTCAATGGACAGCGACAGGTGTGGGAGATTTGATCTGAACTAGGTCAAACCGATGTCAAGATAGCAGAATAATAATTTATTTCAGTGGAAATTTGAAGAGCGTGTGGAATAGTTGTGTGTCATCCCTGCCCCCCCCCCCCCTTTTTTTTTTTGCTAAAACATGGAGAAAATATTTTATAGAGAGTCAATAGCTCCCTGAAATGCAATTAGTTTAACACACCACTGAGATGTAAACTCCTGGAGCAGAGAAAGAAGCTCCCTTAGACCAGCAGGTCAGCTGGTGCCAGCAGCGGGCCCCATCATTCACACCAGCACTACAGCTGCACCCCGAGAAAGGGCCACAAAAAAACCTTCATGCAGAAGCATTCCTGGACATCACGTGTCCTGGTTTTAGCTGGGATAGAGTTAATTTTCTTCTTGGTAGCTGGTGCAGTGCTGTGGTTTGGATTTGGCGTGAGAGCACACTGATGGTGCTGGTTGTTGCCTGCAAATGTTTGTGCCAAGCCAAGGACCTGCCAGCGAATGGGCTGGGGGGGATGACACAACCAGAACAGGTGACCTGAACTAGCCAAAGGGATATTCCATACCACATGATGTCGTGCTGAGCATATATAAGCTGGGGGAAGAAGCAGCAAGGTGGGGGATGTTCAAAGTTTTTCCTGAGTAACTGCTACGTATGATGGAGCCCGGCTTTCCTGGGGGTGGCTGAGCACCTGCCTGCTGTGGGAAACAGTGAACGCATTCCTTGTCTTGCTTTGCTTGCATGGGTGGCTTTTGCTTTACCTATTAAACTGTCTTTATCTCAACCCCACAGGTTTTCTCACTTTTACTCTTCTATCTCCCCCATCCCACTGTGGGGGGAGCGAGAGAGCGGCTGCGTGGGGCTTAGTCGCCCACCAGGGTTAAACCACATCATCATGTCAGGACACAATGCTGCTGGTGTGAAAAAAGCTGGACAGAAATAGTATGAGAATTTCACAGAAAATGCACAGGAATTTCCTTTATGCAAATTCTCAACTGGCAACAGAACTGAACTGGCAACACCAGTTTTCTAAAACTCCTCCTCACCTCTGATTTCTAGCGCTTTCCTCAGGATATTAATCCCCTTTTTCCAGTCCTTCGGTCTTTTTCCCCTCCCTGTTTTTCTTCTGCTTCCTCAGTTTTTTCGGTTGTTTTCCTAGGATGCCATATTTTACATTTTATCATTTAGCAGTGGCAATAATCCTGGATTTTGCTGTTGAGCTGACAGCTATTTCCCCTGCAGCAGGTCTGGTGGTAGATGCTCTGAGCAGTAACCAACAGGTCCCTCTGGATCTCTCACTGAGCAGCGTTATATAGCTCAAGGCAAACTGAGAGTCTGGTTTGCTGGCAAAAGGAAGAAGGAAACAGAGTTAGAGCATACAGTTCCCGTCATCCGTGAATAAATGGAGAGCAGAACATGAAATGGAAAACACCAGTGAAGATGACTGAGACTAGGAAAATTTTGTCTAGGCTAGCAAAAACTGGGTGCATTGACCAAACTAGGCTCCAGAAACAGAAAACCACTCTTTTGAGGAAATTCATCAAGGAGGTCTGGGACAGATCTTCCACTTGTACCGGAAAATGTGGATATTGTGGTGATTGGCCTCTGTTCCTTTTGATGTACGCTTTCGTGTAAAAGTAGGAAGGAAGAAAATTTCTGTAGGAGCATCATTCACATTCTGCTGCTCACCGCAGACAGTCATCTTAGTAAGGTCTGATGTCTTCCAATTTCCATTCTTTCCTGGAATATACCTGCACACCGTGTCCTTACGAAAGGTGGTAATTCAGTATGACACTGAAGTGGGACAGAGCAAAAGAGGTCTGGTAAACGAATTAAGGATTGAAATCCTACAAATAAGCAGTTTGGAAGTTTGAACAGACCTTCTCCAAAAGAAAAACTTGTGCCCTGTTGTAATTGTTCTTTCCTTTTTCATTAAGAACACTTGCCTGTACAGCCTGTTTGTTGAATTTAACTGTATCTAATTATGGTTTTTTGCTGGCAACACTGTGTGGCTTAGAGGTTGCACTGTTTCACATTTGAGCAGAGATAACTAAGATTCACAGATCTCATTGATAACAATTTTTATTATGCTAGATTATAAAAACAAAAATCTGATTTCTGAAAATGAGTTTATACTGGCAGTCCCACAGAGAGCTACTTAATTGCCAGTTAGCTTCACTCTTCCTTTCCACTCCCATCTTCTCCTACGCCGGCCTGCCATTGTGGATCCTTTCTCAGACAGGACGGCTGCTCAGCACGGCACCGGACAGGAACAGCCAAAAAGGCGATGTCCAGCCTTGGTGTTTCCACCACCTTCCCACCAAAATTGCTTCCACAGGACAAATGCCAGCAGCTGTTTTGAGCCCCCATCTGCGCTCACAGGATCTCCCTGCCAGTGATGTTGAACCACCATCACCAAAAGTGGCAAATATTTGGGGAAAAAAAAAGTCTGATGTAGACACCTAATGTAGCAGCCCTGTAATTCTCTGTACTTTGTTACAAGGAATCAATAGTTGTTCATATTATTCTCTACCTGTCCCTGTAGTATTTTGCCTAAGAGCTCGTCAGATGAAAGTTTTGGGGCACACAATACAAATTAATGACAATTATTTTCTTTCAGAATTTTTATCCTAGAGATCCCTTCACATTTTAATATCTTGGGGGAAAAATGAGCCCACAATTTACATAAAAAGACTAAGAAAAGAAAAGCTTCTAGTCTTTTCAGTATTTAGAAATGAAGTAAATATGTGTAATAGCATTGAAATTATTTTTCCTTTTTAAAATAGAAGTTGCTTGGATTATTTGGTGATTCTTTATCAGTATATAAGTTAAGTTCAATCAAGCTCTTCAGAAGCAGCAGCAGCAGCAGAAGCAGAAACTTACTTCTTGTTATAACAGAGAATTTACCATTTCCCTTCCACCCTCGTTAGTGGATATTTCCAAAGGCTCTTTTGTTTATTCCTCTTAAGACAATTTCAGCACACAAGAACAGCCAGAACTGATAACCCCTGAGCTGGTTCAGCTCCTTTTCAGAAGCCAGATTCCAAACCCCAGGAATCTGAGGTTCCAGGGATGTGGCATAAAATTTACTGTGCCATTCCCAAGAGGACCCCGGAGCGCGGGCACACAGCATTAATCATGTATTTCAAATCCCTCTTGGAACTTTTAACAACAAAGACGTGATTTAGCTAAAATAGGAAACCAGAACCAAAACCCAACGAAAACCAGTAAGGAAACAAAAAAAATTACAGTATTTTGGGTTCCTGAGAAATATCAAGTAAAGCTGGACATAAACCTTCAGGAGGGTTTTATTCATTCTTAAACATACATATATATAATAATTAGTTGAATTTATCAATCGTTATTTCTCTCTTTTTTCCTTTTTTTTCCCCCTCCTTAACTAGAAGGCTCCTAAAAACAGCTGGCGCCGAGGAGAGCCGCCCGCCGCACCTCCCAGTTTCCCGAATGCAGGTGGCGGACGCGGCGCTCACACAAGACGCAGCCGCCGGCTGAGCCCGGCCCGGCCCGGCCCGGCCCGCCCCCCCTGCCCCCAGCAGCGAGACCCGGGCCGCCCCCCCCGCGCTGCCGAGTGCCCCGGGCCGGGGGGCGGTGCGGGGGGCGGTGCCGGGGCGGGCGCGGTGTAGGGGCGGTGCAGGGGGCGGTGCCAGGGGCGGGGCTGGAGAGTGCGGCCCCGCCCACTGCTGGTGACGCGCCGGCGCCTGCGGGCCTATGGGTGGCAGCGGGAGCGGCGGGCCGTGCGCGGCGGCGGCGAGCGGTGAGTGGGGCGGCGGCGATGGCGATGCGTCGCGGTGGGCGGCAGCCCCGCCTGCATCCCGGGGGGCGCCGGCCCGGCGGCTGGTGCGGGGTTGCTCGGGCGGTGTGCGTGCGGCCGCCGGCGCGGGGGTGCGAGCCGCCGTCCTCCTCCGGTCCGCGGGTGCCGGCGAGGCGCTACCGGAGCGCGTTAGACTAGCGCGGCGGCGGCTCGGGAAGGCCGGGTACGAGCAGCCAGCGCCGCCGCGGAGCTGCCGGCTGCGAAGGGCTCGGTTCCGCCTGGCCTTTGGGAGCGTGTATTCTCCTCATCCTTGCCGTCGGGCCGCGCTGTGCCGCACGGCGGTGCGAGTGGCTGCGCGTAGTAATGATTAACGCCCGCAGTAACGCCTCGGTTGAGTTACCGCTCCTGCTTTGTGCCGCCGCTTTCCGCTTTGCCGAAGTGACTCCATCACCTTCGGCAGCTATGGTCTTTCCGTAGAAGCACGAAGGCTCTGCGTGTGTGTACATCGTGGTGTTAGCCTGCGTTATATAAGCATGTGCCGTACTGTGGACAATAATATATAGGTATATAATGTACATCATATAGCAACATTATTTTGCGTTAAATACACCGTGTTTGTTGTACCTTTTTGTTAGTCAGGAGGCGGTCTCGTTATTAACTTTAAATTCTCTGTGTTACTCAAATAAGTGGCCTGAGTGCTTTGAGGTGCACATGAAGGAAGGCGATGAAAATGCAGCAGGCGATGGAAGCAAACCAACGGATGGAGCAAAGGGCTGCGGGCAGGTTCTGGGCCAGTCCCGGGCTGGGTCAGGCAGCAGCAGGCGGGAACAGCCCCCACGACGCCCGCGATGCCCACGTTGGCTTGCTGTCTCGCACCCACGTGCTGGGGCTGCCCTGGAGAGACGTGCAGTCACCATCGGATCAGGGCACCGGGGTGTTGTCACAGCCCCTCCGAGGATGGGGCTATGCGAGAGGAATGTTGCCCAGTCCTGCTAGCGGTGGCGGGAAGGCGAAGGCAGGTGGAGGTGTGGAGCCAAGCTGCTGAGGGTGGCGGTCCGACCCGCTCTGAAGGTCCCACCAGGCACGTGCCCACATCACCCGTCGTCTAGGGAAAAGGGCGCTTGGGTCTTCATTACCTGCTCAGCTTCTCACGTTGACAGTAAATAGCTCAAGTGAGGAGAATGCAGCCTTCCCATTGCTGCTAGGGAAAACTGAAACTAAAAGTAACACAAGGCAGAACTTTCCTGGATGATGCAAAACGGGAATTCCTGAATGATGCAAAACTGAAATTCCCTTAGAAAAATGGAAACACCAATGTTTTCTCTGTGTACAAGAGGAAAATAATATTTATGTCTACTTCAGCCTAGGGTATTATTTATAATGCTTGAAATTCAGAAGTCTCTTGTTTATAATTTATATTTTATATTGAAACTAAGAAGTATTTACCTTTTAGTGAATTTCATTGTAAAGATCTTGCATTGGTACACCATGCTTATGTTCATACAAATACTTTTTAGTACAATCTTTATTATACTAAGTTTTATCTGCTAAGTAGTTATATTTAAGTTGGGTTTTTTTTTTTTTAGAAAAAGGAGAAAAATGTTCTGAAAATATTACTGCCAAGGTACTAACAACATATTTTCTCCAATGCTATAGTCTAATTAGAAGATACTAGCACCTAAAAACCTCATTCAGTTACTTGGGCCCCATGGTGGGAGCAATGCAAATGCAGACAGAAAGGTCCCAGCAGAGAAGTTAAGAATTAGAAAACATGATGCCATTTCTGACCATAGACAGGAGTAGTTGTTTAGTAAAGTACCTCCAAATGTTCATGCAAGTGGAAAATACATTATAAGTTATATTGGTTTCAAGGTTCCTATTTCATTTATGTCTCTGTAGCTTAAATGCCGTTAACTGTTATCAGCTGAGCTACAGGAATTAAAGTTTTGTACTTCTCTACCACTGTAAAACAGCAGTTGCCAGCTTGCAGATAGTCTTCCCTAAAATTAGCTGTTTTGTGATAGAATCTGCTGCAGGAGTTCTTATATTTGAATAAGATAGTGGTTTATTGAATGGTGCAATTTTTAAAAATGTTTTATTAAGATTTGGTTTTAGTGGTACAGACAGTCAGGGATGTTTATGGTACAGTCAGTCAGGGATAGCCCAGTAGAAAGCTGGAACAGCATCACTTCGCGTGTTACTGTGTTTTGTGAAATATTGCCTAGATCCTATCTTAGCAGACTTCCAGTTTTCTGGTTTGCCCTTGTTCCCTGCCTTGCAGGCAGAGCTAGGTAAACGTTGCCTTTAACCTTCAAGGTGTCTCCCTTTCATCTTTCAATACGCTTGGAAGTTGTTTTCAGCTATGCTTTTTTGTGTTAACTCCTGAAGAGCAACTGTTCTCAAGGCAGCACCTTTAACCACCCCTGGTGTACCTGCTTAAGCTAATAGTATGATCATTGCATGCCCATAGCACTGCGATGCTTTTGGCGTAGCTGCAGTGTTGGGGTCGGACATGAGTGGTGCCCTGCTGTGCTGCAGGCTCCCAGTGTCCTGGGACTTCCCTTCCCCAGCACGGTGCTGTACGGAGCAAAAACCACCGGGGATTTGGGTCAGACCGAGTAATTCTCAGGCATAAGAGGAGGTGGAGCATTAAATCAAGCCAGCACTGGGTAAGCATGTGATGTGACCTCTTGGACTGTCACTGTCGAGCCAGGACCCCGCGATGTGAATGATGCCAGGTAGTAGCACTAAACAGATGAGGACTGGAACACAATAAGGGCGAAAGCTACGTTCCCAGAATTTTTTAGAACTTACGCTGCTGCTGCACGTGGGTCTTTTACAGAATAGGTTTTTTCCATTCAGAAAGGGTCGTGGCAGTCATTGTTCTGAAGATTTCTGCATCCTGTTCCTGCTTAAGCAGCCCTAGAGCACCTTTCCTTGATGCTTCCCTCCTTGCTCCCCCTGTCTAAAGAGCACTGTTGCATTTGGCCCAAGGGGCTGCATTCGCTGGTACCAAATGCACTTGCTTCGGTGTGGTGTTCCCATCTCCCTGCCCTTCTGCTGGTCCTCTGGTCCTGTGGAGTGAAAGATGCTGTGAAGGGTATCCAGGTGAGGTTGGGCTCTTCTGACCATAAAGGGGCCGAATCAGCCTGGTGGCCCCATTTTAGTCAATTTTTCCTCAGTACTTTTCCTAATTGTCATCATTTCAGACAACTGAAGCTTTCTCTGCTTTTATCACACAATTTTGTAATTTCTCCATATGAAAGAAGGAAACATGTCTCTGGTAGGCCGGTTGGGTTTTTGTGGCTTTTAAAAACAGCAAAACCCACACTAATAAATCCCAAAGTAAAAGGGTAGTGAATGTTTGCTTAGCAGCACAGGCTGCTAGAGGTTTTGCTTGCTTCCTGGGAGCAGGTAGGTAGGATAGGAAACGTGGCAAATTGTGTGTGTCATATCTCCACAGTGTATCACATGGATCTTCATTCCATGCATATGTTATCTAGTATGCATAAGCTTTTGGCTTTTGTAAGCAGAGAAGTAAAAGAAATCTGGTTTATTTAGGGTATTCTGATTTTTTTTTTCTTTCATCTTGTTAAACGTTTTGCATCTTTTTATTATCTGAAAAAAATAACTCGGCAAAATTTTTGTTCTGATACTAAACATAGAGGAAAGCACAGCTATGTGTCCTACAAGAATTTCCTTACTACTTGGCAGGATAACTCTTGGGATAGAGAAGCAAATCATGCTACGTAATTATAGGGAACTACACATGCAAGTATGGTGTGTAGTGTTTGGCTCTGGATCTTTGTAGCATTCCTTGCTAAATCTCTACACAGTACTTAACAATACAAACACCTTTCATAAGCATTCTTCCCCAGCTTGGAGAGAAAAAAAAACCCAACAACCAACCCAAAAGAATCCTTGATTAATCAATATGGTTACAAAACATTCATGTTTTGCATGTATATAGACACTGAAGAACAGGGTAGTAAAATTCAAAGCTTGTTGTGTTGCTTTGGCGGCTGCAGGAATGGTCCCTCCACCCCCAGAAAGCAGCCTGCCATCCTGATCTCCTTGTCAGCAGAAGCTCTAACTCAATCACACCCTTGGTCAACAGCTCTCTGTTCTTTTAAAATCTGGGGGAGGGCAAGAACAGAGAGGCTGCAGAGAGAGCTTGGAGCTGAAACCCCTTGCAACAGCCCTGGCACGGGCTGACCCTCATGGTGGGGGATGCTGCGGATGGAGTGGGGTCTCCTGGGCACTGCAGGTAGCGACAGAGTGCTGCCTGTGCAGCATCCGTCAGCTTGGTCATGGCTCTGCTGCTTGGGTGTGGGTAGCTGGGGCCTTTCACGAGGGTTCTCCAAGAGGACTCAAGACACCTGTATGAGGCTGGCATCCTGACTGGTGACCTACAGCTGATCCACCCTCTTCTTTGGCAGCAGCTGAAGAGTAAGTAGGACACCTGGTGAGCATCCACAAAGACACTGAACATTTCTGTTCAGCTATCGGAATCCTACTTGTCCTGATGTCTGCAGAGCAGCGGGATCAGTGGGACATTTAATGGAACACAATCCAATAACGTAATCGCAAATAGCCCTGCGTTTCCCACAGTGGTGCTCCAGTGATCCTCTTCCAACATGGAGGACTTCTCTTCTCGAGGTCTGTTTAGTGATACGTCTTCATAGAATCCTAAAAAAGCCTCATGGCTTCTGGTCCCAGAAACTAGTTTCCTTTTGGACGCGGCTGGGCATGTTTTCCACAGAGTGTGCACTGAAGGAGCTGGTAGCCCACGCTGTCTCCAGCCTCTTTGCTGGCCTGGTACCCACTCCCTGCTACACTCCCGCCTTCAGTGCTTAGAGGACAGTCACGCAAATAATACACAATCTACATCCTTGTTTTCTTCTGTTTTGCTGATAGCCTGCAGTTACACAGGGTGTATCTTGGGATTAGCGCCGTGCAGGTGTTGCTCAGGGGCTCTGCACACCAGCGCTGCACGCTGTCTCACTGGTACCTCAGCATAAGTTATTTCAAAATATTTCCCAGTATGGCAGATAAATTCATCAATAGATGTGAACCTTGCAAAAACCTTTACAACTGAGCATGTCCAAAAGGAAGGACTTGATCAATTTGAAAGGAGTTTCTTTTTGCTCCGGCCTCTTCATGTGGCTGGGGTTACAGATGGCCAGTCTCGTTTAGCGGGATGCATACCGATGAGTTTCATTTGTTTGAGAACAAGTAAACCCACAATGATTTTGTTACGGATCTTCTCTCCAGTCACTCTTGTGCATAAAGAGAGAATGCAATTTACTTGCCATGCCTGCTTTTTTTTTTTTTTTGTGGTAGGAAGGATTTTCTGTTTTGTGGTATTTAAAGGATTTGTGGCTTTAGAAAATTACTTCTTCCTCTCCCCTTCTTCACTACTGGAGTTGTCTAGGAGGATGCACTCACTCGCAGGTAAACTACTCTTAAAGCAAAACAGGTATTTTAGTCCTGTAGCAAAGCATGTGTTTCACTATGGAGTTGACAGTGAGTAATACACGCTGACCTCTGCGTGTGTGCTGCCAACACATCCTGCAAGTTCCTGTCCCTCCTTTCCCTTAGGGAAGCCCAAACTGCTCGCCTACCTTGCTCTGTCTGTACAGCAACAGTCACCGGGTTATAACGTTGTGCCTTCTAATAGCCTTCATTTTAATTGCATAATGGGGATGTGTGGTTTTAAATTAGTCATAAGGTTGGTACCTGTTTTAATGAGCTCTTCAGCTGTCTTCCCAGAGGGGAAGGCTTTGTTTTCCCAGGAGCGACATGCCTGTTCCCAGAAGAAATGTGTTTCCACTAACGAGGGCATGAAAAGGCAAGGTGGTAAGGGGACTATTGGGAATGGTTAGAGGGAGAAGGGTAAATAGCTGCGAGTCCTTGGTGCTGGAGAGCATTTTGATAATGCCAGAGCCTATGATGTGCCAGGTGTTCACGTGTATAAGCACGGTCACGTCGGCACGTCCTGTCATTGTGATCATGCTCGCTTTGGTCACATTGGTGTGATCTAAATGGCATAGCCTCGTCTGTCATGGCATAGAGGAGCACAGCCCAGATACCCTCACGTGTCTTCAGACATACGAAATAACGAGACTGGTGTTTAATGGCTGTGACACCGGTTGGTCTGCTCCCTGAGAATCGATGGCTGTGTTGCATGTTATGTCTGTCTGGTCATGGTGAAGACCGATTGCAGTATGACCGCGTGGCGCTGAGTCAACAGAATTGCTGGGGAGACAGTAAGGCGCATCACTCGTTCCAGATGAGCTAAAGCCTCTTGTTTCCCCCTCTCCAGGCAGCTGAAGGTGGGCATTGCTCTGAACACGGTGGGGAAGTCAGCCAGGTGGCTGGCTTCAACAGTCTCTCCAGCTGCCAGACCACGAAATTGGGTTTGGGCAGTAAGATCCAAGAATGAGAGAAGTTTTATAGCCGAAATACCCCTTTGGGGATTTTAGGAAGTACTGTTTGACACTCATAAATACTTGTGCAGAAGTGAAGCCCTCCTAAACTGCTTGTCCACAGCAAAGCTTTCTGACTGCTGTTTCACTCATCATCGCAGGTAGATTTGGAAGGAAGATCTGTTTGACTTGCTGGCCAGGAAAAGGATGTCTACATTGGGTGTGTAGTCCAAGGCTAAATCTTAGAGTAGAGTTGCAAGTTCCTCTGGCAGCTGAGGTCTTTTTGGTGAGCTTTTCACAGCAGAATAACTGGGGTTTAATGCGGACCCTGGTAAGTAGGTGCTAATAGCTGAGATCAGCTTGCAAAGAAAAAGCATCTTGGCTTTCTCATTGGGAAAACTACCCTTCAGTACATGCGCCGAACCTTGTAACTCATGCAAGATAGCTGTAAAGAATATTTGGAGTACTGTGGACTGACTGCCTTTAAGAAAACATAAAGGCAGTCTTTAGGCTTCAGTCCACAGACAGATTTTGCGTTCTTTTTTGCCATTACATATTCGAGTTTAAATAAAAGATGTGAAAAAATAATATTAATATGCTGTATTATAGCATATGTGCATAAGCAATGATTTTTTCCAGAAGGATTCTCCATATTCTCCAGGCTCTCCAGAGCTACAGATCTCTTTGTCCAAGGCAAGTTTCGCGTATTAAATATCTTTTATCAGAGTAATACGTTTGGTCAAAAAAATACGGCTGTGGGATATACAGCCTCTGAAATACTTTAAAGTATACTTCTAATCTCTCACACGAGGCACCATCTCTCCTTATAGCACTGTCTTGCCTATACTCAGACTGTGGCAGCAACAAGCACTAGCGTGTTTCCGAATACTGCGGAATTATTTTGGCCACCTGAGGATGACTAGAGCTTCTATCATTCTGACCTTGACTGGTAATTGGCTTGTGGTGGACAACTGAAATAAAAGTCTGTCGGCAGTGTGAGAAATGATGATTGGGTTCGGTGTATATGATTACCCCTTCACTCTATTTCTGGCAAAGCTTAATTCTAAGGAGTGCTGTCTTTTCGCCATAAGCTGAGCTAAACCAGATGACTTGCAAACCTTGAATTGCCGCCTTCTCTCTTTAATGCAAATGAAATTCTGCATTTGCAGAATTGCAATGCAGTCAGTTAATAGCTAGCTCTTACAGTTGCAAAGGTTGTGTTGTTTTAAGGCTTGATGACAACCATTCTTCTTCCTGTTCTCCTGCTAGATCAATAAAACGGAACCTGTCGAGGACAGCACTATCCTTATAGAGTGCTTTCCAAGTATGTAAAGCACTTGCCTGTATATAAAGTGCTGCAGGATTTGAAACTTGCCTATAAAGCAGAATGCATTGTCAGTAATGGTTATTTCCACATCTGTTGGCCATGGTGACCCGTTTGCATCAGTTCTGCAGAAGAGTTACTGGCAGTGACCGAGTAGGCTGGATACCTGTGGCGAGGCTTTTCTTTATGGGCTTCCAGCCACGGAGGATGTGCGGTAACTGGTACCTTCTCCTCCCACCTCCTCTGGGCTGTTTGTTTCATCAAGTTGCCTTGACTCTTCTGAGATTTCTTTTGTTCTGAGATGCATGTGTAGCCTTGGACTGAAAAGTCATCATCCCCCACAACACCGTTTCTGCAAAACGGTGGAGCTGGAGAGGATCTCTTGGTGGTTGTCCGGTCCCATCAGCCACATGATAGATGTTTGTTGCAGATTTGCCTGTACAACCACAAAGCAGGGTTTCTAATATGTCCATACATAATGTGTAGGTTGCAAGTGGTTTAGCGAAAGGTGTGATTACATAAATTGACACTTGTTCTGTCTTAAGAATGGATTGTACTGGTTTTGGCCTGAAGTAAATACATTTAAGTGGACCTGGCATAAGCCTTATTTAAATGACACAAACCTAAACCAGTTTCTTCTTGTTCCATTATTTTCCCACAGGCTTGGAATACAGGCTGAACTGACCAGGTTTAAAATGAATGTAAACGTGTGCCTTCTGCTCATTTAAGCAGCACCTGCTCTGCAAGTAGGAAGTCTTTCCTCCTGCTGAAGGCAGAAAAAATCCTTCAGACCACTTAATGGTCTACTTGAATTTGTTGTTGGAAAAGTATCACGTGGGTTTGGGCACCAGGGGCCGTATTTGTCCTGTTTACCTTTGCTCCTCTTGCTGCTTGACCTTGTGCCAGTGTTTGTTCTAGGCTGGCCGGTGACTCCGTTGACTCGGCTGCGATGGCAGAGCAGTCAAACCCAAGCACTGCCTTTCTTCTCTTCCTCCTGTTTCTCTGTTTGTTGTGTCTCCTGCTGTCCTCTCACAACTTCTGAGAGGAGTTTTCTGTACCAGAAATCTGCCTCCTGTGCTGAGAGTTGGCGGAGGGTTGATGCCAGTCTTGCAAAGTCATGGTGTAGCAGTGGGGTCCGTAACTGGGGTGAAAGTAACCCAAATCACATCTTAACGTTTAGTAGGCACTAAAGAAATGAGAAGCAGAAAATCCGAGGATATGGATAAATCACTGATTTGCAGCCTGATTTTCTTGTGGGTCAGTCTCATGAAAAGTTCCTCCTGCAAAATGCTGTTCGCTCCTCTGAATTACCTGCTTTAGTAATGAGTAACACTATTTAGAAGCTGTTTACTTCCAAAATACTGTTTTCATGCCACTGGCACAGGCTGGCTTAGAAAGAGAACAAAGCCCGTTGAACAAGCAAGCTGCCCAGTTGAATTTGCTGCTAATGCAATCTTAAATGGTTAATTTAACTGTTGATCGATCCAGCTCATAAACTAGTGCAATATATGGATGCAGCTACGCAGATGCAATGCCAGTAAGACCCTGCGGTAACGATGGGCAATCTGATGCATCCTCCAGGGGAAGAGAGCCCGAAGAGTGAATTACTGTTGTGTGAGAGACTGGGTATCTGATCCAGCTGGACCGTTGTAACGATCCCTCTTGGGCTTGGTTGACTTAAAAGTCCCAAGAAACGCAGCATTTTGAACAGAGTTGCCCAAAATGCTGAGCGAGCATGCTGCATTGACTGCAGTATTTCCTGGCTTCCCCGCTGGTTTGAGCTGCAGTTACAGAGACTGCTCAGGACCGATCTGTCTCGGGACGTTACTACTGAACTGTTCACGTCAGTTTTGACTGCATCTGTGCTTGGTCTTTCCCAGCCGTCTCCCCAGATGCACATCATGAGACTGAGACTTAGAATTCGGTGGTTACAGTCAAAACTACCGCTTTTGCTTCACTTTCCTCTCTGGGGGCAAGACCAAGCACTTCCTGGATGGGACCAGCTGGCACGTCACAAAAATAGCTGGTTGGGTAGAATAAGGAAATCCGCAGCAGGAAGAAAGCCAAGCTAAAACATGTAGTGATGCAGTGCTAAGTAACAGCAATTCAAGCAGCAGAGAAAAATCATATCATAAATTAAGAGTTTGAAATCAGAAAAAAAAAAAAATATTTTTGAATCTCATGTGCCAGAAATTTGTCAGTGTTCCAGGGGTGAGTCAGGAAGGAACGGGTCAGGTGATGTCAGCCTCTGCACTTGAGAGACTGAGAGAGAAATGTTGCAATAAGACTGCACGGCATTTGCTGGCTTTTGCTCTGCTTACTCAGCAGCAGAGATACAGCTTCCATCAACCCGTCTTTTCCTGTGATAAGTAAAAATTAGGTATTACAAAGAGCTATCTCGGGGAAGTTAATATTTTGGTGGCAATCTGATTTAATGCAATGACATATTTAAATCCCATAAGAAACATGGAAGCTTTGGAAGAAAGAAAAACATAAGCATTTAAGATTTTTCTTAGGATTTTAACCAGTGTTTGGAAATGCTGATACTTTAGTCTCTATTTACAAATCCCTTCTTTTTGGTTTGTAATCCAGCTCGTAAAAGTATCAGCTGTCTGATGTGTTGTTTGTAACTGGCATCATACAAAAATATCTAGGAGTGGCTTATCTGTCTGTGGGTGACTTTTATATTGCTAGTTCTCCCTGGTGTATCTAATATGTGTGGTTTGTATGTGCACAACACGTATGTTTTCACTCATCAGTTTTGTAACCGAACACAACTTTGACTTGGAAAGTACTTGGGTGCTATGTCAGCAAGTGGTTTTAGTCTGGAAATTACTTGCTGCTTTCCCTTTGTTTTCAAAGGTAGCTTTATTGCCTGTGGTATGCCCTATTTATGTCAGTACTGGTGAGAAGTCTAGTGCCTCTCCAGTGTTTTCCACGTTGAGTATGGCTGTAGCTGAAAGATGATTGAATTTGCCAGATCGCCAGTGTTGCTGCTTCTTCTGAAACTGGTTTCCCCTAGTTCAAAGGATTTCAAAACTCTTCTGGGGCAAACATCTTACTGGGACTTTACCTTAGAGGTCACCACTGCTTCCCTTCAAAGACTGCCTTATCTCTTTGTTGGCCTTCTGAAAATGCCCTAGCAGCAAAACCTGCAATTATGTACACTACAAAATCATTCAGTGTAGTTTAAGCTACTTATTATGCACTGTAATATTTGGAAAGAGTAGCAAAGGCAGGCTCACGTGGCAGACCAGCTTGACAGGCTGCCTGGAGAACACAGGAGCCAGAGCTGCGGAAGTGTTTTGAGTGGTCCCCAGGTTGGCTGCAGAAGCTGCAGCAAGCATCAGCCCCGAGTCATAAATAATTACTGTGATGAAGATGGCACATACTGTTCTTTCGGTATCTTGACCCACAAATACCATTCTCTAGCCATTGCCTAAGAGCCCAGGCTGCCAGTGTGAGCATTACTGGTATTTTCTAATGTGAGAAAACCAAAGTAATAGTTGCTTTGGGGTCAGCAACCCACCACAACTGCAGAGTATACATGAAGTCCTTTGGTTGAGCATACGTCTGCAATTTGAGGCTGCCAAAATTAGAGGGGGGGGGGGGGGGGGGGGGAAAGGGCAAAGAAACATCTGATCTTTCTTACAATGAACAGATTTCTTAGTACTTCTTCCTTGTTGAAGCTTTTAGAGGCTTCAGAGAGGCTTGGCATGCAAGTCATGCTGCTGTCCAGCAATACGGTATCGACTTGAGGAAATTCAAAGTGTGGTGTAATACCACTGTGACTGGAAATCTGTGACCCATACCTGACACCGTAATCCACGTAACTACTTATTTTGGAGGGGAGCGGTAAATCTGTCGTATGTTTGATTAACTCCAATTCTCAGGTTCCTCAGAAATGAATTAAATTTTCTTTGGTAGTTTTTTTCAAATAAACTGAATTCGTTCTCTTCGCCAAGTGGGTCTTAATAGCTAGAAAGATTGCAGCACAAGGGAAGAGATGATCAGGGAGAAATGATAATGTAGTGTTTAAAGAGGAGCTGTCTTGTACCTGGTGGCCACAAGCAAGCATTTAGCAACCAAATGGAGTGGAATCGTGTCCGAAAAGAGTAGTTAACGCAGCATCATGGCAGTGGCGGCCAGAAGTCAGAATTTCAAGTACCACTGCAAAGGCATGACTATTGGCAGTGCGTTTCTACGTAGTGTTGTGGTTGGAGGGAAGGTGCGTGAATTCTCTTAGGGGGTTTGGAAAGCTCTTGTTCTTTTAAAAGCATTTTTAGACAGCGTGCTTGTTTCCTGCTCAGCAACGAAGCGGCTCTGCTGCCACTGTAATTACAACCCTGATGAAATGGGTACCCTGAGCCTGACTAGTGAGATGGGTGTGCTCAAGGGGTGCTTTATTTTATTGATCTCTGCTGTGCAGAGTTTAGGTGAAAATGCTGATGTCCTTCATATTCATTTCACTTCTGATGAACAAACCCTTAGTGATTTGCTTGAGGGTGAGGCGCATAAGCGGCAGGGTGGAAGAAAGAAGGAAGGATGCTTTGTGGTCTGCGCAGTCTGGAGTTACAGTCCTCACCTGGACAGTGAAGGGCTGAAGGGAACTCAGGACTCCTGTGATGAGCACACTCGGGTTGACCCCAGGGGTTAAACTGGACCTGGTGAAGTAGAAGGCGTCGACTGACACTGAGGGTGAGTTACTCTGGATTAACTGAAAGTCCCCGCTCAGGGAGAAGCATTTGAATAAGACGTTTCCCATCAACAGGAGCAGTAGCTCTGTGATGGCCGTGTACCTGATTCCTGCAAATGCCAGGCTATGCTATGAAGTGGTCAGTTTGGTGTTACAGAACGGTACATTTTATGTGTGTAAATGTATTTATAGTTTTCACTGTATACCTATTTGTAGTTTTCACATTACTTTTCTTAAAATAAAACTGGGGAATATAAGCACTCAAAATTTTGCTTGGTTTTCATACACTGGGCTCCCAGTACAAGTCATGATTTAAGTCACTGTTGGATTAGATGGACCTTTCCATTGATAGATGCAGTATGGCTGGCCTTATGACCCAGGCAGTTTTGTTCCATAAACAAGTTAATATTGCTTTCTTCCCCTTGTTATCCTTTCATCTGAAGCCTCTAAGATTTCATCTGTGTTTCTGACTAGCTATGAATTAGTACTAAGTGGGGATTTAGCTCCTCCATCTCACGCTTCTCCATCTCCTACTCCCTTGCAACAGCAGCGGAGCAGGCACCCTTCAGGTCCTCTGCTCTGTGCAGCAGTTGAGGAGATGCTCTTTCCCCAGCAGTGACTCTCCCTGCCGGTGACTGACCTTTCGGAGAACATGACGCTTCTGCAAATAAAATAAACACACCTCAAGAAACATTCTCCTATCCTGAATTTAAGTACTACTTTAGTTTTAGCATGGGATTGAGTTTATTATAGTCTTTTTTTTTTTTTTTTGAACTTTCCAGAGCTAGCATCTTCTTTTATTACAGCTCTGTCCTTCATACCCTCCCCCTCCCACCATCACCCCCAGCACATGTATTTTCCTTACAGATCCGTATGGATGACTTGCCTTTTGGGAGCACAGTGTCGTTGAGTGCACGCAGGCATCTTCTGTGATCGTGAACTGCACGTACAGATGCAGCTGAACTTTCTACAGGCTGTAGATTAAAATTCTTATGACTTCTTTTTTTTTTTTTAATGAATGTTAATGTAAGCAAAACAGAAAATGCAGGGAAGGTCTTTAGAGGTTTAATTGTGGGCGCGCTCTCTCTCAGTCACATTGAAGCCCTGAACGAAAGTTTCATTTGATACTGGTGATGGGAACAACCTTGAAAGTGTGGCTGAGGACTGGTCTTGTGGCTCGATGGGACTTTCAATCATCCCCAGGGTCTACAAATAAATCACTCTTCCTCATCAAAGCTTGAAGGTGGTCGTTTAGTTACGCATTTAGAAATACCCAGAGGTGGGTGGATGGATAATTCTTGAGCTGAAGATCAACGTTTGTTGCTGGAGGGGAAGCACTGGCCACATGGAAACTGCAGGCGCTCCCGGCGCAGACAAGAACGTTACAGTGGCCACTGGCCAGCAGTGGGTGAAATCATGAAATTTCAGTGCAACTAAACACAGAACTAGCGAGGCAGCTGGGAGGGCTCACATTTTTTTTTTGGCGCTGTTCTAATATCAAGTTGTCATGGTTTTTGTCTGTGGTATTGCTTGAATTTTCATCTTTTAGTTTGGGATTGTAGGGAAGTTACTTCCATTAAGAGCAATCCACTTACATGATAAAATGGTATTCCCCTAGAAATACTAAATAATCGGTTTTAGTTTAGATTTTGAAATATAAAATCAATTGTAAAATAGGAAATAAAATATAATACTTTGTAGTATTTATCTATTCTCTTTAAAAGCAGCACTGCAGTTTATCTGTTATCCCTAGGAAAAGCACTGCAGTACTTGGGTTGGGGGTGTGTGTGTGTGTTTTCCCCCCCCCCCCCCCCCCTTTTTTTTTTTTTTTAAGGCTACAATAAGTGTGACAAGTCATCCTATGTAATCTTTTTGCTTTTGGGTTGTGGTTGTTCCCTGGTGGTTTTGTTCGTTACGCAATTAATAAGATCAAAAATACGTGCTGCAAGGAGCTGGTGTTATATTAAGTATATGAAACTAATTTAAAAAAAGCACCTTCAGACTCATAATAGATCAGAAGCAGAATGCGAACTTACTTAAAGCAATGGGTTTTTTTCCCCAGTCACAGCAGAAATTATTTTCTAAAAACTACAGATCTACCACTACCTTTTTTGATTCTTTTTCCCAGCACTGGTTCATTTCAGTTGATTTTTTTTTTTTTTTTTTTTTTTTTTTAATGAGTAAAAGGACCAGCAACCTTCTGTTTGCCTTCTGAAGCCTGCTTCTCTCTGTCACTGGTATTTTGGGTAGGGTTTTTCTAAAGATAAAAAGATACGTTCTTAAGCAGATAGTTGAGCTGTAGCTTCTGCATGTGTTAAAAGTCCCAAAATATGTGTCTTGCTACCAGTCAGAATACTGCATTCAGTATGTTTGCAAGTGGCTGCAGCGTGGCTGGGGTGACCTCAGGTTTAATGCTGGTGGAAAAGGCAGCTTTGGGAGGCATTCATCCTCTTATTTTATTATTTCTTCAAATTACTTGATGAAAAAATGATGTATTTTAAATATTTTAGGAAGGGTTTTGGTACTGAAATATTAACTTTAGGCATAAAATATTTAAAAATGTGATGGCTGTTTGGAGTTTAAACTGTTCGTTCTAACCTGCACCAGCACAGAACTTGGTCATTAGAAAAACGGGTGACAAAATGAAATGTGTTATTTCAGCCCTGTCATTCACTAACAGCGTCAGGAATGAGACATTTTGGGCTGGCTTACTCAAATTTCTTACTCAAAACAGTTAAGAGACAGGAGAGAAAGAGGCTGCAGAATCTGATAGAGTAAAGATGTATAACTGGAAACAAAAATGTTGAATTGCCATTTTTTTCAAAAAACACAACACATTCAATGAGAGCAGAAAGGGTGTGTGTGTGGGGGAGCCTAACCCAGAACTATATAGGTTTGCAACTGCGCCCGTGGGGAGAGACAGCAGACAGAATCTTCGTCTTAACAGCCTGAGCCGTGTGGGGGTTTTGGTGGTGTGGGCTTGCGCTCTTCTCTCCTGAGATGTGAAAACCACGTATCTCCACCAAAAGGAAAGCTCCTAACATACTTCCATATTAACAGCAGCTGTAGCTGATGAACCAAATTGTTGCCCCTGCCTTGCAGAGCTGCTTGGCACCGCTGAGCCTGTGCGGCACAAAGTGTCCAAGTGCTCTTCTACGCCTTCAGCCTGGAGCGTATATGCCAGTTAGGCATAAATACGTCGAGTAAAAAAAGAAAATTTATTGGGAGTGTGTTTTCAACATTCCTTTGTGCTTTTATCAGCACCATCCTAGCTGCAGAAGTGAAATGGTGGTTGTACCTTTATGGAGATGGGAACCATGCTGATGGCACCATGAGGATATCTGAAGTCCTGCATACAGGCATTTGTATTTGGAGACAGAATATCCTATTTTGATATAATTGATCCTGTAGAAATTTGGCAAAGAAGTGTTTGTTCTGAAATAATTTCCTGGTTAAAGAAATATACGTGTGCTTATCTGTGTGCTCTGTTTTATGAAAACAGGTAGAATCGTGTCATGAAAGTTAGGTGTATTTGTAAGAGGCATTGGGCAGAAGTGGGGTGTCCAGGCTTGACCAAAATATATAGTTGTATAATAACAAGAGCAGCTCCAAGCTCTGTATTGTTGAACCTTTGCAAAGCACCTCCAAAAATATAGCCATGTGCCTTCCCTAGCCACGTACTAACTGTTTTCCAGCTGGCTGACAACAGCTGCTATTGCCTAAGCCATAAATTCACCTTTTCCAGGGGCAAGGTACCTGCTTGGAGGGATGTGTGGGAAGATTTCACTCAGCTGCTCCTGCTCGGTGGCATTCATCCTGACCACGGTGCCAGTGTAGGGAGCTGCACCCGCATCCCCTCTGGTTGGAGAGAAGAGGATGACTTTGAACAGCTGAGGAGGCACTAGGATGTTTTTGTAGCTGGGGGGTCAGTGTAGGTGTCAGCTGGCAGTGGCTAATGGCACCTGGGAGAGGTAAAGGGGAAATGCAAATTGCAGATCCTTTTCCTGTGGCAGTTGATTTAGGCAGGTGGGGGGGGTGTAAGCAAGCAAGTGAATAAAGCTGCCTCGCTTCCGCTGTGCGGATACCTGTCCTGAGCAAACTGGGTGGTTTACAGGACTGCAAACATTTATTGCATTTCCAGTGAAAGAGTAGATTAAAAATACAAGTTAATGATTTTTTTATTTGGTCTAATTACGTACTTCCCTACATGAAGGGTTTAAACCCACAGACGCCGTGAGATTTAGCCTGAGTTCTAGCAATCCTGCAGGATCCAAACAGATTGTCTCTGCTTATCTCCCTTTCAGAGAGGCAGCTGAGAGGCGCTTTTGATTCTGCTGACTCAGGTGTTTTAGTGTTTCTGAACCTCAGCCGCAGTCGTGCAGAGCCGTGCTTGGGTGCAAGGGGCCGGCAGCACGTGTGGGGTGCACTGGGGGTGCTGGCGGTGTGGGGGCTGTTGGCCGGGGGGTGCGAGGGTGAGCCCTGGGGCGGCTCTTGGAGCAATGAAGAAAAGCGCTGACTTCCAGAGATGGATAGGCATCACTGGACTGTCATGTATGACAAATAACCGTTGAAGGGGACTAAACCAGTGCTTCTGAAATGGGAATTTTTTTAAATGAATGAATTTTTAGGTATACTTAATGCAGACACATGTTTTGGTAAAGATGTTGTTGACCCTGGATCTTTCCACCATCTAATGTCTAGAAAAAGTGATAATGACCTTCAAGTAATTACTAAATGCTAATCTGATGTCTTTTTTGTGTTTTTTTAGGTTGATTTTTATTTTAATACAAACCAGTGAAGATGACACCAAAACACGAAAAGCAAGTAAGTGACATATGAGCCCTAATAAAAAAGGATTCTAGTCTAGTTGTTGTGGGTTGAATTTCATAAAGGGCTGCGTGAACCAGGAAGGATTGGTTATGCTTTTCATGCTTCTAATTGCCAGGCTACAGAATATTCTGGAGTGATGCAGTACCAGTTCTTTCTGTTACAGTTTGGTAGCAGAGAGAATCAAATATTCATTGGATCAGAGAGGAGGAGAGTCGTTGACTCTGTGCATAAGGGGCTCAGACACTGACACAGGAGGGAAGGACTTGGATTTTAGTCTTCTCTCCATCAGTCTTCAGGTATTCTTTTGGGGGCTAGGTCTGAGCTCTGATTACCAGATGCATGGACCACAAGAATCACACGTGCACGCTTTCTTTCACTCGGTCCCGATGACCACTAAAAGCTTCAACAAATTATTTTGTCTCAGCTGTTAGTCTCTTATCAGCCTTACTGCTCAGCACACAGGGAGTGAAAATGCCAACGCTTCCAGTGTGAAAAGCCCCATGTCCTTTGCAGTTGATTCTTTTACTAATAGGCAACCTGATGGGAACCTATTTTTCTTGGAAGCTTTGTGGAAAATGGCTCTCTGGGAGTTGTTGACTAATCAGATGTGTAACAGTGGCATCATGGAGCACGAGGTTATCACCTGATACAGTCCTGAGCACAGAGATTTGAATTAAAATGCAGCTGGAATGATTAATGCAAATAATCATCCAGTGTGAGATTATTTTTACTCCTCTTCCATGTGGTAGATTCTCCCCCCCCCCCCCCCCCCCCCCCCCCCCCGGTATTAAAAATAAATGTTTCCGTGTCAGATTTCCTATTTTCCTAATAGGAAAATTTTAAGAAGAGGCTTCTCAGAAACATTATTTTTATGGTCAAATTTGATGTAGTAGAGCTTCTGGCTTATCCTTGTCTCTGAGCAAACCATTGCGTTGTGCAGAAAAAGACTTCTTGTGTTCGCTTCAGCTCCTTTGGTGGTGTAGTCTTCCTTTTGAGACAAATCCAAATGGGAATACTTCAGTTTTCAGTGCTTGTGTCTACATGACCTCGGTGCTGCCTGTTGCCTCTGCTGTCAGCACTCGTGCTTTTGCATAGGACTGTAACCATGGGGAAGGGGACGTAAACCAGGCTTGGGGGTCACTTTAGCCATTCTGCATTTGTGTGACCCTAAGTACCTGGACTGCTCCAGGCCTTGAGGACAGGGCAGTGAAATGCCACCAGTGCCATGCCTAAACTGGCTGGTTTAGCGAGATATTTAAAGTTACATCTCGCCAGGAAAGCTGCTCTGCTGATTCCTGCTTCTTAAGTAGGTATGGCTGCTTTTTGTAGTAGTTACGACTGCTTTGGGGGCAGATTTGAAGCTCTTCATGAGGATGCTTGGCCCAGCATGGCTGCTGGGATCCATGTCAGAGCTATAGCACTGGTAGTTTAGGTCGGAAATGTTTTACTTATGATTTTAGCAGGTTCCAGGGAGAAGGAATAAATGGATGTAACGCTTCTTCCAGTAGCTTTCTGTTGAGCCTATACTGTTCCTGGTGCAATAAGCCTCCATGACCAAGCTTGGACACTTTGAACTGTCAGCAGCAAGTTCTGATTTGGGGAGAATTGTTACACTTCAGTGTTACAGGACACATACCATTCTTGAATGCATGATAGATATGCACGTATTGTGCCCCTCAATTAAAAAGAAACAAAACAACTCAACCCCCCCACCCCCCCCCCCCCAAAAAAAAAAATCCCAACAAAACACAACACAAAACCCCAACCAAACGAAAAACACCCCCACACCCCCCAAAAAAACAGAAAAAAATATATAATGTGGCATAATAACTAGATCTGCAGTTCTGGAAAAAAAAAACAAACCAAAACAAAACCCAAGCATAACTAGGGGGGGGAAGCAGACACCTTGATAAGGATTGCAGCTGATGAAAGCAAAAAGTCCCTGCAGCCTTGGCTGTCCTGGGGCTTCGTGTCCGTCCCAGTCGTGTGGCTGGACTGCAGTGCGGTCTCCTGACAAAAGATGAAATTAGTCTTCTTGTGGGCTGTGGGAGGAAGACCTCAGCCTCACCTCCCCTAGGTGAACCGTGTATTCTTGAAGACAGACGTGCCTATTGGGAGCATCTTAATTTTTATGGCAGGTTGGGGAGGGAAGGGAGTATATAAAGCAGAGAAAGGCAAATATTATCCAAAAGTCCTGTAATCTGGTGACAGTTTGTGACCAGTGAATGCAAGATGGATCGAACATACAAGAGCAATATCCCAGAGGAATATTCTGCCACCTATATCTGCTTGGACAGTAACGTAGCCTATATGCGAACATTAGCCTTTACAAGCCTACTTGTATAGGGACCGGGAGGCATAAGCACCTTTCGTGGCAGTGTATCTGCATCTATACCGGGCAGTTAAGGCTGCATTGATTAAATCAGTTTCGTTGTCCCAGTGGGGTCTTTTATCCTGGAGAAAGCTTAAAGGTCAAAAGAGAAGGGATAGCCTACATGTGGAATGCCACCGTTTCAGAGCAGCAGAAAATGTAACTGAAATCAGGATAAACACTTCCTGGATTCAAGATGTTTATAGGGGAAGTAACCATAAATCTTGAGAAAGGCTGTACATTTTTGGTTTTGTTTTGTAGTTGCTTAATGTCTATCTTGCTTCATTCTGAACTCGGTATTCTTTGGTAAATAAAGCGGGGGGGGTGGGGGTGGGGAAGAGAAACACCCAGTCTTCTGCTGAAATCTCCTGGTGTTTCAAATCAGAGCTGACACTGACTGTGTGTGTGGGCTGAGGTGCTCTGCTGTGCTGCAGATCGTTTTTACTCTTGGCTCAGTGATGTACTGCCTAGACACATGCCAGCCACAGCGTGTACAGCAGGTCTCCTTTCTTCTGCAGGTGGAGTCTGAAGGGTGCTTGACTTCACCAGTATTGAAACTTGCTGACTACTTAATTGGAAATTGAAAGTATACAGAGGGTTGGTTGTTGGTTGGTTGTTTGGGTTTTTTTGTGTGCAAATCATGTGGTCTGGAATGATTTGCAAGGTAACCTGTAGCTAACCCACAGCATATCCGATCTTCTAATCATAATACTTCGATATAATAGAGGTTGAAGGGAGCATTTTACTTCTAAGATTGTTTTGATCCTGTACAAGGGAGAGGCTTATAGACAGCTGCTTGGAAATAAAGTCGTTTGGGGAACCTGGACAAGAGGAAGGGCAGTGAGAAGCCGGTTTGGTGGATGACGGGAGGAAGGGGACTGAGGTCAGGTTGGGAGCAGGCTGCCTGCAGTGGTGGCTACTGGGCAGCCGAAGGGAATAGGAGAGCAGGGTCCTGTCGGAGGCCTCCTGGCGTAATTCCTCTCCTTCCACTTGCAGGGCTGATGCCTGCAGTGCTCAGGAAAGAAAGTGTGTTGAGGAGAAGTGGCTGCAGCTCTGGGGAGGAGTGAGTCACGGGGAAATAGGAGGCTGGGGAAGACAAAAGCTTGGGAGAACATAAGACTATGGATATAAAAAGATGTTACTGTGGGTCCAAAAATACGCTGTGTCTATATATGTATGCTAGCTATGACAGACAGTGAGGCCTGTGGGGAAAAAAAACAACCAGAAAATGGTTTCCTCTCTGTTGTTCAGCACATTGCTCAGGAGGGGGAATAACCTCCTCCTGTCTCCCACTAGCATCTTTGTAGAAGTAAAGGTGTGACCCTCAGCTGGCAGAAGTGGTTGCAGCTCGGTTCATTTGTTCCTCTTGTGCCGTGTTGGCATGGGGTTAAAAAGCTGCCGAGGAGGATCGGACCCCCAGTGCCCTTCAGCAAGGGAAGAAGCAGCAGAGGTGACGGGAGCCTTTCAAACAGCTTTCTGTGGCAAGGGGTTCGTCACACGCGCCAGGGGGGTACCCAGCAGCAATGCAGAAAAAAACCCTGTAACTAGAAGCTGGGCTAAGTGGGGTAAAACTGGGGGCTGTGTCCAGCATCGGGCCATAGGCTCCACATCCGTGGGGTGGTACGGGCTGGAAATCAGAGCAGCAGATGATTTAATCCAGATGATGAACACCTCCCTGCCATGTACAGAGTGCAGGGACGGTTCAGGAAAAAACACATCTCTTTCCTTTCAAGGTTGTCCCTGTTCCCTTGTCAGCCCGCTGAAGGCTGCTGGTGGCACGCTGGTGTGCGGTGCAGGGGGAAGGCCTGACTAAGAGTAAAGGTTTTATTTCTGACATCTGTGGCTTGGGCATGGAGAGACATATTCTGAGAGCTTTCTAGTTCAAGATTTCTTGATTCGTGCAAAGACATACTAAAAAAGCGTGTTATTTACCAGAGACACTGTCATTCCTCCCACAGCCGATTCACAGCACGATGCGCAGTGCCTTTCTCTCAGGGGGAATGCATCTATAGCTTAAAATGATACACTTTTTTTCTTTAACTGAGTCATTGTTTGCGCGGCTGGCTTAGCTCTTTGGGTGAATAGCTTATTTAAGCAGCTGAAGTAGGGCAGCCTCTTCATTTGCTCGGGAAATAGCCGGTAGGTAGGCACGCTTTCAACCTTTGTATTTTGAAGAAACCTTTTCCCACCTTCGTGTGAACGTACAAATTTAGCAGGCTTTTTGGTTTGTTGGTTTTTGGTTGGGTTTTTTTTTTTTTTTTTTTAAATGCAGTACACATTTTCATGTGGTCATTAGTTGAAGACACTCAGAAGCATTTAATTCTCAACCTCTTTCAGTTCCTATTAGTGATGCCCAGTTACAGTAATGCCCACAGGCCTTTCTCACTCCTTTGGGATCCCTCTAAATTATTATATAAATGTAGGAACGACAAGGAAATTGTTGTAGAAGTTGTCACATCTAACCTAATACGGTATATCATCCCTCCAAAACTGGGGGTTATGCTCTGCGGTGCAGCTGTGCTGCTTCCCTGGGTCGGTTGATGGGCAAACTGGGACAGAAGTGCCCAGGTCCTGCATCCCCAGCTGTACTCCAGGGCTTGGGTTCCTGGTGTATCGGGAAGGATATGTGGCAGAGGGGGAGGATTCATCTCCTTCCACGCAGTATCTGGGACATGGGGCTTGAGACCTTGGTTCTCTTAAGTCAGATCTGTGTCTCCAGGGCAATTAATAGTAGTCTGTCCTTTTCTGCTGGGCTGGAGCAAGTCATTTGGGGCATAGGAAAAAAGCGGTTCTTCAGCTCCTTGTGGAGATGCCAAGCTCCCCAAAATCAATGGTATAAATACTTGATTTAAGAAAAAAAATTGATAAAATGACAAAAGTAAATTTAGTAGCAAATAAAAATATGTAAGTATTGGGTACATGGAGCAGGTTTGTAACACTTTCTTTGTGAACGCTGATGACAAGTGTGCAAAAAAAGCCTGAAATACCCACCTAGTTCTCTTAAATGTGTGACTTTCAATGGTAGGTTTTTTGTTTGTAGCTACTGAGATCACCAAATCTCCCATGCATGAAACATGTTTGACTTTTCACAGTATTACTTAATCTGAAATAGTCCTTTTCAGCTAGCAATTTGATAAGGAATTTCCCAAACATGTGGTGTAGCTCAGATGATTCATTGCTTTTTGCTTCTCCTTTTAGAGGGTTGCAAAACTCAATAAAACAGCAGTTCAGCTTTTAATCTGAGCACAGTAGTTTGTGGAACAGCAGAGCAATCAAGAGTCTTTCAAGCTGCCTTTGTCTTCCTAAATTAATTGCTTGATTTTTATTATGCACTTGCAGGAATTTGTAACTGTCTTGGTGCGAGACCCCAGGACACAGAAAGAAGATTCATGGCATTCTTACATAGACTATGAAATATTTATTCATGTAAGTATAAAAATATTGGCACAGATTCTTTGGGCTGTTATTGCTGCTTCTGTCCAAGCCAGGGTTCTCCTTGGGGTACTAATGGAATTTCTTGACACCACTTCTGGGAGGCTGGAGACGCAGTGGAACAGGTAAGGAGGGTTGGCCAAAGGCTGTGTAAGTCTGGCAGAGCTCGGAGTTGAACCTGGTGTCGTGTTGACATGTGCACTCCACAATGTCTTGCAACAGAGACTATTCTTAGCTTTACTTATCAGCTAGAAGACTGTCATAGTCAGCGATGTCTTACCCATTACAGAAAAATTTTGATGCTCAGGTATTCATGGGAAACCAACTTTCTTCTCAAGTAATTATCTGCTTATTTGTACTTAAAATTCTTGGTTTGTTTTATTATTTGCTTTCTGCAGTGTGGTTTCCAGTGTATCTTGACGTTCATATTATGCTAGTTTAGTAGTGCTTGGGTATGTCAAGTAACTACATTTGGGCTTGTGATTGTAGTCTACCATATATTAATGGGAATGCACTTAGAATTACAGTTCTGTTTAGATTTCTGTCTGTAATTCTAAGTCTGTCCTGTGCATTATTTTGATTTGTTGATTATTCTGCTTTGGTGGATGACATATGGAAAAAGTTTCCCAAGTCTAGATCCAGGGATTTAATTGCAATGAAAAAATATTTTTGTGAAGTGTATCTGCTATCGGGTGAAGAATTTGAGAACACAGAGTTACACGGTTAACTGGGCACAAGGCTGAAAGCGTTCCTTGCTGTGTGGGAGAGTTAAGTGTTCAGTGTAATGAGAGCAAGCAGTCAAATGATGGCTTATTGAATGTCCAGCGTGCCAAGAACTTCTCTCCTGTGTGGCAATCAGAGCTGTGAAACTTCTCACGTTTTGCAGTGCAATTTAAGTACTGGTCCCAAAGCAATTCTATTTTTGACTTCTGTTAAATAGAGTTTCTGTTCATTTGTCGGGGCAGGTGCTGTATTACTGTTTCGCAGGCATTGGTGTCTCTGGCTAGAAGTATATTACTGGCTATCTCTGTGACTGCTAAGTTGGGGTGATGTTATTTAGACCCAGTGTGCTGCAGTTTAACCCCCGCCGGCAACTGAGCACCACACAACCACTTGTTCACTGTTCCCCACTCCCGAGCAGGATGGGGAGGAAGAGAATTGGAAGGGTAAAAGTGAGAAAACTTGTGGGTTGAGATAAGAACAGTTTAATAATTTAAATAAATTTAATTAAAATCAAAATAACAGAAATAAAAGCCAAGAGAAACAAGTGATGCAAATGGAAACAATTGCTCACCACTGACTGACTGATGCCCAGCCACTCTCTGAGCAGCGGCCCCCCAGCCAGCATTCCCCCGGCTTTATATGCTGAGCAAGACGCCATATGGTATGGAATGTCCCTTTGGTCAGTTGGGGTCTGCTGTCCCAGCTGTGTCCCCTCCCAGCTTCTTGTGCACCCCCAGCCTGCTCACTGCTGGGGTGGGCTGAGGAGCAGGAAAGCCCTTGGCTCTGCCTAAGAACTGCTCAGCAGTAACTAAAACATCCCTGTGTTACCAGCACTGTTTCCAGCACAAATGCACAACATAGTCCCGTACTGGCTACTGGGAAGAACATTAACACTACCCCAGCCAAACCCAGCATGCAGTATTAACGTGATTCAGCACTGGGCATCTCTGAAGCTGATAAGCATCTGCTCAGCTTCCTACCAGCCAGAGACCAAGTCTCTAAGTCAGTCCTACCATCCAGGCTTCTCAATAGATTCAAAATCTTGGGTCTGCTAGGCTCTTGAACCAGCTGGGTTCCCCTTCTGCCCAGCTCCTAGAGCATCTGGCTTCTTAAACCGTGAGGTATCCCATGTACTTGTCCCAGAAAGCTGCATCTTTGAGCCCTCTGCAACCTGCATCATGTGGCTGCCCGGGAGTCGGGGCTCCTGCCAGGTTGAGGGAGGTTGGACTGCAGGCAGATTTGTAACGGAGAACTGCCTGGTTAGGTGGGATTTCATCTAAGTGTATGCTCCACAGGACAATTTGGCAAAAGTATTTTAATTTCCGTGAATTGTTTCTCTTCTGATGAATTAGCACTTTTCTAGTGGACTAATAGTGTTCCGTGGGAAAATTTCTAACTGCTGCTACTTGTGGAGAGCCGTCACATTGGTTTCTTTGATTTGATATAAGTAGGTTTGCATACTGGAAGAACTCTATGTAGCTAACTTTTCAGGATTGTACTAGTATCGTTAAACATGATTTTTCTCACTGCAAGGATTGGCATTATCTGCTGGAACTTTGCTCTGAGGTCTTTTTTCCCATTACTGCAAGTTGTACCGTAATTCAGGTCTTTTGCTTTTAAGAAGAAGAAAAAGTGATGAAAAATATTTCCCTGAGAAGCAGTAAAAGCTGTCACCAGTCCTGCCTGAGGTGAAGCGCAGTCCTTAACCTAAACTGAATTAATGTCAAGCTTTCCATTGGTGTTTCAGGGATTAGCATCTTGGATGTGTTTTTAATACCATGCCTGCACTTAAGCTGATTTACAAAGTAAAATGTTTTTTTTTATTTCCTAACAGACAAACAGTATGTGCTTTACAAGGAAAACATCCTGTGTTAGACGACGCTTTCGAGAATTTGTTTGGCTTCGGCAGAGGCTTCAGAGCAACGCAGCACTTATGTGAGCAACTTCATATACGGCTATTTAATAATCTGTCAGTCATGGAAGAGGAGGATTGTTTCATCTTAACTATGAAAATTACAAAAATCAGAGCTGGAAAGTGTCCTGTGTTTCTTACTAGCACAGTTTTATTCTGTACAAGGGATTTTCTCTGCTTTAAATCTGGAAGAATGTTGTTTGTACTGATAGCCTTTGTTTGGTGAGCCCCCCTCTAATTTGTAACAGATTTGATCTGTGTTTCCTTTGCTATGCACAGGCAGCAGAAATAGCAATCTAATGTAGGTGTGTGCCCTACATTATGTATGTACATTATTATTATGTACATTATGTACAAATGTAGGTGTGTCTGTGCTTCTAGGATGGGCTTAAGTTTTGCAAGGACCGTGAGAGACCCAGCCAAACATGCATGCAGGCTTAACAACTGGACCAGAAAACTCAGATTAAATTATTTTTGTCTTTGAGGTGTGTGAAAAGCCTTCCGGTTTCGCAGTCTTGTGTTCCCAAATTCAATTTCGTGAGCTTCTGGAACATGACCTGCGATTTTTCACGTGCTTGGGGTTGGCATTTGCTTATTGCATTTCTCTCCACTGTTTCAGATTTGGTTTTAACTCTGTATTTTCTTTTTCTTTTATAAAGACAGCTACCTGAGCTGCCGTCTAAAACTCCCTTTTTCAATATGAACAATCCTCACCACGTGGACCACCGCCGGCAGGGTCTGCAAGAATTCCTGGAAAAGTAAGTACAGCCCATCCTAGAGATGTTGGCATTTTTATGATGTCATCAATTGCTGGTTTAAAATAGCTCATCCCTGGTACTTGAGAGCCACCGTGTGGTCATCTGTACGCTTACACATTTGGTTTTATTTTATTTGCACAGTCGTATTTCATACACGTGACTTCAGCTCTACTGATTACAAGGAAACCTCAGCCGGGGCTTTTCCGTTGTGTTTAACTGCACCGGTTATAGATAATCGTTTATGCATCTCTCTTACTTTCCAATTGTGTACTAAGGTTGGGAGGCCTTCCACCGTGATGTCTCTTTCAGCTTTCAAGAATGAGCAAGATATGCTCATACAAAGAAACGGTCTCAGTCTTTATCTTCATGAAAAAAATCAGTGTCTCTGTGGGCTAAACTCCTGGGAAAATTCTGTAGTGAGATCTCCTAACACAGATATCTCCTATAATGCCAGTTCCTTTGTTTACCGCTCCCACTCACATAAATAAGCTCTAGCAGCTGTGACCATTTCCAGTACAGCTGTGATCTGTATAAAATCATTCCTCAGACTTAGCTAGAGCCTGACCTGTGTTACAAGGGAGTGCTGTGTGAGCTTCGGTACTGCATCCCTCTGGCCCACAGCTGTAACCACATCACCTTCTGCAGTGACAGAGACCTTGTTGGTATAATTTTCTGCTTTCTCTGCCATTCTTGTAGTACCCTGGCACTGCGGGTGTGAGAGCAGGCTGCTCACAGCTGCTGGGGCAGGAACTGTGCCTATGTTTGCAGGCTGCCTTTAGCTCCTACTTGGGGTAAGGGCATGGTAAAACACGACGAGTAGAGACTATGCATCATCATCTTTCAGTGTCAATGTTTCCATTAATCAGAACTCCATAAGCAAAGGGCAAAAGCAAATCAGTTAAGTAGGCTTTAAGCCTTGCGGTCAGTGGGTGGAAGAAATGCTAGACTCGCTGTTTTTCCAGTCATCGTATTATAGCTATAAGCCTCCCTAACAGACAACAAATCATTGGTCCTGAGGTGTATTTGTTAAGCTTAACAGCTTGAAGACAGGGTGAGCCAACTGCTGCAGGAATAATATTCTGTATACAGTTATATAGGATCTGTGGCCAAAAGGATAGCCAATAAATACTGGTTGAAGGCATGTGAGACAGGGAAGGGAAAGCAGGAAAAGATCAGAGGTTTTTTTCTGTGTCTCAGAGATGAAGGACAGTGAAATAGAGCGACTGTGCTTCTAGAGGCAGTAATATTAATGGTCACATGAAGGGTGTGATAGTTCGGGTCCCTGGATCTGAGCAGTTCTAGCTTAGCTGTGTGCCTGATGCAGTAGTGCATTTCCAAAGTCACTTTCACTTCAAAATGGCGAAGAGGCCAGTCTGGTAACAAGGTACAGTTTTTCAGCATGAAAAATATTTACAACCACAGTTTGTGCTTCAGAAGGCGAAGGAGGGAGGTCGCTTCTTTTAAAACACATCCACACTCTCCAGTTTTTGGGAAGTCTGTAGTTTAAATGGGTACTGACGGCACGTGGGGCGTTTTACTTTGATGCCGTTAGTCCAGCGGCTACCTGTTGTGATTTAAATGTTTGAACTTGGATGGTGTTTAGAAAGGTGTCAGCTTGCTGTCAGCCCTGGGGAACAGCTGGGAGGAATTCTAGGGAGAGAATTGTGCTGTGATGAGTTGGCTTGGCAGTACGTGCTGTATCATTGCCCTCTGCTGGCTGGCACCTCTGCGCTGCTGCTGCTGCTTTGTACTGGCTCAGACTGCCATGGTGCTTCCCCCCACCTTTTTTTGAGTCTGAATGGAAGGTTATGATTTCTTCCTCTGAAATTGGATTTGTGGGACTCTTTTTAACAAGTGTGTGTGTGTGTGTATATATACATATATAAAAAAATATGTATATACACCCCCTTGAATTTATAAAGTTCTAGGTCTAGGTGCTGCGTGTTCTGTAGCGCAGCAGTGCTAGGGCAAGCGGGACCTTCCTGGTATATTAGAAGCGGGGTGGGAAGGGGCCCAGCAAGGACCCGCATCGGGCGCTGTAACCCAGAACTGCAAAGCTGAGTGCTCCGTTTGCCCCCGCAGCAGCGGCAGTCGCCGCGCACACGCTCACAGCCCCGCTGGTGTTTCTTTGTGGCAGTGGGAAGCAACGGGATTCGAGCCTAGATGGGCTTGTCAAGGGATGGGTTCGCAGGCAACACCTTTCAAATGCCTGCATGTGATGCAGGAACCTTAGCTCCTTGCTGCATTCCGTGTCTTGTGAGGTTATCAGGATCCAGGGTATCTCTGAAACAGAGCTCAGACCCTTCGCAGTCCCTGCTCGTGCCCTGTGCCCATTGCTGCGTGAGCAGCTTGCTGGAGTGTCTGCCTGGGCAGGAGCCACGTGCCCGAGGAGTACGGATCGAGCAGCTGGAGGCTCTCCGGTGCTCAGCTTCTGGCCCCGGGAGCATCCCCACACTGTCTATATGCGGATGGCCATGAAGTTCTGTCCTCCTCCTTCACGTGTCGCTCCGGAACGAGTCAGCACGTGGCAAGGTGTGTGCTTACACAGAGCCTTGGTGAAGCCCCTCTGCGCTGAGCCCAGTAGTGACAGAATTAGGCCAGCAGCTGGAAAGCTATAGCAAAGAGCTAGAGTTTGGTGGTATCTGGAAATGGGTGTCCCATTTTGCTTTGGCTTTGCGGCACAAACGCAGGGCGAGACCTGCTTGTCTTATAGGTTATTATCTCCGAGTGATGAAGAGCCGTAAAGCTCACTTCTTGTCTGGGCATAATTTAATATTTCAAGAGGCCATTTGCGTTAACGGAAGTCAGCTAGTCCCTTTTCAATTATGAATTACTTAGTAAGAATAAGGAAAATTATGTGTTTTGTCCTGGTAAGTATCCTCATCCTTTGAGGATGTCTGTAAATTCACATGAAAAGCTTTATTCTTAAATTAGAGGTCTAAATTAAAACCACTGTCTTATAATATTAGGTTCTGTAAGATCATTGCTTTCATCATTGTTTCATCCCTTTGTAGGTGCATGGGTTTAATTTCAGGATTTAGATTACCTTCACAGAGATCATTTGAGTTTGCTTATGAGAAAACTAACAAAACCATTTTAAATGAGATTGGGTTAAATTTTAATTGAATACAGCTGGATCCCCAGAATTTTGTGGTTTAGGAAAAAGGATGGTTTTCAAACACACGGTTTATGATGGGGTGGAAGGTATACTAGGGGTTCTGAGAAATGCAACACTTAGATGCACAGGAGATGAAGGGCAGGTGGCGTTGCTGGTCCGGCTCGCTGTGTGTTGGGCGCTCTCAGTGCTGGAGCGAGCGAGCCACCCTCAACTTGGCTGCCTAAGGCAGAGCTGTTCTCTGGAGGTGGCTGAGGGTTTGCCCTCCTCCTCACACCTCCTTACCGTCCCCACCACCGTCCCACAAGCAGGAGCTGGCGCGGGCTCAGAGGACCCTCCCAGAGGTGTCCCCACCAGGTGTTCTCTCAGGGATGTGGAAGGTGGGAGACTGGCTCCAAAAGGGATGGATGCCAGCTTGCTGGGGCTCAGTTGGAAGCATTGGTGACGGTGGGGCAGGTGGGATCTCCTTGGGTAAGTAGTGGTTGCCTCTTTCCAGTGGAGCCTTGCTAATATTTCCTATCCGGCGAGCGAAGCGAGCAATGCCGAGCAGGCGTGTGTCGCTTAATCCTTTCCTACGTGTACACATTATCGGATGCCCAGCAGTTGCTTCGCAGTTGCTTGCTGTCAGGAACGCTTCCCCCTTCTAAAAAATGAAGGAGGAAAGAGAGTTGGCTTTTTGTAAGAGGCAGCTGGGGGCTTTGTTTGCTGGGGGCTGGGGCTGAGGGCTGGCTGCTCAACAGAGGGCACCACAGCACCGGCTGTCACCGCCGCCTCCCAGCTCCTGGCTTTTTCCCTTGCTCTCCTGATAGGATGTAAATGGGCAGAGTAAATTTGTCGAAAACAAAATCGGAGTGTTAACCTTCCACACGCATGCAAGCGTGCATCTGTCATTGTATTAGGTTACAGTAGATACAGGAAATCTTTAGTTAGGATTAAGTTGTACTGTTCAGCCATATGTTGTTCTCCTCCAGCACAACAGTGTATAATATACCTAATAAAATCATGTTGAAGAAAACCAGATTTTGGATCTTGTCCAAATAAGACAAAACACATGTTTTGTCTTTTGCAAATGTTCTTGCTATAACACGGGAAGGAGAAATACTCCTCATATAGTATCCAGCTTTTCCTCAAAAATGACATTATTTCCTCTGGTTGTGAAGTGACATTTTTTTCGGCCCTGCTTCTTTAAAGGTCCGTAGATCACAAGCATTTACTGAAAGCTTACAAATAAAGATTCACATGGCTGTGAATAAAAAATGATTTTATTATCTCTAATTCAAATGTAGAGCCTTATCCTGCAGCCCCCTTAATCACGTAAGCAGTCATTATGCATGTGAGCAATCTGGCGGAGAGGAGTGAGATCTCTGACAAGTAATGACCACTGATGGAATCAAGACTTGCAGGGTTTAGCCTTTCATTCTTACTCCAGGCGTGCATAGAAAGTCTGTTGTTCTCTTAAGTATGCTCAGTCAGTTTATAGGAATTATCAATGTGAGCTGTGACTCTTCCATTAGCGCGGCAGCAGCGAGAACTGATTTACATCGCTGTAACCCCAGCTTTGCACTGGCGCTGGCTGCAATAAAACTGCTGGAGGAGCACTGGGAGTGCTACTGGTTGTGTTGAAACTGCGCACGCGTTCAGCCTCTGCGAAGACATCAGTATATTAATATTACGACGCTCCGCCTTTCCTCTTGCCTTTTTAATTTGTTAGGTGGTGGTTTGTAATTTTGGTATTTTTTTTTTCTAGAGTCCTTGGAGCCAAATATATTTTTTAGATATACAGCCCTGCACATGGTGAGTCCCCAGGACAGCGAAAGCCCTGGAGAGTGACTGCTGTACCAGCACTTAATACCAGTAGTACCATCTGGTGACAAATGTAACGGTTATTTCCTTGAAGGAGTATTTTGAACAGGAAAACATAACGCTTACGGATAGCACAGAATTTATTTTTCATTTTGATTGCTTGAAGAATGCAATTAAAAAGCAATCTAACCTGTTGGTTCAGAGGGGGCGGGAAAAGCAGAAGTTATTTTTTAATTAACAGAAAGAAGAAATGCTTCAAGGGTGTGACTGGGTGAAAGGTGATCATATATTTACTTTCAGGATGGTTTTAAATGTTTTGCAAAAATGCAGAGTGTTTGGTCCCTTCCCCCCCCCCCCCCTTGTGAACATAGATATCCATACTATATATACACATCTGTGTGTATGTATGTGTGCTTAGCTTTATGAACATCTTTCCATTTTTTCGCCTTGGTTTCTCTGCGCTCCTTTTGCCTCCAGATGGCACTATGAAGCAGAAAAGAAAATTACTGTGAAATAATGAGTCCAATGTAAAGTAAAATTGGAAATTGAATTATAGCTGCAGAGAAAGGACAGTAGCCTTGAGGTCCTGATCAGTCTGTACTCTTATCACTTTTGTTTGCTGTTCCATGTGTTAGGTTACTGCTGAGTTAATAACAGTGCTTTAGCAGTTCAAGGCTGAGCAGAATTGTACTGGACACGAAATAAAGCTAAAATGAATTTGTGTCCAATATCATTGACATTAGTGCTCATTACTTCTCTGGTGTAATGCCTCAAACCATCTAAAATCAATTTTAAAGATTACCCATTATTTTATAAAGAAAATAAAATACATTTCAAACAGCAACAGAGCTGTAAGTGTAGCATAATCTCATGAAGAGTTAGTTACTTGTGTTTTTGCTGGTTGGCAGGAAACTTTTGAAGGTACAGCAAGAGGAAAATCTGTGAAACTAAATGCCATACACAGAATTTAATGTCTTGGCTTTTTGCTGGGTTACTTGGTATTAGACACGCAAATGTTAGAATTGCAGAAATGTGCGTCCCCTCATTGTGCTCGTAAGCCTGCGAAAAACAGTAACTCCAGTTACTCTACTGTAAACTCCAGCATGTTATTTTATTTTTTTTCTTAGGGGTGGGTGGGTGCTGTTTTTTGTTTGTTTTGTTTTTTGTTTTTTTTTTTTGTGGTTAAGAGGAAGAAAATAGGAAGGAGAATATTTACTCCCACAGTTACATAAGCTATAAACGTGGATTTATTGTATGGAATGATACTTTTTCTTTACTTTTGTTGCAATGTTTGCCTTTGTTTGGAATGTATGTTTATCAAGAGTCAAGGCTGAAGTCCTCTTTTAGTGGCTGCTGAATGATGGCTTTTCAAACTGTATTCATGAAGCTGTTGCTGTAAAGGTGTGTAGACCTGTAAATTCTGTGTTTTAAATCATTTTTACACAGCACTTGCTGGCTTCTTTTAGACTACGAAGTTTTTCTGTATATTAATACACTGTGGGCATTGATTTTTTTACAGATGTCTATTTGCTGTGTTTGTTTTATGGTAAAATTGTGAGAATTTAGATTGGATTAAAAAGGCTTTCTCTGGGTATGAAAGCGTGCTTATTTTGAACTTCAACAAAGTCTGGTCCAAGACTGAATTTCAATGCACCTGGTAGATCACTGGGGTCATTGCAGACATTTCCTCATTGGAAGGTGTCAAAGTTTGAGTTATTTGGTTGAGTCTGTGTGTGTGTTTACGTAGGCAAATGAAATGTGCATGTACACAAATATCTCACGCTTTCAGTTAGGTATCTCTTATTACTTATTTTGATTGGAGAGTTTTTTATAGGCTTAGATGAAGCTGGAAATCCTTTTGTGTATTTATTAAAGGTTATTGTAATGTTGGCTGCTTTAGAGAACAGTTTTCTGAATGTATCTGTGTTTTAAAACGTTACAGTCCAAACACACCATTAATTTTAATTGAGAGAAGGAACCAATCAGTTATGCCTTTCATTTTAGTCAGAGTACCAATAGAATGCAGTATTTCTATCTGCTTTTGGTAGTTATTATAATAACGTCATTTCTTGTTTCCTATTGCATAGCAATTATTTTTTTTTGGTAATGAATGTAATCTAAATGGGAAGAAAGAGATAAATATTTACTCTTAATAGTTTTGATTTGTTTAAAGATACTTGAATAATTTTCGGTGGAGCAGTACTGTTTGGCATGGTCATAGGCTCTGATGACTTTATTACATGAGTAAAATTGCATGTACATATTGAAAAGTGTGTGCCTGGTTGTTCTAGGATTTGTGTATTAAAGAATTCCTTCTATAGAGAAATGTTGCAGCAAAGTTCCTTTCCCCCCTCCCAAAATAGTCACGATCTTCAATTCTCAGTCCTTGTAAAAGTATCTGTACAACTTTCTGTGTTACTGGAATGTATTGCATTATGTTTACTCTCACTTGATGTAGGTAAATACTATGTGCTAAATTTGTTCGAACTCTTAATTTATAATTCGTATAAACCAAATTTTAAAATGGACTTTTGAAAAGAATGGCTGGAATGAACTTGTACTTAAGACTCCCTGAAAACTGTTTGCAAGTAAATTTAAATCAGCGTTCAGTATTAGCATTTTCATTCTAGCTTAAATGTACACATATTTGTGAAAGTGTAAATGATCTCGGCTGGTGTTGGCTCTGTCATTTACAGGTATTTCAAAGTCCTGACACTGCGTGTGTATGAAGTCCTCTGTGTCTGTACACACTTCTTTCCCCACCAAAGAAACTCGTGACACGTTGTAACGTCTAGAAAAGCTTAGCTATTAAAAAAACCTCCCCAAAACAGAGCTCTCAAATGGAGACCAAATTTTCAAAAGAGTATATGCCTCTAACTGCCTAAAAATCATTAATTGATCCATGTGGTAATAACAGATGGTTAAATTGAAGAAATGTCCTTGAAGTTATTCTAATAGCAGATGTGCCTAACTATTAGCTTCGTGGTTTTACTTGCCTGAAATTCCAAATAATGTAATAAGAAAGTAACACACACCTAATCATTTTAATATGTTCATTACCTTCTGTTACTGATTTGGGATTCATCTGAAAACTTAAAAAGCAGGACATGATTTAGAATTTGTTCTGGTAGAAGACTTTACATAGATGCACATGCGGACGTGGATTCTAAAAACATTTGTCCTTTTTTCTTCTTCCAGGGTCCTACAAGACGCATTATTGCTTTCAGACAGTAGGCTTCACCTCTTCTTACAGACTCAGCTGAGCCCAGAAGACATGGAGGCTTGTGTGTCGGGACAGACCAAGTACTCCGTGGCTGATGCGATTCATAAGTTTGCCTCTTTGAACAGACGTTTTCCTGTAGAAGATGAAGAGAGAAAAAAAGGAAGAAACGATGCAGACTCTGATTCAGAGAGGTGATTTCTGTATATCCTTACTTTCTGAGATTATATATACATACATACACACGCGCATGCTTCACTTTTTTTTGTTGATGTAATACTAAGATAATGAAAAAATTAATTGACTGAGATTTTATTGAGCTGTGACAGCTCATCATAGAAGTCTTCACACACACCTCCACACTGAATTAATGAATGCAGTAGAAATTCAATTATCTGCATTCTGATTATGTGAATTTCATTTAGTCAGACTTGAATTATTCGCGTTTAAATTATCTTGCTAAAAAAATATCCAACTGCACTCCAAATGGCTAATTAAAAGTCCAAATTTCCTGTCTCTCTTTGTGACTGGAGATAATTAAAGTTCTCCTCTGTTACTCAGGCTTTGAGTGTGTTGTGAAAACCAATTTCCTCCTTTTATTTTTTTTTATTTTTTTTTCCCCCCCTCTCCCCTTTTCTGCAGTTCATCCTCCGGGCTCGGACCTAGTGGTGACAGTATTTCATGTGGATGTAAAGCAAGGCCAGCTTCTGAGGAATCATGAAAAATCATTCCTGTGTTGCGATCTTAAGGACAGCACAGAGCAGTTTCTGCCCCGTTTACTGGTTACGTTTACCATGTAAACGTGGCTGGCTGGTAAAGCGTACCTAAAAGACGCGTTGTCAATACGACCATATGTCCTTACAAAATTTTCAAAACAGACCTTGATACTATTGCTTTGTTGATTTATTATGTATGTTGAGTCAGATCTACATGCTACCTATTACATTTCATTTTTGGGGACTATTAAAATCTCAGTATTGAGTAAGTCATGCTCTGCTGACATACGTGGCAGTTAAAATATTTTCCCCTAGTGAGTGCATGTCTCACTAAAATAAAGATAACTTAATTCCTCAGCTTAAAAGTTGGTGTATCATATCGAATATATTCAAAGCATCTTTTTGCAATTTGCATCAGAGAAGTTTCATCTGTAGAAGTCATTTGACATTGGTGATGAAATTACATACCCCACAAGGTATTCACTTTTTAAAGTAGCTCAGCGACATCAGCAAAACAACACTTGTACAAACTATATGCTGCTGACAATTTGAGATATAAATATATCTTCCCCTGGTCTTTCTGTAGGGTTTATGGAAAGCTTGGTTTTATCATGCATAAGAACCGAAGGCCAAAATTCTTGAGCATGGTGGCTTAGAATGTAGAAATATTAATAAAAATGACATCACTTCTAGGCTCGCTGGAGATTCTCAGTTCCCAGGGAATTATGGACCCTCATTCCCAGTGACAATCCTGGATGCAGTCCATTGAAACCAGTGGCCGAATTTTGCATCGACCTTGGTAGGGCCAGGATTTCCCCCAGCATGTTTAGCTTGAGGCATCTATGTTTGAAGATGCCGGGAGAGATCTTTTAGTTTAGCAGCTGGAACAAGGGAGTCTCTCCCTCTCTGAAACGAGAGTCACGTAGCTCTGACACCGTAGGGATGTGGACCTCTTCACTCTTCGGGAGTAACAGGAGCTGCTGGTTGCATTGTGGCCGGAGTTAACGCCTTGGAATAGCTTCGTTCACAAACAAAAGGCAGGCTTGAACACAACTTCATAACCACCACCACTTATTTTGATTAAACGTCCGTTTTGCTCTTCATCGTTAACAGCAGCTGCGTAGTGTCTTGTCCCAGATTCTGTCAAAGGAATATATTTCACTGGGGTGTTGTATTTATATTTGACATTTAACTGCTATTAAAAAGAGCTAGGGGGTCTGATCACCCTAGCAAAGCTCCCATTAACTTCAGTGCTGTAGTTACCGATCTAGAAATGTGTATATATTTTTTTTATTATTATTTTTTTTACAAGTTCTGTGGATACTTGCAAAGAAGGAGCATTTTAAACCCATGAATTACGGAAACAATAGATTATTAAATGTCCAGTTAATAAAGGGTAGCATTGTGGGCATGCTTTTTTAAGACATCCAGCTGGAAATCTGTATAATTTTAAAAACATGTTTTATTAACCCAATAATAACATCTCTTAGGTAACAATTTAAGCCACTGTATTTAGTTGATGGGTAGCGCTTTTGTAAGATAAATATCCTTGTTTCTTTTTGCTTGGTCTTACTGAATTGCACAAATGTATCTATTCACTTTCTCAGCTTGTGTGTGAGTCAGCAACACTATTTTAATGTAAAAGTAGTAACAATTAAAGCAACAAATAATCACTAAAAATAGGTTAAAAAATAGCTGTTATTGCCAGGCAGAGATTTTGATTACTTGACACTTTTTTTTTATCCCACACTAAAATGGCACATTACAAGAAAATATGGTTTAACACATTTATTTAAAAGATGGGGAAAATATAACCCCAAAACCTGGAATAATGCCTGACAAAGATATTAATGTTTTTATTTAATGCAATGCCAGGGTAGTGGCATTTTATTTTGTTTTAAAATATTGAGCTAAACTGTTGAAGCACTTTACAATTCTGGCCTACTAACACCTCCTCAATATCTGACAAAAATTACAGAAATACAAGGCTGGGAGAGTCTTTGTGGCTATTTTTTATTTTCTAATTCTGGAGCATATCTGTGTGCCAGTGAGTGTTTTCCAAATGAAGATGTTTCAGAAATACTTGTTTTCTAATCGTTCTATTTTGTTCTGTTATTTACTTTGTCACCCTGTCCAAAAATTCTAAGACTAATACAGCAGAACTTTCTTCCCAGTTTTGACAGAAATTTGTAATTTGTTTAAATATTTTTGATTGTTGTTTGTGTAGCTAGTGTTACTGGAATTTTTCTTACTAAAAGGGAAGGAAGATATATTTCGTGCTTTCTAGTATGTCTTTTGCATCAGCTCTATGTAACTGCACTTAAATGCTTTAAGACATTTTGTCTAATTTGGAACATTAAATGTTGCTGTTGCAAATTTAAATGTAAAAAAAAAATATTTTGATGTCTTTTGTGACATCAATGATTTGGTGATTTATTTTTTTTTATACACTGTCATATGTTTTGATCACTGGTATTTTGAGTCTCATTTTTTTGTTTTGAATAACGCTGGTATTTCCGGCTTTTTTTTTTTTAACAGGCTAATATCTAGTTTATGATATCTAATTATTACTGCTAATTTAGATCTAATTGCAGTAATTCTGCACTGAAAAGCTTCGCTTTATCTTTTGCTTAAACTTTATATTCTCCTTTTTATGATGATTTCTTAAAAGCTTTTGTCATTAAATAAAACAAGTTACAACTGTCTTGTGTTTAAATCTGCCAGTAACGTTTCCTTTATTTCAATATCAGTATCCTAATCACTTCATGACTTACCATGTGTAATTGCTCTTTAACTATTTTTGTAGAGATGGAGAGTGTGTGTGTGTGCATACACACACATGCTCTTGTGTTTGGGGTTGTGGTTGATTTTGTAGAAAAAGTAAAAAAAGTAGAAAAAAAAAAATCCAGAAAGATAAGAAAGATTGTCTTTTGGAATTTAAATTACAGTTTTAATAGCAATGTAGTTTTATAAGCATTGAGAAAACGTTGACTTTTAAAATGCCCTGTCATGTAACACTGCAAAATTCTGTGTCCGTGGTGGTTTTTGGTGGGGGTTTTTTTAGTTGTTTTTGGTTTTTGTGTTTTTTTAGGTTTGTTTGGGTTTTTTTTTTTTTTTTTTTTGTCATGTGCTGTTGACATTTTTTCCGGAGCCCTCTGTTCTGTACAGGGGTGGCTGGCTGGGACTGGCCCTGTTGTCCAGTGCAACGTGCGTTCGGCCGCGGGAAGAACGGCGGCCCTCGCGTGTCCCGCTGCGGGTCCCGCTGCGGCCGGTCCCCCCGGGCCTGCCGGCGAGTACGTTTCTCCTCCAGCCTTTTTTTTTTTTTTTTTTACAAATGTTGTAAAAATGTAAACCGTGATGGCCGGGCTCGGGCTGCCTCTTGTCGGGAAAGGCCTAGAACGTTCAGGAAAGATGCGATCCTTCCCCTCTCCGCCGTTCCAAGTGCTCTGTAGGGAGCGGAGCTGCTCCGCTGCCGTGGGCCGTCGGACCCCCGCAGGAGCCCATTCGCGTCACCTTTGAGAGCGGCCACGGCCCCCACCCCCCTCCTCCCCCGGCTACCGGCCCCCCCCCGGCCTTCGGCGCCCCCTGGGTCAATGTGCGAGGCGCTGTCACGCAGCGGGGGCGGCGGTGCCGGGGGGGGAGCTCCGCGTACGAGCGGCGAGTGCGGGGAAGGGGGAGGGCTTAACAGAAATGGGGGGGGGGCTGGAGAACAAGCAAAGGAACGGGCTGCAGCAGGGAGCGTCCGCGGGGCGCCGGGAGGCAGGAGCGCCGCTCTCCGCCACCGCGCCCCGGTCCTGCCCCGGGGCCGCCCGGAGCAGAGCGGAGCGGGGGCAGAGCCTTACCTGGGCCCGCCCCGCCCCCCCCGCCCCGGGGCGCAGGGCTGGGAGCGCGCCCGCGCGCGCGGCGGCCGGCGGCTGCGTGGGCGCCCGCGCGTGCCCGCGGTCGCGGCGGCGGGGGGAGGCGGGGGGCGGCTGTCAGGCAGCGGGGCCGCCGGGCCTTGATCCGGTAACTCGTGGCAACCGCAGCCCATGGCAACGGCGGGGGGAGGGGGGGGGAGCGGGCCGGGGCGGGGGCGGAGGGGCCCGCACGCACGCACGCACGCACTCCCGCAGCGCCGCCTCCCCAGCCCCGCACCCACGCGCGGCCGCGGGAGTCGCCCGGTTCTCCCCGCGGGGGGCGGCGCGGAGACCGGAGCTGCGCGCCCCCCCCCCGCCCCCCCCCGCAGCCCGTCGCTGCGCCCCGCCGCGGGCTCCTTCCTGCCCCCCGCGCCGGCCGCCGCCGTGGTGCCGCCAGGGGGCGCTGTGGGGCAGCGAGAGGCGCGGGGCGGCGACCCCCGGGCTGGCAGCGCCCCTCATGCCCGCGGCGGCGGGGGGCTCTAACGTCGCTTCCGTTTATTTTTCGGTTTTGCCGCTCCCCCCGCCATCCCCGAGCGCCCCCCGCTGCCGCGCGGCTTCGCTTCCCGGCAGCACAGGGAGGCGCCCACCGCGCTGGGACGGGGCTCAGCCGGGGGGGGGGGCGGGGGCTGCACCTGCCTCCCTGGGGCAGCCCACCTGCCCCCCGCGCACCGGGCCCCGCGGGGTTTTCTTTTTGTGTTGGTTCTGGGTTGGGTTGGGTTGGTTTTTTTCTTTTTGTCTTTTTCCTTTTTTTTTTTTCCCCCAGTTTTTTTTCCTTTTTTTTCCCTTTTTTTTTCCCCTCTTATCTTTTTTTTTTTTTTTTTCTTTTAATATCTTTTACACAAAAGCAATTAGGGGCCAGTGCAAAGCCGAGGCGTGACATTTCGCAGCCCGGTGGCAGGCGGGCGGCACTTAAGCGGAGCCCTTTCTGCGGAACAACAGGAGCCAAAAGGCCCTGTGTCACCCGGTTATGTAAGACACAATCTTGCCTGAAAATGCACAATGAATCGGGAAGGATTTATGTAATTAATTGACCAGTCTTAACCTGTTATCGTGATGTAAGGAATTTGGAACTCATTAATTTGAGCCCTGACAGATTTCATATTAGAGCTGGCAAATATGGATTGAGCCTCTTATTCTTGTAGCAGCTGGAATTTCCATGACAGTGAGGATTAGTGAAGAAGACCTATTGCTGGAGTCAAACTGCCTCTTTTGTAATCAGCAGCCCTGCTCTGCATTAAAGGGGTAATGGGAAAGAGAAAAAAAATAAATACCAAAAGAAAAAAAAAATAAAAAGGAAATGTATTCATGTGTGGAGCAGAGCAGGGGAGGGAGAGGAGGGATGTATCCTGGAGTGTGGAGGCACCAGTGCAGGGCTGTCCCGGCCCTGTGGCAAGGAAAACACCCCGAAGGCAACCCTTTCAGGGCAGAAAGTGCCAGTGGCCAAAGGACAGGTCCGCAGCACCAGCGTGAGGCTTGCAGCCCCTCGCCAGGCCTCTAGATCGAGCCTCCTGCGAGCCACTGAGCACTCGGGGCCGCAGCGTCAGAGGTGCTGGGCGCCGGCTCTGGGCTGCCAAGAGCCAGAGGGATTTAAGGATAGAGAGGTTTGGGTGGTGATCCTGGGGAAGTGGGGACCAGGGGGTACCTGTCTTCCAGCCTGGACCAGGATGCCTTCCCCGGCAGGGAAAAGGATGCTGAGGGTGGGTAAGGACCAGATCTGGTATGAGGATGAGCCTCCATGCCACTGTGGCAGGGGTGACCTCCGCACCTGATATGCCTCAACTTCCCACACACAAAGACAAGAGTAAGAGAACTCCCCTTGTCTGCTGGTTCACGATAACCTTTCAGAATGGTTTTTCATGGTGCCTGGCCGGGGGGGGCCCTCATCCCATTATCATTTCTAGGCATTGATGTAATAGTAATAACATAGAATGCAGGCTGCATGGAAGCAGGCTAGGAGCTTTTATTTTCTCTCCTGGCAACCTGTTAATGACTGCTCTGGTAGTGAATGCAGTTGTTAGAAATTACTTTAAAAGGTTCCATGAGGCATCATCGTCTTTCTCCCTGCAAAGTGTTTACCTACTCTTGCGACAAATGCCGTGCAAAGGTGGAGGGGTATTTTTCCTATTCTCATCGTTTCTTTGCTTTATGCTTTTCGGTAGTTGAACATTTTCTCTCCACGATTGCTTAGATACACCGTTTGCTCCTGTGGATCACTTCTGTATAATGACTGGGAGAAGGGAAAAGATGTAAAACTGGGGTATGGACAGTAAACCCATGATTGTTTGCAAAGGCTGTAGTGGCAAATGCAGATTAAAAATAAAATGCAGCCAATAAGGCCTCTGTGGCTCAAATCCTCTGGACAACTTTGTTCGTGTGCGTATTGGCTTTGTCTCCCATCGGCGCGTTGGGGTGAATCCTGCTACCAGAACTGGAGCATTCAGTCCTACATCTAGGACTCGCCATGGGACTGAGCACTTGGTGCTGGAGACGTGCCCTTCCCAAACTGCAAAGTCTTTGGGGAAGGACTACCATGCCTTACTTGGAGGGTTAGGTCTAGCTCTGTGGTAGCCTTTGCATTGCTCTCCTAGTTGTCAACTAATAATCCAGATAGTAGCTTTAATCTCCTTGATTTTAAACAAAAAAAAAACCCCACCCCAACAGATTACAACTGGATTGTGCTCCTTCAAAGAATATCTTTTGTCTGACTGTCTCCTGATAAATTGAAACATCTTCACACATGTCAACTAGCTCAGATTTCCCCCAGAGGTAGGGAATAATTTATCTTTTATGGTGGTACACAGCCCCGACTCCACCATTGTCTCACCGAGTATTTCTGCTGCTTTTTAGCAATCGGGAGTGGCAAACCCCTCGGTACTACTGCAGCTATAGGTTTCACTCAAATGTTCCTCTTGTTAACATGTTGATCAGGTACAGCTAATTTCCATCTTAAATGTGCCGGCATATGCCAGAGCTTAGAATTATTTCAAACAGCAAAACAAAGCATTTTAAAGTTTAAATGGATATTGTAATTATATGTATTTGCACTTCCGCTGATTCCTTCCCGTGGATATATTTAACATGTGCTTGAGTTGTAAAGTTTCCTGTGACACCCGTGATTTTGGGTACCTGCAAAATTAAATTCAGTATTTATTACTGGTAGTGTCTTCCCCTCCTTTTTTTTTTTTTTTTTTTTTTTCTTGTAGGTAAGTCATCAGCTGAGATTAGGTATTTTGTCAGATTCTTACACTATTTTTATTTTTGGATGGTTGGTCAGAAAGCAAAGCAAACACTTGATATAGAAAACTGAATGAAGAAAAAACCCCACAGCTAAACCTTCTGAACATAAATACATTTGCTTTAGGTATTTTGCAATTTACACCAATACCAAAGGCCTGTTTTAGTTTCTGTGCAGATATGAAATGCTAATTTCACAGTGGAAGTGGTTAAGAAATATCAAACACTGGTTCAGCTGAAGTCAGTGGAAAAAACTTGGTGCTGCATATGCTGAAGGTGAAAAAATTCTGATGGCACTCGGATTAAAAATGACATTCTTGTTTGAACCAATAGGTGGCCTTTTTGAATGTGCTATGGTTAATTTTTTTCCTGAAAACAGGAAAATGTCTGCTTTGAAGTAGAGAACATTTTCACACAGTAATTTTCAAATACGGTGAAAATGTTTTTTTTGTTTCTGAAAGGCAATAGGTAGTAAATGAAGTTCTGGATTTATTTCCTAGTATTCTAGAAGTTTTTGGAACACTTACATTTATCTTAAGTCCTGAGTCTTCAATGCATGGTAATAATAGATAATAGCAATGATAAAGTGGACTACTTTATTTTTTGTGTGTTCGTGCTCTCAAAATGCTATATATTTCCAGTTTCTAAGACCTCTCATAGGTTCTTATTTCCTGTTGTTTACACAGGTACTTAAAACAGGTTTAAAAGAACAGTATCTTCTTGTGCTTCGGAAAAGGAGCACTTGTGATTTGTCAGAAGTCACACCTCTGAGCCAAGCATCAGCAATCTTTATTCTATTTTATTTCCTATATAAGCAATACATCTTAAAAGGGTTTTTGCAAGAAAGAAGCAGCCAGCAGCCATGGGTGGCCAAGCTCTCTTAAAAGCCTGGGTCAGGTGGGGGTGTTAAACACTTGAAAATGGAGACCTGAGTTCTTCAGAACATCCCTCCCTTGGGCCTTGACCCCCTGAGATATTTTAGCAGCTCAATCCCCGAGTTGTGTTTTTCTGGATACATGACTATTTATTTTGTTGGGGTTTTTTTTTGCCAGAATTTAGGCTTGTGCTTTTGTCCCTGTGAAGCCAGTGTGAGGCTGAGAGCTGGGCAGGTATCCCAGGAGGGAGGCATCACCTTATTCCCGTCCTGCCCTTGTGGTCTTCTCTTGGCACTTCCTGGTGACCTCTGTCCAAGAGCAGATTCAGAATCACAAGGACTGCTGGTCTGACCCAGTTCTTACGTTCCTTGAAGGCAATAGCTGTCAGGTAGAAATATAGCCTGCGCCCAGCGTTCTCACCGTGAATTTGGCCTTTAATTAGAGACCTCAGTGTGGGACAGTAGTTCACCAATGAAGTCCAGTGCACCTGTGTTCCCATTTGTGTCCGCACACCGTCTTTTACTTCCAAGGTTCATTTGAAGGTTCTGTGTGTTGAGTTATGAGACTGAAGAACCTAAGATGTAGGGAGAGTTTTTCTCAAAAGCTAACGTGAGCCCAAGGAGGCTGGTTCCTAAACAAATTTAGTTGCTCTGACTCATCCCCTGAAGGAGCCCTTCACTCCCTTGGGTGTGTGAGAGCCTTGGGAGACCCAGTCCTATGAGAGAAAAGTAACCCAATGGATGCCCACCTTGGGACACTAGTACTTAGCGCCGGAGAATAAAATTGTTGGAAAAGTAACCTGTATCTAGCAGTAGGATAGCTTCTTACTATATGGCAAGAAACACCTTGTAAGTGCCGTTTATATCAATCTTGTCTTTTATTACTATTTTCTGCTCTATAGGTGACCCACAACTCTTGCTACTTCTAATCATCTAAGACACTGGGAGGGGAGGTGGGATATGAATGTCTATCCATCAAAACGTTGATTTGATCACACAAAAAAGGAAGTCTTAAAGCAAGTTTGGCTCCTGGATGGTTTGAATTTTGCTGGGAAGTCAAAGTTCCCCTTGGCACCAGAGTCAGCACATCACTGGCGGGACATAGGAAGTTAATAATTTGTCTGTGTTTATGATAAAGCTTTCCTACCAGAATCTCAAAGCCTTTTGTGATGAGGGATTAATTCAGCCTTACAATAAACAGGATCTACTATTTTACAGCTGGGGAAACTGAGGAAGACTGAGGAGATGCACAGGGATATACGGGGCGTCTGTTGCAGATAAGGGAGAACCGGTGATCCTCCCGCTGCTGGGCTCCACCACCGCTTTACCTGCTGGCAGGGACAAAGTGCCGTGCTGCTTGTGAAAATCTCACCCCAGCTATCAGCACAAAGTGTTCCTAAGAGGTAGCAGAGAGGCCCCAGTTTTTTATGTTTGTCTTGAAACACTTGAAAAGGACTTACTTTTTGCTTCCAAGTGCTGTGCACTCTGGCACTTTGAAACCAAACTCCCTCCGGCACCTGTTGCCTCTGAAAATTTTGGGCTGATTATCCTTTGGGCTGCAGCATTCAGAACAGAGATTTATGTCTATTTTGGAAAAAGGAGGTTACTCACTCCCTTGCTAATAAAAAAACAGGAGGTGAGAAGAGAGAAGCAATTAGGGCATCTTGTTTAGTTTAGTTAAATAAGCAGCACTAACAGGATTTTCTCTGAGGGACACTTGCAGAAGTGCTGCGGTCTTGATATCAGATAGTGTTATTGGAAGCGGACTGAAGGGAGCAGGGCTGATGTTGACTACAAACTATAGGAAAGATTGATTTCTGCCAGATCTTTCAGTCTTTACTCATCCATCCATGATGGTACTTATAAAAATAGTTTGGGACTACTCGCGTGAGTAAAGACTGTTTGTGTGAACAAGCACTGCAAACCTGGGCTTTAAACTTCCCGAACTGAAGTTGTGTTGCCTGTTCAGCTGATTCCAGCAGACCTCCTCACACCACGGAAATTTATTTTGCCAATGGGATGTGTGATCTGGCCTTCTGTACTACCAATAAAAAAAAAAAAAAGTCTCAAAAATTGACTTCAAATGCAAGCATTATTGGTAAATATAGTTTTCTGGACTGCAACATCCCATTTGATTCAATCCAAGTAGAATCCCTTCAGGTTCATATTTTGCTTTCTGACCAGGTCTTCTTCTTGAGGCAGTGGCTGAGACACTTCCCCAGAAGTCTGTGAGCTTATCCTTGGTTCTGCATTGTTTGTACATCACTTCTGAGCAGGAGATGAAGACTGTGCCAAGGACAGGGCATTGTGCTGTGCCTGGAGCTTTACTGGCTTTTTCCCTCCTGCTCTGTTTCTTGCTAATCACAATGGCTTCCTACAGTGCATTTATCAGCACAGGGCACTGCCTGTAAATAAAACAGTTCTTGTCCTTTCCAAAAGCCAGAAGTACAATGTTATCTTTCCTCTTTCCCACAGAAGAGAGCCATTAGGAAGTTCCTTGGTTTAGTTTGTCCCTCCTTGTTCCTGGATGATGTTTGAGCCATTGTAAAAAGACAAGGCTTGTGTTTCCTTCTGAAGATGGCAAACTCATTGATGCATTGGATTGATGAGCTGGATGTGCACTGATGTGTTGCATCCTGTCAGGCGAGGAGCATTCTGGGCTACTTCAGGGCTCCGGAGTCCACAAAGCATTTTGCTGGTCTGGGAATTACGTAGTTGGGATTTTTCTGGGTGAAACACAAGGAAGTATAGACCTGAACATTAAATTTAGTGAAAAACGATTTGGGGAGTCAGTTCATGGCAAGGGTGGTGATATGCTTGCACTCATTCATGACCGTCACCCTTAGCATCCCCTGAAATTTGAAGGCAGTGCCCTAATTCCCATGTGAGCATAAATTGGGAAGGAGACTTCAAAGATTTGGCTTTATAAAGTGAAATGCAGCTCCTGCAGAAGGATCCTCTGGAGGTTCTGCCATAGCAGGGAGGAAAAGGAGGGGCCCCTGGCTCAAGCTCTCCTGCCCCAACCGAGGGGGACTGCTTTGGCTGCAGATGGTGTCAGGGATGTCACCAGCAGGAGGGTCACCTGCTCTTGCTCATGCAGCGTTTGCACCCCTTGCCGTGGTTTTGCTCAGCCCAGCTTCCCCCCTAGGTAACGGTACTTTGGGGCTCGTTAAGAGATGCTTGCCGAATTCTGCCACTTGAATGCATGGTGCTTTGCTGCTCCCCTGATAGATCTGCGGAGTTCAAGCTCCCCTCTCGGTTAGGCAGCTGTTAATACTGTGCACATGCAGAAACTCTACAGGCAGAGAAAGGATTTTACTTTTTGCGGGGCAGAGATTAACAACCAAACCATCCTCGCTTACAGGAGTCATCCCCTGGGGTCAGAAGAACCATTTGTGTTAGCAAGAGAGCCGAGACCTCCCGAGATGCACCAAAATGATCGTGAGATGAAATTGCTCTGATCTTCCCGGGAGGGCCTGCAGCATCTCACAGGGTCGGCTGCATAAATTGTAAGTTCTTCAGGGCAAGGACCTTGCCCCCTGATTTGTCTGGGAAGCACATGTTTGGTGCTCTGTACCGCAAATAATAAATAACCACTTCAGCTGATGGCTGGGCTTGGGATTACGAGTCAGTTCTCCCTCCTGATTCATTTCTTGTTCCGAGATGCCAGCGATGCACTTTTACTGGAGTATGTCAGTGCTGGTGTTAGCCCCCTGCTCTTCCCTTGCTCACGGTAAGGCAACTGTCATCTCCTGTCTACAGCATACTTTACAGCACTGAGGAAGAATATCAGTAAGACTTCCAAAGGGCTTGCTGCCACTTTTGGTGGAAAGGCTTCCTACAAAGGATGTGCAGCAAAACTCCCAGGAGACAGATGGTGAAAACCCTCCCACCAAGAAGAGCTGCTGTCATCCTGTTTCATTGTCTGTGTCACCGTAACACCCCTGTGACTCTGACACGCTGCTCTGTGCTGCTCTAGCTTGTGCTGCTCAATGTGATTTCCTCGGCTGAACATCTTTATTTCAGATTTGTAACAAGGTATTAACTAGTTTCCCTGTGCCTGTTAGCTGTTTGTGGTTTAAGGAACAGTCTCCTTCCTGTTAAGGTCAGCTAGACTTTTGCTTTTCCTACTTTTTTTTTTTTTTTCATCACACACATTTTAAAAAAACTGAACTCTTACATGCCATATTTTTGTCCCAGTTAAGGGCTCAGGATCACAGCAGTGCATGTGACAAGGAAACCAGAAATGCACTTTGTCAGTGAATAACAAACATGTTTAGCCCAGCAGCCAAGAAAAGAAGAAGGTAGATGTGGAGAATCCAAATGTTAGGCTACGAAGCCTGCAGTTTACTAGATGTGCTTCTCCTGGGTGAGCTGGCAGAGTCAGTGTTCCTGTGAAACTACTAGGAGTGCCCTTTGAAAAGCACTGGGCAGCCCCATTGTGGTTTCTTAGATGTGTCTCCCTACCGCTGCACCTAAGCCCGCCCTTGATGGTCCTAGGGGGTGGCCGCCCCTGCCCTGCTCTGGCAGGACACCCTGTACTCCCACCACCCCTTGCCAGGGGAGACCCTTCCTCTGCGCAAGCGGCTCCAGCGGGGTGCAGCTCTGCCACAGGCACCTTGTCAGGACGTGCCTGGCATCAGTGGTTGGGAGACAGACCGTCTTTTACAGGTCTGCTCCTGAGGACGCCCCTTAAATGGGGCATCCTCGGTAAGTCTGTGAACGTAATCTAAACAAAGAGCAAAGTGCAATGGAAGAAGGCTTTTAAAGCAGAAACCCCCATAAAGCTAATTGTCAAAGAGCTCCCGTCAGATGTTAGGCAACCTCAAGCCAATGCAGCAGCTGCCTTTGCAGATCTTGACCTTTGTTATTTTTATCTTCTTTGGGTTCAGGGAGACAACTCTTAAATGGAATTAGGAGTCTGTGAGCTGGCTCTGTGTTTGTAAGCAGATGCTCATGAAGCAACTGCAGGGCTGACCAACAGATTGCAATACCTTTTATTGCTCATTCATGCTTCATATCTATATTTTTTCTATAGTTGAATAAGTGTAATACTTTAAAAAGTTTGACTAATGTATCAGTTGCATCATCCAGGCATAACTTTTAATATTGAACAGTGATGTTGCTTGGTGTATTCAGATAATAAATCCCTAACTCCTGTGTAAGGCATATTATATTTTTGTTTCGGTTTGTTTTCAGATTGAAACCGGGAAGCTGATGTACATGAGTTGGCCTGTTCTGAATTTTTGTCATCTTAGACAGCCCTGCTTATTGTCAGCTCATTTCACAGAGATCTATTTCAAATCAACTCATAAATTATTAATAGTACATGTGTAGGTCAGAGAGACACTAACCCTGACAATCACGCCCTAATATTCTCTCTTTAGCATCAGAAATAAGAAAGGAGATGTGAATAATCAATATTCAACAACCGAGGTACATCTTACACAGATATGGTATATGCACTTAGAAAAAAAAGAGCCCCTGTCTTTGCAAAACCTGTCAGGCTGGCATTAATCTTGCATGATGAATAATGTGGCAATCTATGAATTTTTAACACCTTTAAAATGATAAAATTGTAGGATGTGATATCCAAAAGTAAATTTGTTCAAATTGGAGAATATTTTTGATCAAATGGAGATATTGAATAATGTGTATAAAAATATTTAAACATCAATTTCAGTGGCACAACAGGCAAGAGGGTTTGTACAGGTTTGTGACCGGGAGCAGCTTTTCATCACAAATAATTTGCCTGAAGATTTAATTATAACTCAAAGCTTAAGCAATAGCTGTTCTGAGAAGAGACCTAACCCTGGAGGTCCCCAGCGGCTCCTGGGACTGGCAGGGCAGCTCTTGCCTCCCAGTCACCCCAGCACAGGAGGGGCTGCACCGACCTGGCAGAGTCCTGGGCCAGAGAGGGTTGCCTTGCCTGGTTCCTGCTGTGCAACACCCTCTGCAGAAAACCCCACCGAAACCAGAGTGGGATGCTTCCAGAGAAAACCCCACCAAAACCAGAGTGGGATGCTTCCAGAGAGGACGTACCACAGTGGCAGAAAGGGGCAGGAGCAGGATTTCACCTTTTGTTCTCAGTGGGGCTGAACCCTGGAGGTGTTGCACACAGAGGTCTCTTGGCTACCCCGGGGCACTGCCAGTGCTCACAGTGAGCAGGATCAGGCCTTGTTCAGCCGATTGTGCCTGGGGGAAGGGGGCAAATTTGGGGGTTTAGGTTGGAAAAAGAAATGAATTGCTTGTGTATAGGAGATAATGGGATGGCTGCCATCCAGCTGAATCAGTATGAATTTGTGGTTGACATTCGTGGGGACAGGATCAGACTTTACATTTGAAGTCGCCTCCCTTTGAGATTGCCTGACAAACACTAAACCAAAATGTTTCATTTAGAAACTGTCAAAAAGGAATTACTAACCTTTTATACTTATTAAAATTGCTATATGTGTTCCTGTAAAGGGACTAGAGAGCAGCTGGACATTTTAATTTTCACTCTATGCAAAATAAAAATGACACTCAAGAACTTTACCTATTTTTTAACTCCTTCTAATGAAAGCATTTTATTCGATTTTTATTGAACAGAAAATAAAATGTGTTTGTTTCCCCTGATTTGAGGAGAATTAACGTGTATCTGATTGTTAATATTTGATCCTTCTTTAATTATTTATGGTATCAAGGAATGAATCTGTCAAGTAAATAATGAAATGCGTACATGCAGCATATGTAATTAGGTTAGGTGCATAAATCCAAAGTGTTCACTTTATAGTTGTCAGTGCAAAATTTATTAATAATGAGAAATGCTAAGTGAAGAAAATCCCTAACAGTCTACTCATTAGTGTAGGTTAGAACAGTTGCTGAAAAGGAAAGTTATCATTCCTCTGTTACTGTATTTCATCATTTAGAGAATGTTAGTCAATCGCTATACATTTTCCTCATCTCTTCTTTAAATCTGTAATAAGAGAAGTCTTCAAGTTGTGCTGGGAAGGTGCACTTTATCATTGCTCTGCCAACAGACAGCTATCAAAGCAGAGGTTTTCTGCAGCTTTGTGTACTTGAAAGTCAATCTTACACCTCGGTCTTGCTTTCCTTAGGACACAGGAGTTCCTATAGATTTAAAAGGGAAATGCATTGTATTTATCTCCTGGTATTTTAGGACTGAAGTTGATGAATGAATGCTTATACACAAGAGCAAATGTGACGGCACATTTGTCGGGGGGGTAGGACACAGGCAGTACATGATGGTGGGTGACACACGTGTACCTTTACTTGTGTGGTGTGCCATCTCCTGCTTTAGCACAGGTCACGTAGCCACAGTCTTCACACAATGTGTGTCTTCCTATAACATACACGCAGCAGAAAAGCTCAACACTTAGAGGTCCAAGTCTGTAACGATCATGACACCATCATTTTGAGTGGAGTGGAGCATCTGAATATTTCTTGGGCCATGGGTGATTTGGTCCATGCAATCAGAAACCTTAATGTATTGCCAAGGGCAGGTGACCTGGGTGAGGAGCTGTGTGGCTGTGCCCAGATCCAGGAACAGATGAGCCAAACTAATTGGCTTTAACAGTGGGGTATGGCCCATGTCACCCTTACCACCCCTTCACCTTAGCTTGCCATCAAGTTGTTTCTGCTTTTTGCAGATTAAGGAAAAAATGGTTCTAGTTAATAAAAAACAAAACAAAATTAATCTGTGAGTTTATGCCCCTTGGGGCCTGAGAAAAATGTGAGAAAGAGATGAAACACCTGTTTGAGACAGAGAACTGTCATTGCGGGAGCACAAAGAACATTCCTCTATCCCAAAAGGTATTTTTCAGAGCTCCCTCTCCGAAAGAAGATTTGATTGCTAAATGTATATTTAAAACAATATTTCAAGATCATTTTGAGTCTTATCATTAGCACAAGCACTTCATGGACCAATTCTCTATATCCAAGGATAGGCATTCAACCCAGCTCACTTTCACTGTGGAAAATTAGATATCTAGTCTGAATGAGTCACCTGGGCTCCCTCCACAATCATTGAGATTCATCCCAGCCTGAAGCTGGTGCTTGAGGCTAAGCCTGAGATACAGGAGGTGAATCACCCTCTGGAGACACCCACTCTCTTCTTGGGCTGCAGAAACTCCGGCTGGAAGCCTGACTTTGAGGCTGCTAAATGTGTTGAGCTGAATCCCGTGCTACGAATCTGTGCTGGATCCGACTTCCACTGGGGAACTTAGAGGCAAGGTCATCACACGATGGCCCTAAGGTAGCTAAAGCTCTTGGAGACTGACCACGCAATCACAGCAAAGTGCTTATACAGGCTCTGCCTTATTTTTTCAAAGCATTAAAATAAGGAGTGCTGGATTTGCTGATCAGCAGAAGCTGGCTTAAGTCTGGGATGTCACTGAAAGCCCCCAACCTGAAGCTGCATATCCGTATCCCTCACTTCTGCTGGCCTCAGCATCCACCCAGCGCAGCAGGCAGATTCTTTGGGAGCTGATTTGGCTGAGCACTACAATTTGGGAGGTGTTGCAAGGTAACTTCATTTTTAGAGGTCTAGCTGACCGTGCAGCCCCACAGTTGCTAGTGCTGGCACAAGGGAGAAGATGGGGAGGCAGCGGTTGCCGGCATTGTGAGGTGGCAGGGTTGCTGCTGCTGGTAGCAGTGCAAAATTAAACGGCTTGTGAAATCGAACCCTGAGCAAAAGGATGCTGACAGCCATTCATTAAATTTTGCATCACACTGTTAGATTTTAATCACAATGTTTTGGATCAGAATCACAAATCCTCTTATCTGCCGTAAGAGCTTCTTTCAAGCTTAACATTTTTATGCCCCATATAGGATGCAACAATATTCATCTCTGCTAGTCAAGCTTGGAAATGCATTAAACTGCCCAACCAGAAAATCAGGAACAGGCATTTAGTGATGCAAAATGGTCATTCTGCAACCTAATGCCTAAGGGACAAATCAGTCATCACAGACTCCCACTTCTGCCTGAAAAGACCAATTAGGTGACTCTGCCTATTCAACTATCAATACAGGATTGCTCCCAACAGGATATTCCCCTGTGCTTTACCCACTCTAATTTTAAATTACTCAAGTGCCGAGACTTCTATCACTTCCCTGGGGTGACCATTACACAATTGAAGTCCTCACTGTGAGGAAATGTTTCCTGATATTCTGTCACAATTTTCCTATACTTAGACTCATCCCATTTTGCCTAGTTACATGTTCAGGAACGGGTCTACCTTCTTCATAGCTGTGTCGTTGCAAAATATGGGAGCTAGCACTGCCCCCCCCCCCCTTTTTTTTTTGTGTGTGTGTGTAATCATTCCTGCTAGGCATTAAACACATAAAGTCGGTTATTTCAACCACTGGTATCTTTATTGGTGTCGTTCCAGTGCTGAGGTGCTCTGATCATACAGCATCGAACAAAGTTTCTTTTTTGATGAAGAGGAACAGTTTTCTGTGCACATCCTTTGATGAAGGATGATAAGGGCTGAACAGAGGGAAGTCTAGAAAAAACCAGCCTGCTTCAGGTGGTGTGTACTACTGTGGAAAGCGGTGTTCGCTGCTCACACATGGGAGTCCCCTAACAATGAATAATTAAGATTAAACTCCTCACAAGAAGAGCTTAAGGCTTACTCTGTACTTCCAGGTTTTGATAGGTAGTAAATGCCAGAGCCCATTGGGTTGTGACTGGTTTGGGGAAGAGGCAGCAGACCCGTGCCACAGCCTAGTGCTCTCAGGCGCTCTCAGTGCCCTTGCTCCAAGGAATAAGGCTTGGGTGCACCTTGTATAGCAGGAAAGGACTTGTCTTCAAACATCTTGGGCCAATGAAGGGCAGGCCTCCTCCTCACCAGTCTTTTTATGCTCAATAAAGGGGCAATGGTATTATGTTCCTGCTCCTTTCGTCTGAATCAACAGCACCCTGAATTTTGGGTCAGGTGCATTCAGGAAAAGCTTTCCCAAAGTCATTGCAGGACCTTTCAGCCTGCTTTAGGTAGAATTTCTTTTTGCATTTTTCCCCCACACAGTGAGTGTCGTATAGTCAAACCTTTCTTCTGTTTTATCAGACAAGCAGAACTGGGAGTCTGATATCTTTTAAAAAAAGATACAGTTCTCTGATTAACTGAAGAGTAATAGCATGAAATTCTAGTCTCCAATAAGTAACATATTGATGCTTATGTCTAATTTAATCAGCATCAGGGGGGACGGGGGTGCCCATTCCTTCACCATCAGTTATGCAGCAGTTCAAGGTGATAAATCCTATCTGCAGAATGATATTCCGTCGACATTTCTATAATATTAATTAGATCACCGTGTCAGGCTGTAGGAAATTTGCTTAACATTCATTAGAAATTTCTTATAGATAGATAGGCATCCCTCCCTCCTTCTCCCCCTGCTTTCTTTCTCCGGTGATTGACAGATGAGGTCAAGCCGGAGACAGACCCCCCCCTCCCTCCCCGTGCCTTAAGAGCCAGGTCACCGGACTCCATAATGCATGGGGAGTGGGAAGGAAGGATTATGCCTTGAAGAGATATCCTATTAAATTGGACAAAAGCTTGTCTGCCTCCAGGCTCCATTGCCAGGTCTCCTCGGCCTGCAGCCGGCACGCAGAACACAGGCGAGTGTACGACGCAAAAGCCATTTGCATTACCCTGCAGTCATTTTTATATGTGGAGGTAATGAAGTTGTCAGTGGAGCCCCGAGTGTGGCAGAGCCTGATATTCAAATAGACCTGCCAGCTCTCCCCCCCCCCCCCTCACTGCCACCCTCCGCTCCTCGCTCTCCTTCCATACCCACAGCTGATCTACTGACTCCCTGGATTACTGCTTCGCTGGCTCCCCGGCTCTGACTGTGCTTGCACTCTTGCCCCTGTCAAGTGCCTTTGTTTCCAAGTCAGGGAACAGGCAGCTGCGGCTGCTCGTGCACTGCTGCCCGCACTGCCGGGCTGGCCCAAGCGCACCCACACTGCCTGCACACACTGGGCGTCACGGGCTGACTGCTGACTGCTAAGGAGTGGCAAGCCTGGATGGTCACTCCACGGCCCTGCTCGCAGCAGCAGCAGTCCTGCTAAATTTGAAGGCAGAGCTCCCCCAGGCACCAAGTTCATCCCAGGTTGAACATCCGGGGCATTTTGTTGCGGTCAAGTGGAGGAGAAAGGCTTCAAATTCAGGTAGATTTTCTAAGCAAGGTGGAGGTAAAAATGGCATGTCCGTGTTTTGCATTTCTGCTGTACCTTTTTGCTGAGGAACAGCAAAGCACGGTGCAAACTGTGTGTGCAGCTGGGAGGGAGGCAGCAGCCAAGTGGTACCCAGCCCTCATGCTTACCAGTGTCGAGGAGGTGTTGGCAAAGGGCATCACAGGCATATCTTGTCCTCATAAAACAAACCCCAGGATCATAAATAACAAGGCAGTCAGAACTGGCCTTTGGTAATTTTAAAGTCCATTTTTGGGAAAAAAAATAAAAATAAAAAATTAATTCCCTGTGGCAAAGTTGCCTGGTAAGCAAAAGGTCTGAATCAACCCCATTAGGCTAGGAAACTAGCTTTTACTAAATATGGGGCTAGACTGTCAGCTGGTGTTAATTGGCGTAAACCCACTGAAGTCAATGGAATGACAGTGATTTATACCAGGATGAAGACTTGGGGGATGGATATTTAAAAGGAGACTGTCTTTTCTCTGCTTTCACTAACTGGACCCACTTGTGGTTAGAACCCTGTAGGAGCAAATGATAGCTTTTAGGCTTGATGGGCAGTTGTCACTAGGTAGCTAGGCATCCGCAGGTTGTCAAATGTGTGATGAGAAACTGAAGTCCACTTAAAAAAAATTCATCACCCTGGTAAATATTTAACTGCCTCAATAGTCTCATTTTTGGACCAGCAACTCATTCATTATTTGCAGAAAAGGATGCTTTCTGTGCTCTTATGAAAATGATCAATGATCCTTTAGCACAGAAGGCCCGTGGGATTAATTTATTTTGTAAGCAGCATGTTAAAAAGACTGGTTCAAGCATTTTTTTTAAACTTACAGGAGGGTCAAAACCACACAGGTTTCAGCAGTAGCTTTTTTTGGCCTTTGTTCTTACAATTGAGATTTCAAAAGATCCCTAGAACCCCAGCAAGCTACAAATTTTCATGGCATGATACATCATTGCACCACTGGAATTCATATGCCTTCAGGAGCTCCTTTTGGAACAAACTGAAATTTATTTAGGAAAGTGAACTTTATGTTACAATACAACAGTTAGTCTACAAGTACTTCCAGTAGACAGGGCTACTCTAAATGCGCCAACCTGCAGATTAAAGGCTCCCTGAGTATAAATTGGCATGATGCACTGTAAATGATTCACAAATGGAGGAGTCCCTAAGTGTGCATTGACTCACTACACCATAACGTCTCCTACAGAGATTTTACAGCATCGTATGCCAATGATCCATGGATTAAGGACTCCCCAAGTGCACATTGACACGATAGACTGGAGCTGTTTTGGTCTATCGTGTCAATGATCCGGGGATAATGACAGTGTCTTGTGCAGATCCACTGAGACCAGAGATGTTGTGGTTCCTAATGGAAGAGCCAAAATTGTCCCACTTAAGTCATATTGACCTTTTTCAGTGCTACGGAAACATGGACAATGTTCTCATCCTTCATACCAATTGAGGAGTATCTTCACAGTGCAGTTCTGCCGTTTGGGTGGCTTCTGTTTGTGTATGTACATGCATATAGAGGTTCATATAAAAACTGTGGACAAGTGCACTTTTATACATTATGTATGCATATATCTTTCTTCATAGAGAGCAGGACTCTTACACTAAAATTGTGGCACTGTCATTGAGCGTACCAAGGCCCAAACTGAGGAAGATTCATTGCATATACAGATTGACTTCCTATGCAAAAGAGCAAAGCTCTCCCTAGTACAGAGCAGGATGGGAGGGGAAATGAAACCCAAACCATAATAATGCCTATTTGTTCTGTGACTTGCGTCTCAAAAAATGTCTCTCTAACATCTGTAAACCTCCACTCGAACAGACGGGGAAACTGGGATGTAGTAAGTTTAAATGATTTGGTAAATCTGTGACCACAGTGCAGCTGGGACCAAAACACAGTCTTTTCTAGTATGTCTCAAACCCAACAGCAATGGTTTAACAGGTTGAAGATAAGACTGTGTAGTCCTTATGCCATATCTATGAAGATTATGCAAAAGAAGGTGGCTGGAATGCCTTCAGAGACGGGTAAGAAGAGAGTGTTAGGGAGTGTTTATCCTCCAGAAATTGTCATTCGCAGCACCCTGGGTCACCACTCTCACCTTCAGCTAATCAAGTTTTAGAACTGCTAGGACAGAGGAAAAGTTAACATGACAAAAATCAGGTTTCAAAATAAACTCCAAGAGAGGCAGAGTCAAAGAAAAAATGCAATAGACTGAAGGTAGAAAAAGGTTGACTCAGGGCCATGATTATGTATCTGCTCCATGTGGCTGGTTCTGTCTAATCCCATCCAAACAGCAGAATCCCTGGCCATGCAGATGAAATGAGTCTGATGTCCAAGCCACACTTAGTGTTGGGAATTTCCCTTCTGAACCTGCTAAAGCAGACACTTCAAAGGACATTTCTGAGTTGCCTTTGCATTTTAACTCTTAGAGTTGTTTCTTCTCCATAAGAAGGAATGGCAGAGATGACTGGCAGAAAACCTCTGGGACAAACACTGTGCATGTGATGGAAGCATGAGAAGAAACAGGAAAAGGATCAAGTCTGGAAAAGAGCAGCTGCCACAGATACAGTGCGTGCTGTTTCAGCAGAAAGAAACATGGGCACAGTTTCAGTGTACAGGAGGTGTACCTTTAGCAAATCGTAAGAAAACCCTTTTTATGTCTCAATGGTTTATATAATTTGTGGGTTATATAATTTGTGGTTTATATAACCTCTCCACTTTTTCCTGTGTGTTTCGGTAAGAGTTAAACTATTTCTATAGTGGGATGAGATTGGAGGAGGTACAGTACAAAATTAAATGGGATGAAGTTGGCGTAGGACAGGATTGTAAACATCAACAAATGCATCTAGGATTAGAGTAACGAGGTTGATGTGCCATTTGCACAGAATGTCATTTATGGAAAAAGAAGGAGAACTAAGCACAAGCGATGTTTGTCCTGACTGATAAGACTTGAAGTATCCTCAAACAACCATTCACTGGATATCCATCCACCTAAACCCATAACTTTTGGATTAAGCTATTCAATGCTTCAGCAGGCCTGGCCACAGCTCCTCTTGAAGTCACTAGGAGGCTCTACATTAAATTTCTAAAATGGAGCTTAAGGCTGTGGGCATTCACGCTTCTTTCTCTGCTTTTCCTGTAAGAGGAGGACCTATGGGAAGTTTCACTGGAACAGCAATTGCTAAGTGCAAAGCACTTGCCCTTGTTAATGCACTTAGAGTAGGCCAGATAATTTTTATCATTTGTAGGTAGATTTGTCTTTAGAGTTGGAAAATATGTTGAAGAGCTTGTTTTTTTAATAAATAAAGGTGATAGTGAAGGTTCCAGATGAATGAAAAAGAAAACCCTAAAATTTTAAATATGCGATTAAAATTGGAGTCCCATCAACTTCCACAGAGCTCTCTCAGAAGCAACTAAATTCTCTGAATGCACTTAATTGAAAAGATGAGAAAGTCTTTGTGACTACGATTTAAATGAATACATTATATGTTGACAACTGGATCCTTTGGTGAAAGGCTGCTTGAAGTTGCAATATATTGGCTTCTTAGGTCCACTGATGTTCATTATAAAAATTTCTATTATAATATATTGTTTTCTAGAATGTTTAAATTCCTTGACTTCTGAAAGTCAAGAGAAAAGATGCATATTAAGAATATTAAGTGTACCTCCATCTTCTGCACAGTTTTACCTTTGTAGAAAGTGAAGTCTGACCTTATTTTATCTTCAGAGGTAAAATACATGCTACTGAGGCCCAAAGAAAACTGAAGAAAGTCCAGAGATCATCACTGATATTTGGGAACTTAAATCCAAAATAGCCTTTGCTGTTTATATTCCTGAAATTACAAAATTAATGAAATCTGCCATTTTATTGGAAGATATCACTTTATTTATAGCACACATACCACTACTTCAATCATGTTCAAAAGAATCAGGAATGTCTGATCAATTGCTGTATTTCCTAATGCACGAGGTTAGAAATTCCAGTTCCCAGGATTGTACTAGTTGATATTCAAGTGGCCCCTCCTTGAAAATGGGGAGACTCCAGTCTCCCCATTCCTAAAAGCTGCCTCTCCATGAAAGTCTGACAGATTTTTGGGACAAACATAGAGATTTTGAGAAACAGAAATGTCCTGGGTTTGGCTGGGATAGAGTTAGTTGACTTTCTAGTAGCTGATACACTGCTATGGTTTTGGATTTAGTATGAGAATAATGTTGATACACTGATGTTTTAGCTGGTGCTAAGTCGTGCTTGCTCAAGTCAAGGACTTTCCAGCTTCCCATGCTCTGCCAGTGAGCAGGTGCACAAGAAGCTGGGAAGGAGCAGAGCCAGGACAACCGATTTAAACTAGCCAAAGGGATATTCCATACTATAGAATGTCATGCTCAGTATATAAACTGGGGGGAGTTGTCTGGGAGCCGCCGATCACTGCTCGGGGACTGGTTGGGCATTGGTCAGTGGGTGGTGAACAACTGTATTGTGCATCACTTGTTTTCCTTGGGTTTTATTTCTCTCTCTCTTTTTGTGGTCTCACTTTTCTTGACAACATTATTATTATTATTGTTGTTGTTGCTGTTGTTATTATGTTCACTCATTAAACTGTCCTTATCTCGACCCACAGGTTTTCCCTTCTTTACTGATAGAAGGTATTTAGCGCTAAGGTAGTCACAACCCCATTAGCCTCTGGTTGGACAGCAAAATACAGCCACAGCAGGCAACTGAGTTATTGGGCAACCTGTCTTGGGGCTGCAGGCTGGCACTCAGTTTGAAGAAGACAGAGGTAGAGGGTACACTTCCTAAAGAAGTACTGGGAATACAGAAGAAAACAGAACTGGGTAGTCTTCCAAGGTGGGAATACATCCTTGGAAATGCTCTTCACAGCACCTGTCTTCAGCTGCTTCACAATCTATTTCCACACAAGTGCTTAAGCAGCCCATCTCAGCTGACTATTGATGTTTGGGCTGGACTTCAGGGATCCCAAATACTGGGGTGATGTCCTTGCTGCATTTAAGGAGAAATTACTGAACCTGATTCCAGGCGAGACAAACTGTGCGTTTCTTTATTACCAGTGCAAACTTCCCCAGCAAGCTCTGTATGCATATATACTGTGAATTCACCCATCTTGATAATTACAGACTTTTACTGTTCAAGAACTTTTCTTCCAAAATCTTAGCTCCATTTTTAGCCAATCTCCGTTTTTAGCCAACCTCTCTCTTCACTACTTCCCTCATAAACATGTGCATTATGAAACTGAAATATATATTAAAAACAAAACAAAACAAAACAAAAAAACCCACAAAAAACCAGCTACAGCAAAGCTTCACTGTCTTTCACTACCAGTAAAATGAAGGGAAACATCCTAAAGCATAAGTCACAGTCAGTTAAAACACATCCTCCAGAAAGGTATCTAGCCTTGTTTTGAAGACATAAAGAGACAAGAACTCCTACACTGCCCGCAGTATTTACTACTTAAAAAGTAATTGCATCATTGTTTTGATAAGCTAACTGGAATGAGCCTCTTACATGTCTTGTTCTGAGGCATTTTTGCCAGTCCCTAGTATAGATAGAAATGTACGAAAAATCTCACCCAAGCTGACTGAAATCCAAGGAGTTACTATTAAATTCAAAGGGGCTGGAGTAAAACACAACAAATGGTACTTGTTTCTGTTAAAAAAGATGAAGAATGAGGGTAGTAGGAAGACACAGCTCTAATGTCTGTTTTTCTCCCCAGGCGTATGAATTTTTAATTTTTTTTTTTGGCTGTGGCTAGTTATCTGTGCTATGTCTACCTGTGCAAGTAGTGCTGCCCAATGTGAGTGGATGTGCAGGGTAAACCAGCCAGTGCTGAGGACATGACACACAAGCTTCATGCTCTTTGGGGTTTTACTTAAGATGAACTCTAGCAGACCCCCCAGGACTGAACACCTATTAGCAGCTGGAGTGTATCAGCTGCACTCGGAGCTTATCTTCTGGTTTGTTCTCCTCCAAAATAAATTCAGTGCTCCAAGACTGTTCTGCGGCACAAACCAATATGAAGTAAATGGGGACAATTAAGAGATTTTTGCTTCTGCACTGATCCATAGGTGGGCATCTGTTCCAACCTGACACACCGCCATAGATGAGCCCTGTAAGAGTCATGCAACCTTGTTCCAGCTGAATCTCAGTACTAGCTCCATGATTTTATCTCTGTATAGCGCATAGTCTGTAGTGCTTAGCACAGCTCACAGCTATTACTGCTCAGAGAAAACCAGTACACACAAAAACCCACCAGCTCTGCACACCTGGGTGCATGATACACTGGCAAACCTGGCTGGATTATGGCATCCCGAGCACCTACTTGCTTTCCATATCGAACTGCCACGGCCTTAGCCTTCTGCCATAATCTGGAGGGTTTATTCTTAGTAAGAGATCTATGAATGCGCACACACACACACACACATATAATTTTATGGCAAATTCCTGGTTTTCTGAAATAGGTCCCTGCAGAGATGCTGGTATGCTTTCAGTAGCACCACTTAATGTCTGAGCAGGGCTCAGTCTGTCCTCATCGGTAGCTGTGGGACACAGCAGGGACAGTCACTATCTGTTTCCTGCTGAGGGTGCTCCTAGTTATACTGCACACTTCAGTCAGTTTGGGGAGAATACTGCTTTTTTTTGCGATATTAATGGGAAATGATGTGATAGTATAAAACCTAACATGGATCCAATGCAACCCATGCAGAAGTTGAAATGCAGAAAGAGGAAGAAGTATATGATCACCCTTTCTTGAGAAACCTAGCCAATGCCAGTTATTACTGTGCTCAAAATCATGCTGCAGGTTAGAGCCCTGGCTTTGAAATTGTTAAAGAATATGGCCACAGTCCTGATATACGGCAGAGGAATGGAAAGCCCAAGTAGGAAACAGACGGAGAAATGAAGGGAAAAGGGAAAGGAAAAGTTCTTTGTTGATTTCAGTTTGTCAGTCAGGTTCTAAATGGATCTGAGAAGGTCAGGTCAGGCTCATTTTTCCTCAGAAGTGAGGGAAGAGAAAGGGAGATGGTTAGGGACTGATGAAAGAATACAGGAAATCCATCCGTACCTCCGAAGTGTTTATTTTTCTCAGATGGTGAGACCCACTTTTCAGTGGGTGTCTGGAGAAGAGAGCTCCACAGGGACTGAGGTGTTTGACACTTTCTGGGATAAAGCTGCATGAGATGTGTATGAAGATGGGTGAGGTGAAACTCAGCTCTCTGCACATGGTTGTGTTGTTCCAATGGAGATGTCCTTGGACACTTTAGGGGTCTGTTCAGGCCGGCACAGGTCCTGTGGGAGACTTGTGCCCATCTGGAGTGGCAGATGAAGGCTAGCACAGCTGCCCAAGGACATCTCAGGTGGCATCAGCCCCCTGTCTGGATAAGAGTCAGTCCCACAAAAACTGCGCTTGTTGCAAAACTAGTGCTTTGCATGTGCAATTTATAGCTGTTCTAAGAACCTTTAATTCCTGTGCACAAGCCTGAAATAAGTATACCCTGAAAAATATAATTTTCTTTTTTAAAATTCCAGATTATGACATTTGTACCCCTAGCATTTAATTTGGAGATGAAGGGAACCTGGCTTCTTTATACAGATGAAAACTACACTGAACTTTTCCCTTATGAAAGATCTTTGAAACATTAGCTGAATAATTTTTGTCCATTTGACTATCTGAGTAATTACTTTAGAATGCCCTCTCCTGCATTTCTTTGCTAGCAGTCAGACCTCTGTAATAAAATATTATGTTCAAAATATATTTTAGAAGAAAGGTATATAATCCTCTTAATGGATTTCTTTAAGTTCTCTATATGTATTTTGCAATGAAATAAGCATATCCATAGCAATTTTAAAAGTTCTGCTTCAGGATTTATGCACTCTTAATGGATGGAGATTATTTCTTTGGATAATATAAATATCCCAAAGATTTAATGAAGCCATAAAGACATTCATTAGACTTCTGTAATTAGAATTATGGTTACAAAAACTTCAGAGTGCTAAATATACCTGCAGTATTTCATTGTTTCAAGTTTTCAGTAAACAGCTTTCATCCAACAGAAGAACTCAGAGCTGTGGGGGTGGAATTCACCTCCAACCTGGCAAGACGGCCCTGAATGTCACCTCCTTTCAAACCGGGCAAATAACCCATGAAACTAGTGGAGACCAGCTCCTCCAGGCCACCTGCAGCCTGCCAAGATCCTCTCTTTGGGCACTGCTGTGGAGTGTGCCTCAAATGTCATCTCCAGGTTGCAACAAAGGCTGAAGATAGATTCCTCATTTCTCAGTCTGATGTTTCCTAGATGCTGGATCAGGACTACAGATATGTTTTGGAAATCGCTTGGAGTCATTGCACAACCATGTATGTAAATGTTGGGATTGAATTTGGCGCTAACTTCTCACTGAAAGTGGGGAAAGGTAATACTTTTTAATGAATGTCGCAAGTGAAGCTATTTCTCCAGTTCTGGGTTTGTTCAGGCCGCTTTGCTCTCATGCAAATGTTTTCTCTGTTTCCTATGCAAACAACAGCAATGACACAGAGCCCAGTGATGATGTCTCGGAATCCAATCAGAAAACCTGCATAAAGATGAAAGGTCTTACCAATGAGAAGTGAGCTTGCTAAACTACACCTTTCAATGAATTTGGACAAAACTGAAAAATGTTGTTGATATCAGATCCTTAGGCTGATTACTGAAGCGTTCGATTTTTCAGCGTGTCAATTCATCACTGTCTACCTGGTTATATTTAACAGTTTCTCCTGTTTCCATCCTGTCTGCTGAGATAGGCAATCTCTGTCACACGGTATCTGCTTCACCAGAAGGTCAATAGACCATTGTGGAGGCCCATGAATCCTGTTCCCAAGTCGCCTTGATTCTCTCCATGATATTGCTGACGGCAGATCGAGCTTCCATGTCTTGTGGCATCTAAAATATTAATGAGATTAGAGTTTCCATCCTTCAGACAGTTCAGTGCTTCCTTTTTGGTGCTTTGCAATTATGCAGCCAGTCAGTGGAACACAAAACCTCCGTAGCAATGTTTGTGATCCTGTGCTGGCATTGCCAGAATGTTGCGTTAGTTACACTGGTGTTCATCTTCTTTGAGAAAGTGCCACTTTGCATTTTAAGCTAGCCACAGGTTCAAAATTTTTGTGGAAGATACTAAGCTTTGGATAGGTCAGTCTGGAGCTGAGAAGCTTGGGATGTACATATAGTGTTTATGTTTGGTTACAGCTAATCAGTCCTGGCCAAATTATGCAAGATATGTATATGGGAATGGTGGCTCACAACTTCCATGTACACTAGCCTGCTTTTGGGGCTGCCCGGGAGTAGTTCTTAGGCTTCCCTAACTCGAGCCTGTTGGAGGCTACCTGTGGTACCACAGCTGTGGTGTGGGACTGAGGAAGATTAAACAACATTCTCCTCTGCTATTTCATTGTCAGTGAGGGGACAGAACAGCTGCACGACCTGTTAGGTTGCCTCCACGTTTCTGTCAGATCATCCCTCCTTAGGTACCTGGATCCTGGACACATATATAGAATCACAGAATATTTCAGGTTGGAAGGGACCCATAAGGATTGTTGAGTCCAACTCTACACACATATATGGCTTTTAAGATTGATTTATAAATACAGAGAACAGTCATTGACTGATTAAAAGGCATTGTTAGAACTTGTTGATAGTTCAACACAAAGTGGCTTCACTGGTTTCTTGGATTTGGGCTATTTTCCAGTGTGAGTCCTGAACCAGACTCTGGACCTGGATCCTTCTCGGTGTTAGGGAAATCAGCTTTTTAATATTTGGCTTCTCCCCTTTGTAAAACAATAATCACACAACTTGCCTCGCTTTGTAAAGTGCTTTGCGATCTATGGGCGAGACACAGTATAGGCATTCTAAGCATGATTTATTTCCTTGCAGGTCCTATCCCTAAGTGGCTCATTGAAGAAACAACATTTATAAATATGCATAGCTTCCTGGTATAGAATTTTTCCTATTCTTTTCAGAATATACAGGCTAAGCTGTTATTATTCACTTTTCCATTTTTAGAATCAATGATTAAATTGCACCACACTGCTGTGTTGTACCAATTAAAATAACTACTGTCTATTTGGCAGTCCTTTAATGGGAAATGAAATTCACTTTTAGGCATATATCATGGTAATACATATATCATATGGTATACAATTTAGATCATTTTGGAGCACAGTAGCTGTATTAGTTCTTATTCCCTACCTACTCATCGTTACAAGCATCAATTTTGTTAATTAAGAATTTTAAACCCTGTGAATTAATAGTACAATTATGTTTTACTTCATAAGTAGGTCTTTACCCCTCTACACCCATTAACAAAATGTCCACTTATTTTACTTGCTGGTGGTTTCAAAGGCTGATGAATTTTTGGATGAAGGTTTACCCTTTTGTCTAAAATTTGCTCACTGCGCATCAGCTCTTTGTCAGCAAAACATAACAGTGAAGACTTTTGACTTAAATCTTATTTTTTTTTAAAGAAAAGCCAATTCATCAGGTAGGAGAGACTGCTGCTCACACTCTCAAGTCCTGCCAAAGACAAATGGCTGTAAAAATTTAAAATCAATCATTAACAGATTAGCTGTTGGTCCAAAGTAAATAGCAATCAGCTTATTAGGCATCAGGCAGAGTGAGATAAAGGGGAAGAGTTATTGAAAATGAGGATGTTTGCTGGGGCTGTGCTGATGGAGCAGAACAGGGAAAGGCTGTTTCTTTGTTGCTCTAATTACAAATGGAAAATAACCTACAGTGCTGAACAAGTTGAGCTCCCTAGCTGAATTGAACAGAGCATAGTGCTTATGTTCTACGTCATGGCTTGATTTATCTTGATTTTCAGTAGTTTGTGCTACTTTGTCCCTCCCCAGAAGGCCCTGTTTGGCATTCTCTTGGACTGAGGTAAATGCAATTTTTGGCTCTGCAAAAAATGGGGTGTTGCAGGGGGACTTGACACAGGAGACATGCCCTTCTCATCCAAGAATATAATTTCCATGCAGGAAATTCCTCTTATATGATGGAATTTTGCTTGCGACTGTTTCATTATGGTTAAGTGACAGATTGCTGGTGACTAAATCACAGCCAGCTTTGTGCCACGGTTGTATTCGGACACGATGAAATTCTGCAAAGCAGATAAATTCAGAAGGCGGCGGATGTTGTAAGAGGAAACAGAGAGGGAGAAGGAGTGGAAGGGGGAAAGGCTGAGCAGACAGAAACAATAGAAGTTGGGTAGGAAGCAAAGCTGAGGGGAAAGAAGGCGACAAACAACAGCTGACAGTAAAATGAGATGAGGCAGCAGAAAACATGAAGTGAAATAGGAAGTAGAAGGAAACGGGTACAAGTTAAAGTCATTGACAAAAGCTTTCCCTAAACACTGAAGTATTTACATAGAGAGTAACTGACCATTGGAATGACTTACCAGGAGTTGGAGCTCTTTCTCCATGACTGGACATGTTAAATCCAGGCTAAGATGTTTTTCCAACAAAACAGGATACCTAAGAATTGTCTCTTCAGCAGTTAGAACCCAGTGAATAGAAAGCTGGCCTGTTTGTACGTGAGGAAATCTGGAAACGGTACCTTTTTATTAATGATGTGATTCCACATAATTGTGAATCCTCACACAGTGCATGACCTGAAGGTAACCTGAGGAAAATCAGTGCCCACCAGCCTGTTGCAGCCTGTGGTTCCTTCTGCCCCAGGCATGGGGCATGGGCATGAGGTTACACACTGCTGCCTGGTCCCCAGCACCGGTGCTGTGTGACTGACCTCTGTCCCATGACTGCATGAATGCAAATGCAGCGCCAGTGCCAGCTTCAGTCCTCTCAGCTAAGCTGGCAACACTTCAGTCAGCTTGATCTGAGCAGGTGCCGCTCCATCCAAGCCCCAGTAGAGTTCTGCCCTTCCCAGTTATGTGTTTGGGGCCACCGCTCAGCCCTGGGAGAAAGTGGAAGGTGTCCACTGAAGCACGCTGGCACTGGGATGGTTGCTTGCCCTGGTGCGGAGCTGTGGTGCTACAAGGGCATGTCCCCGGTTCGGGGCTCCTTGACCAAGCCAGGTACAGAGGCCAGGCACAAAAGAAGTGGGGATACTTTTTTCACAGTTTCTTATTTAAAAATAATTGAAAATAAGACCAAATGAATAAGGTCCCACATAGTCTTGCTTCTTTTTCCTTAGTAGGAAAATATACCTAGGGCCTGACAGAAGAAAAACTATTCTAGTACTTTTTAAACTTACTTTTCCATTAAATAGCTGTGGAAAAACAGGAGAGTGGTTATTTCCTTTCCACCTTTTACATTTATTTTTGTCCTTTTTTCCCTACTTCTCATGTGGTATAAAAAATAAAGCGTCTATCTTCTGTTCATTTTCTGCTGCTTTTGCTTTAAGTTACTGTCAAAGATACCCAAGCAAAAAGTCATAATACGACATAAATGTGATTTCAACAGAAAGAAAGAAGTCTTAGAACAAATACATTCTAACGATTATTTGCCAACGTTTTCACAGAAAAGAGCAGTCAGCTGAAATGGCAAAGTAGCAGAAGTCTCTTTTCCACATGCTGAAATGGCTGAATAAGCTACACAGAGCAAAAATGACTTTTCTGCCTGCAGTTCTTGGAGTCCCACGACAGCAGCCCACACCTGGGAGCGTCAGAGCTGTGGCAGTCTGTCAGCCTTGAGCTATTTCCCCATGCACCAAGGAAGAGAGGGGTGATGCTGCTTCCTGTCTACAGAAGGAATTGTTTGAATTATTTACAATGGATGCAAGGACCTGGGGAGAGGACAGGGAGGCTGGTGGAATGCTGTGGAAATTGATCCTGCCAGGAAAAAGAGCAAACTGATTTGCAATGCGAATGGTGGTCTTGCAAATGTGGAGGGAGGGCCATTCTCCAGTGTCATCTTCACAGTCTAAGAGAAGGCTCCATGCATATTATTCAAGTGAATGCAGACTGTAGTGTTGTCTAGGGGTGCCGTATCCCAAGACAGGTTGTCTTCTTCATTTCCTGCATATTGGTGTCCTCCAGTCTACAGTATCATGGAAGCTGTGCAGTGAATTTGGTGTGTTTGCAAAATTTCTCTCCCTGAAGAAAATTGCCAGTTTTTCACTGAATTGCTTGTAAGAACAGATCAAAAGCAGAGGAAGGGTGGAGGGCTGAGGGCTGGCGAGTTGCTGGGATGCTCTACAGAAGGCAGCTGCAGGATTGGCTATTAATAACAGAGAAAGACCAGGAGTAGTTGACATTAAGACTGTAAAGAAACAGTTACACTGGTGACACATCTTATACAAGGACCACCTTACTAATTTTTCCATCAACACATTCCTGTTATGCAATTTTTGCTTCTTTTAATTAAGTGTTTCAAGAGAAAATAATAGGATCTTAAAATCTCATGTATTTTGGAAAAGGTAGTAGTAAATTGTGCAGTTTTGACCTTTTCAGATTTTTGTAATTTGATTGTCTGTCTGTTCTTTTCCCTCCACTATTTACAGCTGCAGTGAACTGTGCAGAAGGGGTAGGATGGCTAGCCAGCTGAAATACGGAATATTTAAAAGGTTAAAATGCTGCAACATACTGGTGCCTTCCACAGAGTATATGGGCATTATAAATTATGCTGCGTTGATCACATAAAGGATTGAGAAATTAAATGACTTCATGAATCATTTTTTGTGGGACAACAAATGTGACCAAAATGGGGAAAAATGGTATCACTCTGACCCCAGATCTGGAAAGCTTTTTTTTTTTGTGTGTTTATTATTTCTGCTGCAGTAATAGATGAAGACTCCTTCTGAAGCACAGGATCATTTTAGCAGGTGCTGAGTATCCACGAGTGACACAAAAATAAGCCCTGCCCCAGAAAGCTTGCAATTGAAGCATCTTGAATCCATTCAACAGGTTACTAAATAGAGGTGGTGACCTTCTTAGGAATAAATATTTCTTTTTTAGTGTACCAGAGGGAGATCTTAGGGAAAACACAGTATACTTTGAAAGTGATTCCTTAGCAGATGGAGATGGTAACATAGAGACATTAATAGCCATGTAATGAGTCCAGAGGGCATCTGAGGGGCAACATCAAATAATCTGGTACCCAGGCAATACGCTGAGGAGATTGACAGAAAGGTAGCAGGGCAACAGGAGATCAACAAAATCTCAGTCCAGGATGACAGCTGAGACACTAATAACTAAAAGAAAAAATCTTCAGGTTTTGGTGCTTCCTTTTGTCATCAATAACAAGTCTGGTGAACAGCATTTTGTTCTATACAAGCTTTTCTCAGTGGAAAAGACTGCTTAGGGCAAATCTGAAGAAAGGCTTCTCAGGGAGGAAAGAGAAAAAAAAAAAAAAAAAAAAAGCAAAGCTTAGCTCCCCAGCCTTTAATGTCTTTAGAAATACAAGACCTGCAAAACTGTTTATACCAAAGAGACTAGGATTTGGGTCTCATAAATGCCAGCAAGAAGCTTTCTGGTGCTGTGCACCCTGTTACGGCAGAGCGCCCGCGGCTGGACCTTTGTGCTGAGGCTGGAGGAGCGAGGCTGCATCTCGACACCCTGCCCTGACCCCACATGAGCCCACACGTGGCTGAGCACAGCAGGGGGAACACGGGAGCACTGCAGGTGATCGAGTGGAAAACAGATCAGGGCAGAAAGAAATGATGAATCAACTGGTGTCGCAGACACAATTCAGAATCGGGGCTGATCGTGAATATTTTGCAATGTTAGTTCTAGTTCACTGTGCTCTTGGAAGTGAAAAGTTTCATCTTATTCCAGTTGTAGCTCTGGATTAAAGTCAGAAGTGTAGGGAGAAAACGCTGAGATACTGGGAAAATTTCTTCAGAAGGAAATGCCAGTATTGCTTTTGATCCATCATTTGAAACAAACTCATGATCTTGAGGGATTTATTTTCTGCGGTCATTAAAACTGAATGTTGTCATTGATTCAGATAGCCTCTTTCTGGAGGAGCTGCAGCTGCCCGGGAAACAAGCCTCCATTCTGCTGTGCTGATCCCCCTGGGAGCCAGGGGTGATTGACAAGGGGCTTTGGCTCGGGCAGATTCACGCCCCGAGGCCCAGGAGCTAGTGCATGCATTTCAGAGAGAGCAGCCTTCCAAGTGCCAAGCCAGGGGGATTTTCCTCCTTTCCATGGGCATCGAGAGGCAGAGGAAAGGGTTTCCATCCTGTCCGTGATGACAGAGCATGCAGAAACAGCCTGTGAAGCTAGTCCCAGGAGCTGCTGTCCCTGAGGTGGCCTCTCTCCCACCCTCCTTGGGCCATCCTCAGTAGCAGCAGCAGGAAAGCCATGCAGGAGCCAGGGGATCTCTGGAGTTAGCTGAGGCATCCATCGCTTGAGGGACAGGCAGCCCAGAACAACCAGCCTCACCTCCAGAATCACTGAGGAGCAGAGGTGGGCCTCACATACTGTAGGGACTTCTCGTGCTCCGGCGTCCTTAGATGTGTCTGTGTGCAACCTCCCAACACCTTGCTGCTCCTTGGAGGGGGGAAATATTTTGGTGTCTCCCCAAACATTACAGCTGACTTGGAGGCTCAGGGACCTCAGCAGCTCAGGAACCTAGCTTATTGCCTCCTCCTCCTGCATCTGCACCGCATCTGGGATGGCCTCCTGTATTTACCCTTCCCTTTGGGGAAGATGGGAAGACTTAACTGAGGTAAACAGTGAGGTTTTGAAGATGCTGAGCTTGGATGCTTTGCATACTGGGTGCCAGAGGCCAGTTGCTGGGGGTGGTGGTGGCTTGTTTTGCCTTGAGGGCTGAGGGAGGGAGACCTCTGCTCCTGCTCAGCTGCTGCTGCTGTCCTGAGGAGCCCTTCCCTCCCCTCTGCCCCCTTTTTATTCTACAGCCAGCCCATCTGTAGAAAAGATACCAACATTATAATATATATATATATACATAAATGCGCAGTTACACGGTTACATGGAGGTATAATTTAATGAAGCAGTTGTTTAGGCCCCCTGAGTGGGTTGCCCGGTGACTACAACTGCCAAGCATGAGGCAGGCTGGAGGGAGAGCTTCCGCTGGTGGTGGTGGCCTTGGCAAGGTGGGCAGGCCCAGCCCTTGGCCAGGTGTCCCTCAGCAGACAGGGACCGTCCCTGGATGGAAGAGGGAAGCCGCCCTCCGCTCCTTCGGCCCCCGAGGCAGAGCTGGAGGCAGGTGAAGGTGCCGCTGGGCCTGGGAGGGCGAAGCCCCATGCCCCAAAGGGCACTGCCGCCCCCCATCAACAGCGCCAGGCCGCTTCATTTTCATCCGCTGATCAGATATATTTACTTCTCGGGTATTTCCCTAACCAGAATTGACTGCACTATAATTGCCTATTTCTTTGGTCCATTGGCTGTTAACCTTGAAGTGCGGCGGGCGGAGGCGGGGAGGCCCTCTCTGTCAGGCCTGACCCCAGCCCTGCCGTGGGCTGCCATGACAACCGCGACAGATGTCAGCCATGCCGCCCGCGCCCCCCGGATGGGGAAAATCGATCTTGTGACGGCGCCGCCGCGCACAGCCACCGACCTGCCAAGTGTTCCCGGCTCAATCATTTGTTTCATCTAGCGGGGAGAGGAAAACATAAAAGAAATGAAATGAATTTGACCTCTGTCTTTCGAGTGACTCCGGTGCTGCGCTGATTCCTAGCAAGCACCTCCTATGAATTTGAAAAAATTACGTTAGGAATAACATTTTGAAGTGAAATGACTCTTGTAATGTCAACCCTCCAGAAACATGTTATTTCAAATGTCAGATATCTAGCAGTCATTTGCTATTTTCCGGATGTGTCCGGAGGTTATCTTCACCGCAGGTGCGTTTAAGGTAAATTATTATAAAGAAACTGCCTGTGAAGTATACAAGAAAGCATTGCCTGTTTTTTCACACACACCCCCAGTGAGGAGACCTCCTTTGCGGCTGCGTAAAAGCATCACCATGATGAGAAGATGGTAAACAATGCTCCAAATTGACAACATCTCTCCTTTTCAAAACCATTGCAGGGTGGAAGGACTTTCCTGGTCCAGAGTGGGGTTCCCTGTGACGGCAGGAGTCTCTCAGTGAGGGCAGAGGATCCCAGGGGTGCAGGGATGGGGCCCCCAGGCCCTTCTGAGTTGCCTGGGCTTTGCTTGCCATGTATGCAAATGATTTCATGACCAAACTCTACAACTCCATGCTAACGTTTACCAGTACATCAGTGTCATCCCAGCAATGCTATGTGTGTGTCCAGTAAATAGGGAAAAATCAAACCCCATGGGGTTTGGTTCATGCCTGCCACTGGATGAACCTGCTGGCAGATCTTAGAGGCAGCCCCTCACAAATCTGTAGAGATGGACAAATCTCTAAGATAACCTTGTCCTTAAAAAAAAAAAAAAAAAAAGAAGAAAAAGAGCACACTGCTGAAGGTGATTATAGTGAAAAGGATGTCTTAAGATTTTCAATGTGATATGTCTGTCTCTCTGCTGTGGGATATTTTATTGCATTTTTGCCCTCAAGTGAAGCTGACGGGAGCCAGGCTTGCAATTTAAATCAATAAGAACCCTTTACCATGGCCATAAAATACTTGGCTAAACCTTTGAAGTGGCCACAGTTGAATGCGCAGTGAACACAGCATAAATGCTCCTTGAGATGTATTGTGTTAGACCACTGCTAAAGCAGCACTCCAAGGAAGTGGTGCCTGAGCACCTTTTGGGAGCAGGGCAGAACAGCCCAGCTCCTCTGGGATGCCAACAAGGTTGCTGTAAGTCAGTGCCTGTAACTGGCATTCTGCCCTGCACCGCCAATGTCCGGCATCTGTGCTCCCAGCCCGATGGATTTTCTGACATGGGGAGTCAGTCTTGAAAATCCCATAATGTGTTATTGCACCTCTTGGTGGTGGCTGGGGAAACGCGAGGCAACTGTGGCTGCGTCAGCAGTGCTTCCAGGGCCAGGTCCTCAGTCACATCAATCAGCATTTTTGCACAGAGGAGCAGGTCTGAATGACCCCAGGTGAGGTATAGTCTTTGCAGGATGAACAATGTCTGTGTAAAAGTATGTCTATCTAGCTTTTGGCATGTACATGCATGTATACATCTCTACATATATCCATCTACAAGCCTACATGAAAGAAAACTCTCAGAAGATACAAGCCTAGTTTGAATAACATGAAGCGTTTGACCATTTTATATTTATTACTTACAGTCAGGCTATCCAAAGTAAAGGTTGACCCTTCACCCTTCCTGCGAAAAGCAGTAGGAAAACAAGTAACGTTTAAAGCTGTGCCCTGACTTTGCCGTTGTTTATGACAAGTTCTTGGCGTTCTTTAAGGAGAAATCTGTTTTTCCTTCCATTTGTAAAGAAGCTTTTCCTTTAAAGAAACCAAGGACCAAGCACTACTTTATTATTGGTTAAATTATACTGCTAAAACCTCTGGCCCAGTGGCAGGGGAGGAGAAGTGGATGAGGTATATGTTTTAAGGACATAAAAGGTGAATTCTTCCAGAGACATAGGGAATATATTCAGAAGCAGCACTGAGTGCACATACTATGGAAACACTGTATGACCTCTGGTTGCAGCTCCCTTGGCTGTGGAGGGAGTCCTGCCCTGTGGGTCCACCTTCAGGCCACCAAATATTGTTCGGGACAATCAGTCTAGCTGGCTGTACTGCTTGTCCTGTTTCATTCCCTTCAGTGAGGGTCGGATCCAGCCCAATGAGGTTCAGCTGTTCGGCAAACAGGCTAAGAGGGAAAAGGACAGTTTTCCTTTCTGCCCTGTACATTCACGTTTTGGCAGTATGCTACTCCCAGTGTACCTCAGTATTACAGAGTTAGCAGCAGCATGTTGTAGAAATACTATATGCTCAGCAGATTGTAAGAATGTGGGCTAAAAAAAGCTTCAATGCGTGTTGTCTACAGTCATCGTTATTTGTAATAGATCCTGTGTCTAGCAGGTATAAGTCTATTTAATGTTTTTTTTTTAAATATATATATAAATTAGGCTCACCATATTTTCAGGTGCCTAATTAGGTTTAGAACTTGAGTCTGCTACATTTTTTTTTATAACCCATTTGTAAGGAACATACATGTTTCTGCAACCACAGGAGCATGTCAGCATTGCCACAGGTGAGTGTTCACTGTCAAACATGACCTTCTGTGTAAATTTGTATGAGTAAAAGTACCTCTCCATACATCCACATTGTAAAACACAAGCTATTCACGTAACGTTCATATAGATGCTACGCATTCCTTCTCCACTGAGAAACGTAGTACATAGAATCACAGTATCATAGAACACGTCTTGTTCCACAGTATCTTGATCTAAAAATAGCTGAAGTAAGTGATTGTTGTTATCCTCCACTGATAAGTCTTGCTCAGTTACAACTAGTTTGCTCCAGTGAACCTCTGTTGGCTTCTCTTGCCTTTATTCAACCTATGCCCTTCCACTCCTTTAAGCTAACCCTTGGTGTCCTAACAACAGGCACCATGATACTTTGCTATCTATTGCCCTGGCTGAATTCAGCAGCAACATGTGCTTGGGTGCAAACAGGAGAAGTAAACCCTTCAAACTACCTGGATAGACTCAAACCCATTTCTCCTATTATAGAAAATATTACCAAAAGCACATCCCAGCTCAGAGTCCTAAACTCCGTGGTCTGCAAGGATGAACAGTACGATGGGGAAAAAAATCAGATGAAGGAGGAAAAAATGTGATTTGTTTCACTGTATTACATCTGACAGTAAGTATTTGTCCTAGCTCACATCTTGTTTAGTAGTTAGGCAATGTTAGTTTGGGTAAGTGATCGTGGATTTAAAAAAAAAATCTTCCTGTTTCATCCTGTTGCTGGAAACTCCACATGCTTGGGCATGGACACCTGAGAAATTTTTCAAAAAAATAGGCATCCAGACTTGTGGTGAGTTTATCTGTTCATATTTCTCTCTCTGTCTTATTCCTCTTCTCCCTTGGACTAGACTGGTAAGGAAAGGCATTTCTTTCTCATGCGGCATCTGACAAGAAGACACAGAGCTTTCTGACATGGTCACTGAATGCCTCCCTTCAGTCTCTGGCTTTCATAGACATGACTGTCCAGAGAGAGAGACTAAATAAAATTTTAGATTTTATAATCTTCAATTTGATATAGTGGGCCTTTAAAATTAAGGAAGGAAATTGCCATGACTATGCTATTTCTTCCTAGAAATTTTTCTGCAAATCTGTCAAATCAAAATCAGACACGGTAAACTGCCTCCATACCACTTTTAGCTTGGGAGGAGTTTTCTGTCTTCCTGCATAGCAGGAGAAAGAAAGGATGAAAATGGATTTTTAAAATGGAAATTATGACTCTCTAATCTCAACTTACAGGTAATGGCTAGGAGCCCTAGCAGAGAGACCAGGGAGACAAATCCTACAGCAGAAGGGACTGCTTCACTTTATTTTTATGTAAATCAATAGTTTGAGTTGTCCCTCACAGATTTTGCTAGCAAACCTCACTGTTTCTTAGGCAGAAGAACTGGCAGAAGGAAATTCCTGAGGGAGCAATGCTTATGGATTGTCCTAGAGCATTTCACGGGAAGGTCTCCAGGTAGTCATGACTTGTTATGGCCAGCACGGCGATCTACAAACAGTCACCCTGAATTATACAGTATGTCTGTCTTATTTGTTTGAAAAGTGTGTAAATGTCCTTCCCCTGGTCATGCAAGTACAAGGTGAGCTGTCTTGGTTCAGCTTTGAAGCCATCGCTTTTGCTCTGGGTACACGGTCTGGGAAAAGAGCAGTGCACAGGCAGAGGGGCAATGGTCACAGCCATCTGCAGTTGGCTAGTTACCCACTCGGGAAATATGTTGTAATCATCTTTAGCTCTGAAATTGCTAGATATGTCTCTAGAAACTTGTGTCTTTTCCTATTTGTGGGCCTTGTGGGTATAATCTGAGCATAGGCACATTCATCAGCATGGTCTTTGCACCTCTAAATTTATCCTTCTGCTTTCCCAATTCCTTGGCTGCTTAGACCCCTTTTGCTAGGCTCTATGTGCAGGGAAGCTCTAGCAGCATCCCAGGAACTGCAGTTCATGAGGGAAGGATGTTCTAAATTCCAAACACTTCACTGTTAACAAAACACTCTAGAAAGAGCACAAATACTGAGCACGGCTCTCTTATAGCCTGATCTTGAGATAATCGTAAACCCAAGATTATGTGAGTTTTACTTCCAGCCTGCCTGCATTTGAGCTCTGCTTTATTTTGTCCATATGCTCCTTCCTCCAGGCTTTACCATCAGCCTCCTCCTCAGCTGCAGCTGGGAGAGGTATTCAAAGACAAAATCCAGTAAAATACTTTTGTTCCCATAGGAAAGAGTTTTTCATGGCTGACGGCTTGTTTGCTTCTGCAGTAAAATGTATGCTGTAATCTACAAATGAGTTTGCAATCCAACATGCGGTGCCATTCTTCAATGAAGGTCGCAGCACTATATAGAGGCATTGACACAAAACACGTTTCGTAGAACAAAATGGAGTTCACAGTTTGACATAGACATATCCTCAATCTGTCATGCTGTTTTCTGCCTTAACTCGATGGTCAAAGTAGCTGGCCAGGTGTGAGTAGGGAAGTGATCTATGTCTCTTCCATAGCTGCAGTAATTTCCTTGTCCCTCCTCAAACTTGCTCCTGTTCCGAAATGATGGCAAAACTGGTCTCTTGTGTGACCTTCTGATCGATGAGGTGACAAGCTGTTTCTTCCTCACGTGAGTCCTAATCTCCTATTATGCCACAAACACACAGGCTACTGTGATAAAAGCTTACAGTCTATGACACTTGGTCAAAACAATTATTTTCGTAGTTGTTCCCTATGGATTTGGGCTGTGACATGTGAGGTGACTAGTCCCAGGAGCAAAGGGATTCCTAAAGTGAAATATGATATTATTTAGGTTTTTTATATATAGTTATATAGCTTTTAGCCCAGGAGCATTTCTGTGTGGGTGTTGCCCATCATTTTGATGGGCATGTCCAGCACCTCTCAGGATTTGCTTCTCATAAATCAAAGTTATCTGTTCTCTTGGCACAGAAGGATACTCTACAAGGTGCAAAAGTTTAATTTTCAATCTGCTTGTAAGAACCTGTTGAGACAGCATTCTCCTAGGCCATGCTCATTCTGCCTGGAAACAGTTCAAATGATGGCATTTCCACCACAACTCTTTTGAGAGAACTTCGTACCTGAAAAAAACCTTCCGTCAAGTTGACTGTCAAGATCCTCTCTGCAGCTGTATGATCGTTAGCATCCATTTAAAAGGGAAAGGATTGCTGTCCCCGTTCTGTGGAAGGAGTATTGAGGACAGCAGGGTAGCTACCTTGCTCCAGGCTGCACAAGAACCTTGTGACAGTGCAGGAACCTGAACACCTCACTGGGCCAGCCATCATTTATACTGTTTTACTAGTTATGTCATGTTGTACCTAATGAAGGCTTCCTCTCCAGCCTTGAAGCTGACAGCCTTCCATGACTGAAAGTGACTTGCTGTTAGGGACAAATAAGTTTTATACAGTGCAGACCCTAATTCCTCACTCTGTTAAACTCAGCTCAGCACCATAGGGTGCTCTAACTCAGAGTTCATTTGTAACAGCTGGACCTCTAAGAAGAAAAAAGGATTGTAGTGCATAACGCAGTGCTGTTGTGTTATGCCTTATTTCTGTCCACCTCTTCCTCCTAAACACATCTTGACACGTCCCTCCTTGTTAACCATGGAACTACAGGCAAAGCTGGTCAGGAAGGTGTTGGACCATCTCCACTTCCTGTGTGTCACTGTCCCTACACAGGGGGAAATCTCCACTGACCTTATCCATGAACTTTAGGGACACTTCATCCTAATTACACAAGATAACACGTATGAGAATTTGGACACTGCATTCTGGATTTCTTGTTTGGTGGTGAGCAAACCATGATGTAGACCTGGTCATATCTGTGGGGCCAAACTAAGTTAGGGACTCCGCTTCTCCTAGGACATCCAGCAGATAGATCCTTGATGAGAGATGAGAACTGTTATAAGGCCTAGATTTGTTTGGATTCAGCTTCTGATCAAGTACAACAAAACCATGCCTAGAAAAATGAAATTGCCAGATCTGTCAAAGATCCTATGGCCCCTCCAGACAGATTTCTTTGACTACTCTCTTCCCACAGTGGATACTTGTGGCACTCCTTGTGGAAATCCCTACAGCCTGCTCCAGGATCCTCTTGCCTCTTCAGTATCCAAATTCTCTTTTTCAGGTGGCAATCTGGACTATGTCGATGTTAATGGATCCAGGAGCATACCAAAGTTCATGAGCCTGGGTATGTGCTTCACACATATGTGAGAACAGGATGCGTATTGGCATCTCTTCTGCTTCCACACTGGTTTTCATTGAAAGAACAACTCAGTATGTGGGCCACCAAAAACTAGGTGCATCCTTAGCCCAATCAGCTAAGTGCAGGTGTTGCCCAAGTAGCTGGATTTCAAGGACACCCTTTCATAGGACCTGCCTGAGATACCTTTAAGAATATTGTTTACAGATTTACCACCCTGAAAACTATTATATTCTAATCTTTAGCTGGTCTCTTTCCCTCTCTGACATAATAGGCCGCGTCTCATACAGTAACTTCCTCTCATATACCTTCAAGTCAGATAAAGGGTCTTTACTCACTTACAATGGATCTAAAATAGTAAAACCCTAGGGTCTTAGATATGTTAATTCCAGTTCATCAGTTCAAGATCAAGCCTGATCTGTTTGATTATTTTCCCTTACACACAAATCCCTCTTGTCCCTTAGTTATTTTTGTAACTTCTTTATGGACATGCTCAGTGGGTAGAAAGATGCCCAGTGTTTTATAGATTTGATCTGAAGGGCTGTTTAGATGGATATGCCAGTTCTGAAGGAGAGACACACACAAGCCTGCTAAACAATCAGTGCAAAAATAATGAAGGTGAAATACGGCTTCTTAGTATTTCTTTTTCCTAGTCAGAACATGCATGAACATTGTTCGTAGTGCAGTGTCAGAAGGACTATCCATGGTCCATGGCTTGATGGTTCTGTAGCCAAAATAGCTTTGGTTTTTTGTTTTCACTTTTGGTTTGTTTTTTTTTTGGTCTGGAGGGAGAGTTTGTTAAAGACTAGGTCTTTATGAAAATAATAGACATTGCACTCTGCTTTCATTTTAATGGTTGGACTAAATGATCTTAAGGATCTTTTCTAACCTAAATTGTTCTATGATTTTATGATTCTGTGATTTCTTAGTGAAGTGGTGGAGGCTAGTGCGGTTACCTTGCCTATGTCTACTGACCTTTGTAGCACATAAGTACATTTTTTCACTTCAAAATGTCCACTCCTTGCCCTGTTATACAGACACTGACTTTTAAACTAGACTGCCAACATCTTTTGATGATAGCTTTACTTAACAAGAAAATATTTGACTGCAAGATGCACATTTGAAACAGTAATTTCTTGCCTGCATGTTATAACAGAAGACAGAAACCAGACCAAAGCTGGGAGGATGTTAGGTGTGGTATCTCCAAACTACTTAAGAAAACAGTTGCTCGGTTGCTCATGTTCATAAAATTGAAGCTGAAATTATCTTATCTAAGCTGTTCTTAGCAGTTGCCCTACAGTTATTGATCCTTGGCTGCTTATCTAATGAACAAACTACGCAGTGGACCACAAGTGCATTTCAGTTTTACGTGTAAGTGCTGTAAATGCTATTTTCAAAGTTAATATATTATTTTTGGCATTTTTATAGCAGCTTATTTAAAGTGTTATTAATGTTTAGAAATGTGATTTGGGGTTTATTTTATGGGTGTTTGACTCAGTTTTAAACTCTCTCTTTTATCTCCTATCCTCCCCTCTAAGTTCAGGCTGCATATATATAACTTTTGGAGTTGCTTGCCTCATTTTGCGTTTGTCTCTGGTTGTTTTATGAATCTTGCTTGCTCCTTAAGTCACTTCTGCTATCCTAGTGGAACAGTGTGAGTCCTAAATCGTAAGTCTTTGTGAGTTAAAGATGTCAACAGGATGGAGATCCAGACTGCAGAAACCTCAAAAAGCATGTGGCTGAACCTGAAGGCTAGAGACTCACCCGCTTCATGGGTTTAGGTTTGTGCATGGGCAGTGCTCCAGCACATGGTGGGACACACACTGCACCAAACCCAGAGTACCCCGGGGAGGCATTATAAACCTGAGGCTCCCCTCCAAGCCACAGACCCTCTCCTGTTTCCACCTTTCTCTGGAGGAAGTAATTTTGCTTCTGTCCTGGATTTCAGCAGAAGGACAACCTCACCTTTGTTCTGTGGGTGGCCAGGAGCAAGGTCCAGGCTTCCCAACCCACCTCCTCCTTCTCCGGAGAGAAATAAACATGCGTAGGGCAACACACACACTAGTTTATAGCAGAGGCAGCCAGCAGAGAAGCTGTGCTGGGAGGTCTCATGCCCTTCATCTCTTTTGGATAACTGTGTCGTCTATGCCCCCCTCTCTGCCTTTGATGGATTGAGACCGCAAAGCACAGCCTTGTTCAGTGAGTTGGACTGGCATCTGCTTCAGGGTAATGTGCTACCAGGTGTTGGGGCAGGTATCACAGCCAGGTTCTTACCTGGTCCTGAGCTCAGATACCACAACCAGCTCTGTAGCCACTCCAATATGGTGAGCATATGCAAAGCCACGTTTCCTAGATCCCAGAAAAAGGGAGGATGTGGCCTTGCTTTACACATCAGCACATTGTTAAACCGTCTACAGATTCTCCTGGGGGGGCAGCAGAAAGTGAGAGGTACCATCACCCCTCCGACTGGCTGAGGTGTCATGGTATGGCTCCTGAAAGATGAGCCTTAGCAGCAAAGGACAGCAGTTTCTGTTATTTCCGTGTGCTTGACACAGGGAGCCCTCTGACATATTCCTGAGGGTGAACTGAAGCCTCCCTGCTGCAGCATGTTCAGAGCACTTTCCAACAGAGCATGGAAGCATGTGCTTAGTTCTTCATGGATGGATGGTCCCAGTGAGCTTCAGGCATGTGCTGAAATATGGAATATGTTCAAAGTGCTCCGCATCTTGGGGCTATCAAGCCCCAAATGGATCAATCTCAAGACATTATTCAAATTGTGGTTTCCCAACGCCATGTGTTTAAAAAAAAAAAAGAAAGAAAGAAAGAAAGAAAGAAAAAAGAATCATTATCTCCATTGCGAAGACAGAAGAATTAAGGTACACAGAGAGGTTGAAGAACTTAGTCAATGTCAAGGCACATATCCTCAAGGGAAATCCAGAAGTACAACATGTTTCTTTCTGAAACCCACTCCTGTTCTCAGCCACTTCAATACCCCTTCACGGTTTCCATGCTGCTCTTGTTACAGCTGGTGACTATCACCAAGCTGGAAATTTGAATGTAAAATATATTTAAATGACTATGCTGTTTGCAGCTTTCTGCCTTACATGTTTTTGTTGTGTCTGTTGTTTCTGCTGTTTGTCCCACATTTTAGAGGACAAGCCAGTCAGTGGGTTAAATGACAGAATGTTTTTCATCTTATTTAAGTATGTCTCTATTAAAATGTAAACCACTTCCTACACCCTTTGGGGAAAAAAAAGCAAAAAAAAAAAAGCAAAAAAAAGCTTACTCCTGTAGATGCAGTAAAGTCATGGTAATTTTCCCCAATTGAAACTCCCGACTTTGTGTCTTTGCATCATATATGGCATAATTTATAAAAGTGTGAGCAACTGCAGAATTGTTCTCCTAATAGATTCTGAAGATTCCAATTTCCATTCTGCCACACAAGACTGAAAATCCACTTGTGCTCAGTTATCTGTATCTTTGCCTCATCCTCAGACTGCATCAAAAATCAGGTTCAGGTGCAGGTTAAGAGCATGCATTTACCTCAGGAATATGGGACTTATTAAATATCTCTACACAATTAACATCACCATATCAATAAGAATTATCATTATGTCCTGTCAATCAGGTGCTGAATTTTGCTTCAGGGAAAACAAAACAATTTAAATTATAGCAAGTGCCCCCCCTTCTTTTTTTACATGCTTCTCTTAAAATTGGATAATTATGTGGCTTTTCATTAGATTCCTCTAAGCATAATAGATCATGATATTCACCCTTTGACCTTGGTGATGAATGTTTCTGGTGAAAACATGTGACAAGCAGTGTTCTAATGAGAATAAAATACTGAATAACTGTGAGTCTCACATAATGAAAGAACAAAAGCAAGAAGCACAACTACTTTTAAGGTTGCAGTGCAAAACGTGTTCATACAGTGATTCAGATGGATTGGAAAAGCAACCCTTTCTTTTTAAAATTGTACCAACAAACTTTGGTATCAGATGCAGAGACAAAGGCAAGAAAAGACAAAGGAATCTTTGTATTCTGTGTAAACTCTGTTGGAACATGAGAAGTGGTCTCTCTCTGTGCTGTCTAGGCAAGTTGCTATACAAAACCCTGCTATTAAGTTTTCCTAAACATCTCAAAATTTTATGTGTATATTTACACTATAAAAGAACTATAAATTCAGTTTGTTTCAAATAATTCAGAGTGGGGCTAAGTAGGTCAAATTCTCCCCCACACAAACAGCCACACACAGTAGTCAGTGAAGTTACAAACACTGGTGATTATTATTCATGCTGTTTATAAAAAATTATATTTGTGGACTGACAAAGATGATGTACCAGTCATCAGTGCCAAAACAGAGGGGAAAAAGGAGGGTCAGCTAAAATAGAAATTGTTATCAGCTTATTATTATTATTATTGTTATTATTATTATCATCATTATCATTATATTATCATATTATCATATTATCTTCTTCTTCTTCTTCTTCTTCTTCTTCTTCTTCTTCTTCTTCTTATTATTATTATTATTATTATTATTATTATTGTTTTTCAGCTCAGAATCCTACTGCCGCCTTTCAAAAGCAAGCTTGGACCAGGGTTACTTAAGCCCATTTCTGCTGTGGTCATTTAGACTTTGGTCTTGCTGGAGCAATGACTGCAGCAGGAATGTTTGATTTAGAAGATAGTTATCTTCTGGTTTTGTTCTGTCTTGGTTTTGCATGTGTTAGGCTTTTTGTATTTTGTTTGATGTCTGGGAAATGTTTATAGTCTGAATTATCATCTCTGCTAACCAAACTTTCAACCAACTTCTGAAAAAAACCTTTTCCTTCTTATTTCTGGCTGGGGTTCATCTCTGATTCAAGGTCAGCTGTTCCTTAGCATGTAATAGAAATGGCTTTTTGTCTGAAATCCTGTCTTTGCAAAGACAGTGAGTGTTTGGCTGTAAACTTTTGGGACAAGGATTTCAGCTAGTCCTCATGCCAGGTTCTCCTTTCAGTTATTCCATTATTGCAGTTATTGGCACAACATTATTTTGAACTGAGGACTACATGATGGAGAGGGAAATTTGGCCTCTTGCCTTTATTACCTTCCACAATATTTTAGTCCAAATTATTGCTGCTTTTATGTAATAAAATCAATTAAATAACACAAAATGTTAAGAAGGAACAACAGTTATAATTTCCCCAGTAGTTGGGCAATAAAGCTTCCTAAGTAGCTCCATCTGAGGCCAGACCTTCTGCTCACACTCATGAGGAATTTGAGGGCCACAGCCTGGTCCAACTAGATGAGATGAAAAGTCAGGAGATTTGTATGGTAATTTGAAAGCAAAATGAAAAGCCAGCGTAAGAATAAAGACCTATTTCTCCTTCCCCATGCCTGTAAGCACCGTGGACAATAACGCACTTTAAGGGAATTTAAAGGATGAAGAAGGCCTAATGGGCATGCTGTGCTGATAAGCAGACACATTTTCCATGCCTCCTACAGGATGACCTGGAAAGCAATCCCCCAGAGGGAACGATGTGCCCATGGAGCCCCTTTCCACCAGCAGCTCTTTCCTTGTGTGTTAAGCCTCCCCATCAGCCGGTCCACACGGCATACAGGGCTGCCTCGGGAAGCGCTGGGGGGGGCTCTGCCCTCACACTCCCTCCTTGCTCCAAGAGGCTCTCAGCCTCTTTGCCAGCTGTGTGCTATCACTCCCCTTCCAGCCCTGGGTGAGAGCACACCTGCTGCAGCTCCTGCGCAAGCTGCCTGTGCCTGCGGAGCGAGCGGGGGCTGCAGGGCAAGGCTGGCTTCTCCCGCGCCTCCCTGCCTTTGTGTCTGGCCCGCTGCAGTTCACAGTAGTCTCAATCACTCCAAAACTCGGTTGTTGAAGACTCGGGTACGTGTCTTGTCAGCTGTGAAAATACCCAGAGAGGAAAGAGCATGCTTATAGCAAGGTCTAATGAGGAGAGCAAGTTTTGATTTTCATGCAGGTAAATCATTAAAGGCAAAATAATCTTATTGATTGTTTGTTACATTTGTCTGAATTGAGGGCTGTCTCCTAGCAGACTGGAATTTACTGTGACTGATTGGATCTCATAAACTCAGATCAAAAGGAGAATAAAAATGAAGGATCTTAAAAGAAAATTACCCCAAATAAAAAATGTTAGTGTCAGAAACAAGTAAATAAAAATGTACTATATGCATTAACAAATGTTGTCTGCTTACCCAGTGACTTTCATTCAAATGTACCACAACAAATAATTTGATGTTATACTCCAGTGAATCCCTTTTAAAAAATAAAAAACAAAACAAAACAGAAAAACCCTGAAAGAAAACAAAGACTTTGGTCTCCTAAAACTTTTACAGAATTCTGTTAAACTGCAGAGTAATGTTGTGGCTTACTGTATGCACACGAAGATGCTCCCATATACAGGATCGAAGCCACGTTAAGTTCAGATGTATGTGCTTTTAACTGGGTTTCCACATTGTCTGTACAGGTTTTGGATCCCGCTCACTCCCTTATTTTGAACCTGTCAGTCAAATTTGGCAAATATACATCAGAAGTATGGTAGCTCCTACACCTTTTGCAAAGAGAGATGGGAAAGACATGCAGTGGGATATAATGTTATGACTCGGCAATACATTTTTTTCCTGCAGAAAGGGTCAGTCCTGGTCCTGCTCACACTGCCTCCAGCCATGTGGTGCTGTGCCATCCCCACTTCTGAGCTGGCTTTGGTGCCCATCCAGCCCTTCCTCAAGGCAGGTCGTCTAAAGCAACAAGATGCTAATGAGGCAGGAAATGTGACTGCTTTTCTTCCAGAAAAAAAAACCAACATTCAGGTTTCTTCAGTTTTCTTCCCTTCTGTCTTGGAAGGGAGACAAAGACAGACCCTAATGCTCAGCTGTGAGAAACGCTTTGGTTGGAGCTTACAGCTTCTTAGACATCAATACAAGATACAAACCTGTAAGAACCTAGGCTTCATTGGTTCTGGTGTGCATGAAAAGAACATGTTTTTTATGCAGTAAACCAAAGCTTATAACATGTGCAAAACCAGGTTGTCCTCAGTAAAGGACTGAGAGAAAGAATTCCTTGCTGTGGTTATTTCTTTTTGTAGTGATGGCATGAAAGACAATGAGAAACTCTGGAAGTCATTCATTATTCTTTCTTCATATCCTGTCCTGTCCTGTCCTATCCTATCCTATCCTATCCTGTCCTATCCTATCCTATCCTATCCTATCCTATCCTATCCTATCCTGTCCTGTCCTGTCCTGTCCTGTCCTATCCTAGTATAAATGCATCTTCTATAGTTGATGGTCAGCAGACAGACTGGCTTATGCAAGGGACCAAAGACTTGCATAAAATATGGAGTTAAGTTAAAGGAAAATTATTTTCCTCCTAACACTGCAGCTATCAGCAGCTCAAAGCAGGTGTTTGGAGAGTAGGGCTGGGCTAGGAAAACATCTGGCTAAAGAGAGGAGCCCAATAACAAGGGCTGGAGAAAGGGACCTGCTTCATGCCTTGCCTTAGGGACCGTGCTAACCATGTTGCATTCTGTTTGCATCCTGCTCTGCTCAGAAAACACCGTTCTACTGAAAGAACCCAGGGGCCATACACAAAATCAAGGAGGCATCAACACACCATGCAGAAAGGTCTTCATCTTGTCTCTGGGTGGGTTTCTAATGCTGTTTCCCAGCTAGTTTGTGACTTAACCTTCTTGTCTGCAAGTGCTGTGAGCTGTTGGTTAACCCTGCTGGGAGGGCTGAGATTGCTTCCTGTTGCTCCCTCTCCAAAATGCAAAGTATGTGAAGAGAAGGGTCTTGGAGAAATAGATGTACCTTTTTGGACAACAGGAGGGACACAGACACAAAGACTGTAATCAGCCACATGTAATTGCACAGCTCGTTAAAACTTCATGGATACCTAAGTTTTAGTAAAGGTGCCATCAGGTATTTAGTAGTAGGCTAGGGGAATTCCCCAGAGAGCTGGTGAATTTAATGGACTATCTTTCACTTCTGCTAATATATTGAAACCAGCTGACCTAAAGGAAAGCCTACCTTCTCATGACAGGATTGGCATCTTGAAGAATTTGAGATTGACTGATGCCTGTGACTCTTCAAGCCCAGAATAAATAATGAATAATTATGCCAATAAATCATATAAATAATACAATAGCTGCCATTCTAGTTCATTTTACATCTTTGGTTCCCATCACAAATCCATTTCTTTTCCCATTCACTAAGCCTTCCCTTATTCTCCTGTGTATTCCTTTTCACTGTTGATGGTTTTGGCTTAGGCTGTACTGTAGAGCTTAGCTACTTTTGGTAAGAGGTGTGGAAAAAAATCGTCCAAACAACTCACAAACCTGTGCCAGTAAAACTCCGAGTATAGACATAATTTTTCTGGCAACAAAATAAATTTGCTCCAGTAATTTATTTTATTCTGGGAGCTGGTAGAACTTCACAAAAGTTACAGCAACAACAGGAATTCTGCCAGCTTTACTGGTAGGACCACCTGCCAGAGGTATTTCAAGGTGGTTTTAACAGCAAACCATTTCTAGGAGGAAAAGCCTTAGTCTCCTTCACCTCAGACTCTCCTTTATTTTTCCTTCATTTTTGCTATGAGGATCACCCATTGCTAACAATAAATGTAGCTGACCTGGTTTTAACATAATTTCACTGAATACACAAACAAGGACAAACTGCCTCCCAGCTAAGAAACCAGAAGTAGGTAGGGGCATTGTTAAAGAAACCTTCATATAGCTCAGGGAACATTTTTAGTATGTGTTCAATAAACAACAATGAGCTCCAGATATTATGTGCAATGTACCTATCCTGCCAAGACAGAAGTCTGTGGGATTTGCAATAGCTGGGTAGAGGAACCTTTTATTGATTCCTGTATGATTTTTGAATTAAGAGTGTTGCTGTCTTGTGCAGAGGGAGAATAAGAGTCTCTCCTTTACCTCCTCTTATTAGAATTGATTGGAAACTGAAAGTAGAGGCTGATGATAGGTTAGGAGGTTTTTTTCTTGTTATGGGTTATTCCTTTTAAGGGACAATGAATAACTTGTTCTCCAAGGTTTCCCTTGCTGCAGTGACACATAAGCCCCTGTAAATGACTCTATCAGCTTCCTCAGGCCCTTCTCCATAATCACCAAGTATGTTGCATAGCATTAAAACACGAACAACATTGCCCTCCAGCATCTGCAACACGTGCTTTTGTCAAACTGCCCTGATTTGCACTGGGACTTAAGCCATTCCTGAGCCCTGCAGTCATGCATGGAGCTTAGCCAGGGCCATCCAAGCCCCTCAGTGCCATCAAAGCACACAGCCGTCCCACTGGCTTGGGGATCCTGAGGCTGCTTTCTGTCCACTAGTGCATCTTCCCTAATCCTGCCTCTCTGAGTCGTCTTTTTCTAATCATTCTTCTAAGTAAAGTTAGCAGCTAATGCCCACTTCGGAAACAGTTTTGCTTAGACTAAGAAGCTGTCACAGTGCTGAGAAAGCTGCAGCTTTAACCAGATTTCATCTTTGTGTGTCACTGCTCATGTCAGAGTATAAATGTACTCAGACATAAGAGTTGTCCTGCTTTCATCAAGGGAGCCAGTCTGCCTTCGCCTAGTTCCGCTTGGTTAAGCTTGTTATTTAAATTGTTAAAATTGAGACATCGGCAGTAAATTTCAGAGAAGATATAACAATTATTAGATACAAGCAGGGCTCTTGTACTTGTGAACATATCATGCCCTCCATCCACATGGAATTAGCCACAAATAATTTACAGCAGTTTCTTTAAGAAGTGTGCCCCATAGTACTTGGATGACATTAAATCACAGTCAATCCCAACTGGATCATATTTCCAACTTTAAGATAGATTTGATGCTCGTCAGCACCATGGCTCAGCACTCCAGGGGACTACCTTTTAAACCTGCCAGCTCTTAAAGAACTGAGCTTTGATTCCCAGTGCTGTCTCCTGGCTGAGACCAGGAGGATGGCCAGTGTCTCCAGGATGCCAGGCCAGGCAGCGCAGTCACCCCTTGGAGGGCAAGGAGGGTGAGGAAGGTGTTTGAACGACTTTGTGCCATTCAACTTCCACATGTAAACAACTGACAGCAGAAGGGGGGGGTGTCACATCTTGCTCTGGCAGCTGTAAGCAAGAGGGGTCACTGCTGAGGCTGGAAGGAAAAAAAAAGTGGTAGGTGGAAGCTGAGAAAGTGATATCAAAAAGGGGCAACATGTATATACATAGAAGTAAAATGGGAGACTTGATCCTTTTTACGGGGAGTGAAACTCATTTTTGTTTTCCATGTGGGCTTGACTTCCACATGAGCTTCTCATCCCCTTAGAAGAGATGAACATAAACAGCTAAAAGGTTAAAATGTAGTAGTATTGGACAAAAGGTGCCTAATGCAATAAGAGGAAAAAGGAAGGGCCAGCAGAAAGTGCCTGTGGTGCTGTCTGTCCCCCCAGGGGACACCATCCCTTTGGTGGTGGCACATCCACTGGCTGCCCACAGGTGCAGGGTGCAAACAGACAGATACCTGCAGCACAGAGACAGGCAGGAATTTCTAAAGCCCTCTTACACTTCGGATCTCCCAGCACAGAGCTGCAGCTCTGCTCTGCATTTTTGCTGGAAGCAGAGTCATAGAAGATTCCCCTTCAGCCCTGCATGGGGCACCCAGGCAGCCAGAGCCCTTGAGTAGCATGGTAAGGGTCACCAGCTTTCCCCCTTTCCACCCAGAGGACTGGAAAGGGATGGAGGCTCTGTGTTACCCTCCCTCCTGCACCACCAGTACACTGCTGCAGAGGAGAAGGGGAAGGCTAAGGAGTGATTTATGCCCAGAGAAGACCAGGGGCACACTCTATCTTCTTTGAAACACCTGTTAAAACAGGGATCAATACATGGCTCCCAGAGTTACAGTCTGGCTCCTGCCCCTTACAGTAGTGTGAAGGCTTCAGTCTAAGCTTATAGAAATAAGGGACAGCAATAATACTGTCATTAAATCCCAAGGGTCCTCTGTTGTAAGATTTAACAGCCACAGGTCTGTGAATGCTGGAAGGTTACCTGGATGGCCCTGGAGAGGGAGAAATGGAAAGGCTGATCAGCAAGCCCTGTGTTACTGGTTTTATAAAGATGGATAAAAATGTTCTTCTCCTGGAATTTTGTTTTTATTCAAAACCAGGCACATTTTTTTTTGCGGGGAAGGACGTGTAGCTCTGAAAAAAGAAGAGGAGGGGAGAAGGGCGCTGGGACTCAGTAGCTCTGTGCCCATGTAGTGCCCGGCAGTACATAGTCCCATCTCATTTTCACAGAGACAGCCTTGCATAAAGTCACGCATATTAGGTAACTAATCACATCTTTACGGGGCAAGAGGGTGTTCCTGCTTGAAGCCAGAAACCAGAGGATTCTGATATTTCTGCTCAACCAGAACTTGTGCAATCCATCCAATTCCCTGGGGACGAGCCGCTGTGTGTTGTGTCCATTGTATCCAGCGTGTGTCGGACGTCTTGCCATTATTGTGTATGTACAGACCACCCACTCAGCACATTCACAACAGGTTGATCCAACTTTGACACATCAAACATGCCGCTCCATCCTTGAACCAGCCTGTGTGTGTGCGTTTCTCTCTTGTCCAGGACACCCAGCTGCCCTGAGTCACGCTAAAAAAGCTGCGGGAGGACTGCATTTCTGGGCACATCTTGATACACCAGGAGATGTGATCACCTGAGAACTGCATGGTAGAAGTTAAGGATGTTGGCAGTAAGGGTAAGGGATATTGACAGAGATGGTGGTGTCCTTGCCAGTGATGGAAGCAAAGAAGACAATGAGGGAGGAGATCATATCAGAGGGATGTTGACAACTTGGACCTAGTTGTCAACAAGGCAAAGACTAGAAGAAAAGCAAGAGTTAAGAGTTTTAACAGACTGTTTTCCTCTGCTTCCATGTTGAATGACGGGGCCATTCTTCTCATTCTTGAGGGCACAGATTTTATTCTGGTATATAGGAAATTTTCTGTCTCTTTCTGCAAAGGCTGGAAAGACAACTATCAGAGAGCGAAATAAGAGATTCCACAGAGAATAACTACCTCTGGGAATCTGCTGTTTGGAGAAGCTGGGTGCAGAGAGCTGTGGGTGCTGAGAGAGGCCTCCCCAGTGTGAGGCAGCAATCATACCAGAAGTCAAAGCCATGGTAGAAGGAGCCGTGCTGAGAGGTGAGAGCCCCGACCTGCTGTCTTTGGGGTTGTTTCACTCTCAGCTCCTGTGCATGAGCTTTGAATCACTCCTGAACCCAGCAACTTTCACCAAGTCTTACTGTGTTACTGATCGCTCTCCCTCATGATTGCTCACCCTCACTGGGCTGGTTTTCCAGGAGGGAAAACCCCAAGATCTCCTTTCTGAATTACTTTTGCACCTTGCATAAAAGCAAAAATGTCAAGCCATTTTATAAAAAAAGCCAAACCACTCATACAAATACTACCCATACAAGCCCAAAGCATCATTCTCAAGGGAGTGTTGCTAAAATAGGCTGCAAATGCCATTGGGCTTGGTTTTCATCTTTTCTCTCTCAGTGTGACTATGACACGCGCTGGTATTTGCTTTGTGAGATAACAACAGACATAGGACATTTCAGGAAATACAAGGAGACAGCTAACCATAATATCTGCAACATTATCAAAGCTGGCATAATGCTGGTCTGAGTCTAACAGGAAAGCAGCAGTGGTACAAACTGGACACGTAACTTTAAAATGTCATGTATTGTTATCAGCAACATGACTAGCCAATCCTTGGTTAAAAGTGACTGTAAGTGTATAGAGGGAATGCAACGCTGCACTCTCCCCAGGCATGATACAAGTTTCCAAAATGTGGCATCTTCACTTTAAAATATCATGCTAAGTAGGTATGGATGTTGACGACAGTCCAAAAATCCCGAAGGCTGGCTGGTGTCTGAATGGAAGAGGAAAGCTTTGCTTTCATTTCTCCTGGCCTGCCTTCCTCGGCATTGTCCTCATGTGAGCCCCACCACGCTCCTGCTTCAGCCTGAGCACCAATAAGCACATTTTACAATTGTTTGCTGGGTTCAAAACACTTGAAACATTTCAAAGCACCTGACATCCTTTCAAGTTAGCTGCTAAAAAAGCGAGCGCAAACAGAATGGGTTTCAGAGAAGCTCTGTCAATCAGCACTCAATCTGTATGTTCTCTGAGACATTCCTTATCCTGGCTGATTTATTTCATATTAAAAGGGCTGTCAATCTGTATCACAAGAACAGGTTGGAAAAAAAATGTGAGTGATGCCTGTGACTTTTTTTTTTGTTTATTTAAAATTATATTTCCCTGCTCCTTCTTTCCCCCGTCATGTTGTCTCTTACCCACCCCCACCTTTATTTTTCTCTGCAGGTATGGCGTGAGTATTGTATACCACATGCATTTAAATTAGAAATATATTTTGCAAAGCTGTGGCAGACCCTTTTTTATTATCCATCAAATATATCCCTTTTACCATCTGATGGCTTGGCAACAGGATCATCTCTCTTTCAGTTAAAATAAATGGGCCAGTAAAGTGGTGGAATATTCACTGTGCTGAAAAGACTTTACACTAGTTAATGTACACTGTGTGTTGTGGGTTTCATTAGAGCAGAATACTAATGATGCACTGCATGTCTCCCCATGGTATCACTTTATTGTACCAGCTGTATTATTGTTTTATATTAATATATTGATTATTGTCTTTTTCTCTCCTGTGTGTTTTGTCTCCTAACTTTTTTCTTCTGGCATCGCATACCTAATACAGTTGGCAATTGTTTTCAATATCACATTTTTGGAATGAGTGTTGATATTTGTATGATTTCTTTTTGTTTTCCCCCATGTCTCCACAGTAATTAATTTCCCTTGTTTGCTGCACAGATGTTGGGGTATTTTTCAGTGAAACTTGATAAAGAATGACACCTTCACATACAGGTATAGAGGAAAAATGGATAAATATCTTGGCATTTCAGCTTCCAAGGTGGGGAGGTATCTAAACTCTCAAAAGGCCAGTTCTTGGGGTTGGACAGTGGCTGAGAAAGATCTGTATTCTGGAGCTTTTCCACAGTTTGTTGGACTGCTGAACTCAAGGAGCTTGTTTGCTGTAGCTGTGAGGGAACCCCTACACCTGGGCTGGGTGGCCGTTCTGTTCCTCTGAGGAAAGGTGAGGTGAAAGCTGAGTTACCAGGAAGAAACAATATTTGGAATGGAAAGACACCATCACTTTGATCCATGTCAGTTCAGCAGCTAACACGGCAGGACCTGGTCCAGGTCTGGAGCTCCTAGGCACTACAGCAATATAGACGACAAAGAAGAGTAAGACCCTGGTAAACATACAGTTATGCAGCTGTTTATGTCCTGTGGCTGAGAAACAGTTAATTCTCCCAGCATTTTTTAAGGTGTCATAATACGTCATCATCATGACCATTTTACAGAGAGCTTGCTGCTGATGTCTGTGAGTCTGTGAGTCACCAGAACATGCTGCTGACAGTGTCAGGGAGGAGAAAGTGGAGGGTCCGGCAAGTGACCCACTGTTGTAGGAACAGGTACCCAATTCCACCCTCCCAAAATAGTGGCTTGGCAGGCTGCTGGGTGGAAACCCCTGTGCGTCCTGTGAGCTTGGACTGGTGCGGGAAGATATAGAGCCTTGAAGGCTGGTAGGTAAAGGAGCTCCAGGGAAAAAAAACGGTTTGGAAGAAGATGTGGCAGCATGGCCAGCTGATTCATGTGGTGAACACCCAGTGCATGGCCCTGCCCTCTCCAGGTGTGCACGAGGTGGAGCCAGCTGTGGCTGGCAGCTGGTCTGTGAGCCTGACAGCTGCAAAATGCCCTTGTTATCCCTCCCTGGCTTGTGGTATGGGAAAGTTTCAGTACCTCCTCCTGACAAAACAGCGTGGATCAACCCTCTGCTCCCCGCAGCTGAGCTCTGTGCAAGTGAGGGGTTTG